>NW_011494943.1:9492402-9501415 GCF_000754665.1 Bison bison bison | reverse complement strand
ACACCGCAGTAAATAAATAAAATGGTTAGTTAAAAAAAAAAGATGGAGGTGGGGAGACAACAGTGAGGCTGGAGCCCAGGGAGGGAGGGGAGAGAAGAGGCCAAATCCCACAGGGCCAGGGGAGCCCTGGGAAGGAGCTTGGGTTATCTCCCGTGGGTAACCTGTTGACTCTGAAGCCAAATAACAGAATAACCAAGTGCACGATCAGATCTGTGTTTTAGGAAGACCTCCCTTCCTGTCCTCGGGAGCAAACCCCAAGGGGACTGAGGAAGGAGGACCTGTGGGGGGCCATGCTGGTTCTGCCACCGAGAGGCGGAGGGACCAGGGCCAGGGTGCGTGAGGAGGGGCTGACCTCTGGGTCCACCCAGAAGGCAGAGCTGGAGTCACTGCCGGGACGGAAAGTGGGATGCAAGAGGAAGATGGGGATGGGGTGGGGGTGTCAAGGACAAAGGCACTGTTGGGGACCTAATAACTGACACCATGGAGTTGCCTGGAAGACAGTGGGAGGGGGCGAGAAGGGGAGTGTGGTTAGAACAGTGGTACCCAGCTTTCTCTGAAGGGCAGCCCTCTAACCCTCTTTGTAGAAACTTCATAGAAATTCTGGGATTGTTATCGTCTCTCGCTCAGCGAGTGTGTGTCCATCTGGAATGAACCCAGAAGAGGAGGTAGGGGTCCAGGCTCAGGCCTGAGCACGTCCCCAGCTCCTCTCTTGCAAGCACCTGAGGTAAACCTGGCTGGGCTTTCTGTATGCCCCTTCCTGAGCAGTTCCCTTGCCAGCTCACTCCCTGTGACTATTTCATCCCAGCAGGGACCTTCTCTGTCTCCTCACACCTCCCTACCCTCTTCATTCACAAATGAACCTAAAACTGAATCTATCCCTGTGGCCAGCCAGCCTCCAGCCAGGCCACCTTGCGCCATGAGCAGGACGCTCCCCAGCGCAGGTCCTCTCTCAGGCCCGGATGTCCCTTCTCCCTTCTCATGGTCACCTCCCCAGTAGTCTTCCTGCTATCTCTCCCACAACCCTTCACTGCCACCCACCTCCAGACCAGACACGCTGGGCCACCTCCTGTCTTTTAATCCCTCTCTGTACCTTTCACTGCTCCTTCCTGTGTCTGCACTCCGATCCCTACGCACCGCCTCAAGCCCAGGAACGAAATATCCCGAAATCAGCATCTGTGTTCCCCCCACCCCCAGCATCTCTTTGGTCCACTCAGGCTGGCTCGTGTCCTCACTGCACTTGTCAAGGTCGCCAAAGAGCCACCCCATCATCCCACCCTGGTCTGCACCAGCATTTGACTCCGCTGGTCCCGCCCTCCCCTCAGACCCACACCCGCTCCCAGGGCTTTTCCCTTCCACATCAAGCAATTCTCTGTGACCTCAGCTGGCTGTCCTACAATTTAACTCAATTCTGATACTGTCTGCCTGGAGATCTCACAGGTTAAGGGCTCAGTCCTATGAGACTGTCCCCCAGTTCAGATACCAATCATAAGCAGTAGGTCCCCTGGGGTCACCCACAACTTCTGTTTCCATGACCTCCTCCCCCTTGGATTCAGTTATTCATCAGAACAGCTAACAGAAGTCAGGGAAACACTGACATTTACCAGTTTATTATACAATGGATGGATGGATGTGCTAGTTGCTCAGTCGTGTCTGACTTTTTGCGACCCCATGGACTGCAGCCCACCAGACTCCTCAGTCCGTGGGATTCTCCAGGCAAGAATACTGGAGTGGGTTGCCATTTCCTTATCCAATGCATGAAAGTGAAAAGTGAAAGTGAAGTTACTCAGTCACGTCCGACTCTTCACGACCCCATGGACTGCAGCCCACCAGACTCCTCTGTCCATGGGATTCTCCAGGCAAGAGTACTGGAGTGGGTTGCCATTTCCTTCTCCAGTGGATCTTCCCAACCCAGGGATCGAACCCAGGTCTCCTGCATGGCAGGCAGATTCTTTGCCATCTGAGCCGCCAGGGAAGAAAAGGACATGAAAGGACACAGATGGACAGCAAACGGAGAGACACACACGGCGTGCGGTCTGGGAGGGTCGCCAGGACAGGACCTTCCATCACCCCTGGGGTGGTCACGGCCTAGAAACTCTCCAGACCCTGCACTTCGGGGATTCTTCTGCAGGCTCCCTCACGCAGCCATGATGGGTCATTAACTCCATTCCCAGCCCCTCTTCCCTTCCCGGAGGGTGGAGGATGGGCCACACATTCCTGGTTCCCAGCGGCTGGTCTTTCTGGTGACCGGTCCCCAGACAGAGTCGCCTGGGTGACTATCGCCCAGGAAATTCCAAAGGCTTTAGGAGCTCTGCGTCAGGAACCGGGGTCAAAGACCAAATATTAGAACAAAAGATAATCTGAGTGCTCTTATCACTTAGGAAATTACAAGGGTTTTAGGCACTCTGTGCCAAGAACTGGGGTTAAAGACCACCACATATGATAACACATAATATATAGTACTACTAATAAATACATATATATATATTTCTATTACTTTGCACCATTCACCCGTCACCATTTCTTTTTTTTCCCTTTTTTATGGCTGCACCTTGTTGCTTGTGGCAGCTTAGTTCCCTGACCAGGGATTGAACCTGGGCCCCTGGTGGTAAAAGGGCCAAGTCCTAACCACTGGACAGCCAGGGCATTCCCATCCCCACCCCCCTATTTCAAACACCGTTAAAGTGAAGACAGACACAGAGAGCAGCATTCTGTTATAAACGGTACAAAGTACAACGCATGGGAGGCACCCCCACTCCAGTGCTCCCCGGGGTTTCCCACGAACTCAGCCCAGGGCCAGCATCACCATCCAGGCAGCTGACCCCTAAGATTGTGTGTTTGGGCATTGGCATGGCAACCCAGCCAGTACCCATGACTGGCCTGATTTCTGGGATATTCTCCCCATTTAAGGAGTGAGGTCCCGTCCTGTGGTCACACGCAGGGGACGTCAGCCAGGGCCCAGGCTGATGGCCGAGATTGGCACACACTTGGTCACTTGGTGCCGATGTGTCCCCGGAACCCAGCAGGACGGGGTCCAGTGTCCACCGTTCCCACGTTCCCAGCCGTGCCTCGTCCATGAACAGCCATGGCTCCAGGTTCCCCCCCAGCCCCAGGGGAGTCCTGTTTGTAGTTAACACTCCGTCTGCCTCCTGGACCAATGATGGTCCCTCAGTGACCGCTTGAAGGCCTCCATCCCTTGGAGCACCCAGGAACCTCTCATGCGCTCTGAGACACATCACTACCTGTGTCCGTCTCACCCCTATAAGGTTGCCCTGAGGTCCAGGTTAGGATCAATAGGACAAGCCTGTGTGGACTTAAAGGCCCTGTGGCAGAGGGACTCTGGAGAGATGTGGCCTGAAGCAAGAGCTTCCAGCGTGCGCTTCCAGACAGAGACAGCAGAGAATTCTTGGTGCGGGTTGGGGCATGTTGGGACTTGGTGCACATTGAGTTGGGAAATAACTGACCCAAGACCAGGGGTAGAAAGGTCAGAAAAGCAAAATGGCAGATCTGGGGTCAATATTAGTACTCTCTTGAGTCAGAATGTTCCAGAAATCAAGAGGGCTGCCTCCCCCAGCAACAGGCTCCCCGTGGACGGACACTCAAGGAGAGACTGGCTCCTCCTGGGAATACGGAGCCTGCTAGGATGCTTTGGACTGCAGGGACACGAAAAACCAAGTCCTCCTAGCTTAAACCTCGAGGGGCAGTGATCCACAGTCCTGGGAAGGCTCCTCCATCAGAGGGGCGGCCCTGAGAGGTGCCCGCTTGCTGGGAACCCACTCCATCCTGCCAGGCTCTCCTGTGTGACGGAAAGAGAACTTTAAGCTGCTCCCAGGGCTTGTGCTGCTAGGTCCAAACCCAACAGAAAAGGAATCTAGTGCCAGCCAAAGAAAAAGTCCAGAATTTACATCTCCTGGGGCCCGTCTGGCCAGAGTTGGGATCTCTGTCGTGAATTACTGTGGCCAAGGGGCTGAGGCATTAGTGAACCAATTAAGGCTCACCCCCGGGGGTGGAGCTGGGTCCACGGGGAAGTGGATAGTGGGGAGGAAAGCAAGAAATGTCCACTGTAGGAGGGGCTGGGGACCACATTCTAGGCGTACAAGCACCAGAGCACACCTGTAGCAGCACTCTGTGTCCATAGGCTAAGTCGCTTCAGTTGTGTCTGACTCTCTGTGACGCTATGGACTGGAGCCTGCCAGGCTCCTCTGTCCATGGGAATCTCCAGGCAAGAACACTGGAGTGGGCTGCCACGCCCTCCGCCAGGACGCCTTCCCGACGGGGACTGAGCCTGCATCTCATCTCCTGCGTTGGCAGGTGGGTTCTTTACCACTATTGCCACCTGTGTCCGTATAACAGAGGTTTAATGAATGGTTGTTGAATGAATAAATGAAAGAAAGGAAGGACAGAGGGAGCAAGGAAGCAAAGAAGCGGGGGCAAGAGAGGGAAGAAAGGGCAGAGCCCAGGGCATGTGGCTGACGCAGCTGGATTAAGAGGAGAGAGTCCCTGGGACTTCCTGGTGGTCCAGGGGCTAAGACTCTGTGCTCCCAAGGCAGGGGGCCCAGGTTCCATCCCTCATCAGGGAGCGAGACCCCATGTGCCGCAACTAAGAGTTCAAATGCCGCAATGAAAGGATTCTGCATAGCATCACTAAAGACCTGACAGCCAAATACATAAATATTAAAAAAAAGAATTAGTGGGGGTTCCCAGTGGCAAGGAGAGAGTTCCTCCTGAGCAGCGGCTGAAGTCTGCTGTTCCCTGAGGGGAAGCCAAGCCAAAGGTGGAGAATGAAGCAGGAAGGTGGCAGCCGCGGAAGGCAACTGCTCACACCACCGAGCTGTGGTGCGGGGCCCAGGCGGAGTGGGCAGAAGCGACCTGCAGATGAGGTGCGCTGACCGGGGCTGCTCTCGGGAGAGCCGTGGCCCGACATTCCTCTGACTTCCTTCCTGGCAAACTTGGCAGACGGGAGGTGGACTCTTGAATCAGAGAGGGGTGGGGCAGGTGTGAGAGACACCCCGCCAGGCTGCTGTGTGGGGAGACCAGGTGGGGGATGGGCTCCATTCCCTCTTAGCCTGTGACCTCAGCGACCCCCGCCCGGACCCCCACCCCTCCGGGCAGGCCTGTAACAGGCGAGGACCCACGGCACCTGAGGAGGCCTCGGGGACCCCGGGTGGACCTCAGAGAGCCTCCCGCTCCGGCCGCTCTCCTGGCCAGGACACGGCCTGTTCCCAGAACACCGCCTGCCCCAGAGGCCATTCACCCTGGGCGGTCAGGCTCAAGGGCAGGGGCCCAGCCCAGGAGCCAGGGGTGAGGACTGAAAGGTGCCAGCTGGAAGGCCCCGCGTGCCCACTAGGGCTGCCGGAGGGGGACGCCAAGGGTGCTCAGGGACACGGGCCTGCAGGTGAGTGAACTGACTGAGAGGAGCCGGACGCCAAATGGGGAGCACTCAGGCGGTGGCACTGCACGCTGGCCTCGGGGGTCCCCCCAGGGTGAACTAGGCGGGTCTGGGAGGACGGAGATCCCTGCTAACGACTTAGGGTGGACGAGTGTGAGCTCAGAAATGGCACCGCTGTGACTGGGGGACCCAGAGGTCTTCCACTTCCAGCTCTGGTTTGGGGGAGCAACTGGCCGGACGCCGAGCCACGTGCGCGCCTGAGAAAGGAGGCAGGGAGCCCCGAAGCCTGGCGAGGACCCGCTCCCCTGTGCTATTCTGTGCGTCCTTTTCTCACAAAGGTGGCTCCTTGCCTGCTGAACTTGATGACACAGGGACAGAGACAGGAGAGCTGGCCTGCTGCCACATGTGCAGGGCCCTGGGGTCAGAGAGTATTGAGGATTTCAGGAGGGTGACAGCAAAGCATTAAGCCTGGCACAGGGTCCTTCTGGGCACAGCCAGAGGGAACAAGAGGAGAAAAGTCCATGGTGGGGGAGCAAGGACAAGACAGCAGGCAACTCAGGGGCACACGTGATACAGAGCAAGGCCCTGAGGCCACACGCCAAGGGGCCTAAGGAGCCCTGGAGTCTGCCTCTCTGCACATCCTGTGTCTCAGTTCAGCCTCTGAATCACGCCCCTCCCACACCAGAGAGCTATCATGAGTCCCATCTCTCCGAGGGCAAGCCAGGCTTGGAGGTGCAGAGACTTGCGGAAGGGGCTAAGAGCTGTCTTGGGCCTGTATTCCCCTCCCCAGAGCTGTGGGGTCCAAGCCCTGACTCCCGCGCTCTAGATTCAAACATCAGCTCTGGCCTTTCCATAGCTCTTATGGCAAGTTACTCGGGCTCTCTGGGCCTCAGTTTCTTCATCTGAAAAACGGATCTTATATGAGTAGCTCCTACTCTCCACAGGGTGATTTCTCATAATACACAGAATGCTTAGCACAGCACAGGCAGATTCGTTGCCATCTGAGCCACCAGGGAAGCTTTATTATACAGTAAAGGACATGAGAGGACACAGATGGACAGCAACGGAGAGACACACACAGGGTGAGGTCAGGGAGGGTCGTGAGCACTGTCAACCTTGGGGTGGTCATAACCTAGACGCTCTCCAGACCCTGCACTTTGGGGATTTTTCTGGAGGCTCCCTCACGCAGCCATGATGGGTCATTAACTCCATTCCCAGCCCCTCTTCCCTTCCCGGGGGATGGAAAAGGGCATGGGCATGCAAAAGGCCCCTGTATGTGTCCTCCATTCGACCCATTGTGGTTCTTATCTGCTGAACTTCCTGCCCGGGTGCTGGCTCCCACCACACCCCCTAGCTTCTAAGTAGGTCCCGCTGCCATCCAGTAAACGGATCTCCACCTGCAGGAAGCCAGGCCACTGCCCACCACCCAGGTAGGACACACACACACACACACACACACACACACACACACACACTTTCTCCTGTGCCGGGCAGTTGCACCCCGTGGCTTTGGAGGAGCCGAAGCTGGGCCGTGAAGGTCTCCCTCTAGTGGCCCCAGAAACAACAGCTGCTCGCTTGTGCCTGAGCCGAACCCTCAGCAGAGGCAGCAGGAACCGGGCTTGACCCTGTCGCTGCAGCAGGAGGGACCCCAGCTCCCTCCCAGTGCCCACTCCAGTCTGGCTGGATGCCTGCCTTCTGTGCGTTTATTCATCTGCATGGCGGGAACCTACACTTTCCAGCAGCAGCCCAAGCCCAGGCTCAAATCTCAGAGTTGAAGGACAAGCCTGGAGTCCCAGGCTGGGTGGGAAGATGGGAGGTTGTGGGAGGAGGAGGGGGTAAAACAGGCTGCTAGCAGATACAGAGGGCCACCCCAGGATCACGCCAGATCTGGAGCATCAGAGGGAGGAGCATGGTGGTGGGGCGGGGGGCAACGGTGTCCCACAGCCCAACAGGAGAGAAGAAAGGAGGGAAAAGCCGGCATCCCCTGGAGGCCAGAAACAGGAATGTTGGGAACTCTCTGCAGCTGGGCTTTGCTGGAATGGAAAGGAGGCTGGGGGCGCAGGGGAGGAAGAGATCGGCTGGGAGGAGCAGAGCTGCTGCCACACCGAGTGGGCACAACGTGGACAAGTGAATGAAAGCGAGTGACCGGTGGGCTTTGCCATCCTTGTGTCACACGAGTGCCTGCACCCTTCCTGACAACAGATTCCAAGGCACCTTCTCCCAACCTGCTGACTCAGACTCAGCAGGAAAGAGGGCCATGTGATAACCAGCAGACCAGGGAACTCAGAGATCAAGTCTGGAAATCATCTGGTTCCCCGAGGCACCGTTGAACTGCCTGGGCAGGCCCTAGGCCTGAGATGCTGAGGCCTCCAGGTTCCAGGGCAGAAGGTACGGCGGCACTGTGGGGACTCAGGAGGGAGCTAATCCAGGCTCTGGTGACCTCAGCCGCTCTCACGTTCACTGGGCCTCTGGTCCCGCTCTGGAGAGGAGGCACTCTGTCTCCGGTCTGCTCCAAAGCTGCTGCTGGACACAGACTGGGGCCCAGGCCGGGGACCTGCAGCTCCTGCCTTCAGCACGTAGCAGTCACTTGTCCAGACTGTGCCACTCTTTGCCTTGCCACTTGTCCACTCTTTGCCTCTCTGAGACTTGGCTTCTGCACAGCCACATGGGACCATAAAAGCCTACAGGCTCTTGTGAGCATTTTTTCCCCTCTTCTTTTAAGAAAACTGTGGTAAAATACACATCCCATAAAAGTTGCCATTTGAACCATATTTAAGTGTCTTAATTCAGTAGCATTACATGCCCTCACACTGTTGTGCAAACATCACCACGATTAATTTCCATAACTTTTGCAACTTCCCAAACGAAATCTCTATCCCCATTTAACACTAACTCTCCACTGCCCCCCTCTCTCAGCCCCGGTCCCCCACCAGTCTACTGTCTGTCTCTGTGAATGTGACTGTTCTAGATGCCTCATAGCTCTTGTCCTTTTGTTAGAGGCAGATTTCACCGGGTACAATGCCCTTAAGGTTCATCCATGTTGCAGCCCGTGTCAGAATTTCTATCCTTTTCAAGGCCAAATAGCATCCCACTGTATGGATGGACCACATGGTCCTGCAGGGTCATCTCTTATTTGATCCCATCCATAGGGCTGGTGCTTCTCAATGTTTCCATCTTACATCCCAGCTGGCAATAATAATAATGATGATGATGGGACTCCCCTGATGGTCCAGTGGCTAAGATTCTGAGCTCCCAATGCACAGGGACCAGGTTCAATCCCTGGTCAGGGAACTACATCCTTCATGCTGCAACCTGCTCTCCAGGTGGCCTAGGAAATAGTTGCTTCATCCCTTTGAAGTCCCCTGGGGAACCCTAACTGCTAGGCTGGGTCCTGACCCTGCCAGTCCCATCAGGGGAGACACAGAGAGACCACTTCTTCTGAGAAACAGATCCCGTGTGCTGCAACTAAGACCAAACACAGCCAAATAAATAAATACATAATTTTTAAAATGATGATGATGGTATTTCTTGAGTTGATGCCTCAAAATATGTCTACCCAGAAGCTGTGAAAGTGACCTTATTTGGACAAAGGGTCTTTGAGGATGCAATTAAGTTAAGGATCTTGAG
>NW_011494943.1:9487678-9492302 GCF_000754665.1 Bison bison bison | reverse complement strand
CTTGAATGAGGTCATCTGGATTAGGGCGCACCCTACATCCAGTGACACGTTTCCTGAGAGAGGGATGGGGTGGCGGAGCAGGACATTGAGCTCACCTCCTCTCACGAGCACACCCAAATCACAACTGCTGAACCACTCTTGAGAAAAAAGACTGTAACCTACCAAAAAAGATATTCTACATCCAAAGACATAAAGAAGAAAGCACAATGACAAGTATCCTTAAAAGAGACAAAAAAGAAGAAACTTCTCTGGTGGTCCAGTGGCTGCGACTCTGTGCTCCCAATGCAGGGGGCCCAGATTCGATCCCTAGTCAAGGAACTAAGATCCTGCATGCCAAGAAAATAGGGGGAGAAAAATAAAAAAGAAGGAGAAACCATAATGAAACTCACAATCCTTCTAAGAGACAGAAGAGGAGACAGAAGACGCAGAGGCAGAGAGACCTGAGACCGCAGAAGGGACACAGAAGAGGGACGTGGCCACAAGCTAAGCAACCCCTGTGACACCAGAGGCTGGGAGAGATGAGGCAGGATGCTCACCTGGAGCCTTCGGAGGGAGCACAACCCTGCTGACACCTTGATTTCGGACTTCTGGCCTCCACAACCATGGAGAATCAATTTCCACTGATAAAAGCTGCGCAATTTGCGGTAGTTCGTTCCGACAGCCCCAGAAAACCAATACAGGGATTGTCCAAAGACAGCCCATCGCATGCCCTCAAGACCAACCTTTCTATTTAATAACCCAGTGTTTTTGTTCCCATTTCACAGGCCATTGAGGCTCTGAAATGTTAAGTAACTTGCTCTCCAGGCGGCCTGGGAAGAAGTTACTTCATCCCTTTGAAGCCATCCTGGGAACGACTGGGAACATCCTAACTATTAGGCCCAGTCCTGACCCTGCCAGTCCCATCAAGGGAGACACAGAGAGACCACTTCTTCCGAGAAGGATGTCTTATGTGTTTTACAAGCATTCTGTTATTATGTTTACGGCCAGCTTTGGGGACATAAAATTGCAGCTGTATTGTGGGGACTAAATTTTATTTCCAGGGCTTTAAAACACAAACAATAACCTCATTAGTAGCTGAATATTGTCATAATTCTGAAGAATATAAATATTACCGCAATAATAACTGTAAAATACCAAGAACCCATTGCATCAAACTTTGTGGGGGGAATAAATGTTACTTCTGGGCCCCCAAACATGAACAAATAATTCCACTCTGGCTGCAAAGGAGCCTCATACCGGAGAGTATAAAATGTGCTGGGTAGGTAACTATAAAGCACCAACACCAAGGGAATATTTCAAAACTGCAGTGGTGCAACTGGGAATCCATTTTATGCCTCTGACACACATATAACAAATGATTCCCTTTGTAGTTAAATTTTCAATCATCCTGCTGACAAGAATTTTTTACTGCTGCCATTGTGAAGCTATAAAAGGCAAAAAGCAAAAGTCATTTCAGCTCCGGGAAAGGGAGAATGATAAAAATGCAGCTTCCCTGCAAGAAATCTATGGGGTGGATGGGATTAGGGTTGCAAGATAAAAGACAAGATGCTCAGGGGTTTCCCTGGTGGCCCAGTGGTTAGGAATCCTTCTGCCAATGCAGGGGACACCGGTTCGATTCCTGGTCCGGGAACTAAGATCCCACAAGCTGTGAGGTGACTAAGCCTGTACACCACAACTCCTGAAGCCTGTGTGCTCCAGAGCCCATGCTCTGCAACAAGAGAAGCCACTGCATCGAGAGAAACTAGAGAAACTAGTTGCAACTAGAAAACGCCTGCGCATTTCAGGTGAATAATGAATAACTATTAGCATAAGTATATTCCACACATCGCATACACTTATCCTAGCTGTTTATCTGAAATTCACATTTAACTACACACTCGGTCTCTTGGTTTATTTTACTCAATTTGACAACTTTTGGTGAGACCAAAGAACAAGGATGAATCTCTACCCCCGACAAGTGAATTCTTTTTTAAAAATTATTTTACTTATTTATTTTGGCTGCACTAGCTCTTCATTGCAGCACACGGGTTTCTCTAATTTCAGCACGTGGGATCTTAGTTCCCCAACCAGGGATCAAACCCCAGCCATTTCTACATTGGGAGTGCAGAGTCTATTATATACTGGACCACCAGGGAAGTCCTCATAAGTGAATCCTTAATGTGAATAAATGCTGTGATGCCAGGAAACGCTCACAGGAGCAGGTGTTCGAAGGTGGCCAAGCAGGTGTTCTTGGTCTCAGTGGGTTTAACTGTGTCCCCAAGCTTTGAGGGAGGAGGAGCCAGGGGCGCTCAGGGGGCATCGACATTGTTTAGGTACAAAGGTAAACGGTCAAGAGAAGGTTGGATGGCATCACCGACTCAGTGGACATGAGCAGACTCCAGGAGATGGTGAAGGACAGGGAAGCCTGGTGTGCTGCAGTCCACTGGGTCGCAAAGAGTCGGACGTGACTGAGCGACTGAACAAAGAAGAGGAGAGGTGTGACCTTGATCAGGATTTAGAGACAGATTTCATGCAGGCTTCCCAACTCTGATGGGGAGCGGGGGTGTGCTGACTGCTGTTCCACAAGAGGGGAACGTAAGGACCGCAGCTCAGTCTCACAGGGGACCTCTCCCCTCAACTCCGGGGTGAGACTTCGCACTGAATGCTGCAGAGCCTGGTAACTTGGGAGGTTGTACCCTCAGCCCTGAGACGCTTTGCAACTAGACTTCGGAGCCACTTGAGAAAACCAGCCGCAGGCTTTTCGGAGCGGGGGCTGCTTTGGGGTCAAAAGTTGCATGATCCAGTGTTGATTAGTCACTCATTTGCCAAGCCCAGTAGCAAGTGGTTTTTGGTTGCTGCAAAAAAATCCACTTTCAGAGGCGGCCAGCTTTTCCCCTTTCAACAGGTGGAAGTTAGGAGAGGTGAACCCCAGGGACCCCAGAAAAGGCTCCCCAACAAGGGGGCTCTAGGAACAAGCTCCCAGGCCACTCTTCCCTGTGAGGGCCTGACTTGGGGTTCTGCTTAGTTTGGCCGTGGTGTGTCCAGCAGTGTGTGGATGTCAGCACGGAAGGAAAGACGCTGTCTGCAGAGCTCAGTGAAGATGCCCTCCCTCCCCAGGGACCTCCCATGTCCCCACTTTCCACTTCAGGTTGCATCCACAGGCTCGTGTGCTTCTATGGCACCCACGTCACTGGACACACAGGTCTCTGTTTCTGCTTTGGGGTTTTGTTTAATGTAAATAACGTGGAAATGTAATATACCCCAAATGCACCCAGAAGCCAACTGCTTCTCAGCACCTCCGCTGGCACCCTTGCATACCACTGCATCTCTTCCTAGGTGACCACCGTCTCTATTCAATGGCCCCCCGACCCCCATCAGGACCTCCCTGTGGCCCCCAGGTGACCTACAAGGCCAACTCCCACCCCGTCGCTTCCCACCTTCCTGCTGGGTCCTCAGGTGTCCTGCAGTTCTGGGAACACACGCCCAGCACATCCTCCAGGGCCATTGCTCCCCAGGGCCCTTGCTCCAGCTGCCCCCCAGGTTTCCTATGTGGCTCAGCCCTCTCTGCCTCAAGGCCTGGCTCAAACACTGGGCCAGGTGCCGTTCCAGACGACCCTGGAACTTTATAACCCTGCCCCAACCCCCTTCCTCGTCCATTTAATCTGCTCTCCTTTTCCCTTCAAACACACTGGAATCCTTACTTCCTGGTGGCACAGTGGGTAAGAATCCACCTGCCAATGGCTTAAATCCCTGGCCCGGGAAGATTCCACATGCTGTGGAGCAACTGAGCCCGTGTGCCACAACTTCTGAGCCCACTCTCTAGAGCCTGAGAGCCGCAGCCACTGAAGCCTGTGTGCCTAGAGCCTGTGCTGCACAGTAAGAGAAGCCACCACGCTGCAACTAGAGTAGGTCCCCACACACACACCCCGCCTTTCTGCAGCTAGAGAAAGCCCACATGCGGCAACAAAGGCTCAGTGCAACCAGCCAAAACAAAACAAAAAATCCTTTGAAAGCTGCCACCACACTTCCCCTCCGGCCTGGAAGCCCCTGCATCTCTGCTGCCACTGCTGCTGGTGACAACAACCCACAGCTGAAGGTGGGGTGGGGGTGGGGGGCGCTCCGTGTGCTTTGCATAAACACTACCCTGGTGGGAGTTTAAAGTCTGGAGCAGTCAGAAGAAGGGCCCTTTCTTCATCCCAGCAGGGGTGGCAGTGGGTGGGAGGGGGCTGTGGCCAAGGTGAGTGTCCTCAGGGCAGCCTGCTCCCTGGGGCTGGGAAAGGCTTGCAACGCCAGCCCGAGGACACAGGGCCACTGCAGGGTCCTGGAGAAGGGGGAGAGCACAGACCCCCACACTGGGCCTGGGAAGGTGGGCCAGAGGAGATTGGCCCCTGAAGCACAGAGGACAAATGCCCTCCCTGGGAGGGGGGCGTCCTAGGGGACCGATTCCACCCCAGAGCTGGCCCGTCTCCCAGAGGCCAGGTCACAGGGTGAACTGAAGCTTCAGGCCAGGGAGGGTGGGGATGGAGGCTTTGTCCCCAGATGCGGGGGCCTTCCTTCCTCTTTCTGGAAAAGGAGGGGCTGCCCTGCAGGCCCTGGGAAACTTCCCAGAAGTCTCCCCCGAGACCACTCCCTGCACCTGAGTGGC
>NW_011494943.1:9481098-9487578 GCF_000754665.1 Bison bison bison | reverse complement strand
AGTGGCTGGCCGCAGGAGGGTGGAGTGGTCAGGGGCAAGCAGCACCCACCTCTTAGGGTGAGCCCCAGATCCCAGGGAGTGGGACGGGGAGGGTGTCAGCTCAGAGGGCAGCACTGCAACCTCGGCCGTGTCCCCTCTGCCGTGTCCCCACAGGGTGGAGGTCACAGGGAGCTCCTGTGAAAATCCCAGATCGCCTGTCTGGGAAACACTCTCTCCCCCTTTTATGCCCGACAGACCCTTGGAAGGAGACCTCCAAAGGGGCACCTCCCGCTCAAGGAACACGGGCCCCGCCACCCCCAGGGCAGGTGAGGAGCAGATTCATGGAGCTGAGCCCGGGCTGCTGGGCCACGTGGGGCAGTGGGGCTAGTAGGTACTGAGTTCAGGCCTGGCCGGGAAGGCATCTGGGCGGGTGGCGAGGTTGGGAAAGGAGGTCACGGGGCCACTCCTCAGCAGGCTGCACCCACCCAGGCAGCATCCTCCACTGGCTTTTCTCCCCAGTTGTCATGAGAATAGTCTTGCTATACCTGTCTAGGCATCACCTTAAAAGCAGGAGTAGCCTGGGACTCAACCACAAGAGGAGGGGGAGGACTGGGAGGAGGAGCAGATGGGAGACAGGGGAGAGGAGGGGGTGGCCCCAGGCGGGCAGAAGCTGGCACCCCACCCCATGTTCTGTTTTTACCGGAATCAAGGAGGGCCCCTGGGGTCTCAGCAGAGCTGCCTGCCGGTAAGTCCCTTCCCCAGAGGCCCCTCCAGCCCTCCCACAGGCCCAGCTGTGCCCGCCGCCCCAGCCTGGTGGGCCCCAGCCGCCGCCCCTCTCCCGGCTCCTCTGCAGGTGGTCTCCTGCGGCCCTGAGGCCCAGGGTGGGCATCCAAGCCAGCTGGCTCTGCCCACTCCTTTTACCACCACCTTGGTTTCCAGGAAGCCAGACACTGATGCCCAGGCTTACGGGACACATGGCAAGCAGTAAAGACCCCAGCTGAAGCCTGGGTGGGGCTGGGGGCACTGAACAAGTGGGACCCCAGGGCCCTGCCTGGCCTGTCTCCTGCAGAGCCCCCAGAAGGCAGGCTCTCTTCCCCATCACTTCGGCCCACCAGACCCACACAGCAAGCCCATTCCACAAGGAGTTCAAGAGCATGCTAAGGCTCTGCGTGCCAGGCCAAGGAGCCAGGTGTTAACTGCAATCGAGCAATTCATCTGAACACAGGCAGCTTACTGGTGAGCAGGGGATGGGCAGCTTCCTTCTCAATCCCCCTTCCTGGAAGGAAGGAAGCCCATATTTTTAGATGCCACAGCAGCTTTTCGGGCAATGAGCTCCTCTTCTCCAGATGTTCTCAGCCTCCAAATGCCTCATCCTGGGAGAGTAGCAAGGAGTCTCAGCGTGCTCTCTCTTCCCAGTCTCTCCTGCACCCTGGTGCTGTCCAGGTCTTGGGATCTCCCCGACCCCAACACCAGTTCTCCAAGTCTGAGCCAAGGGAACAGGCAGGTCTCCCCTGGCAGTGACCTGGCAATGCCTACCCTACCCTGAGGAGCCCAAGGTCATGGCTCAGGTGTAGGCTTGCCTTTGAACCCCAGCTCTGTGCCTCTGGGCAAGTCACCTGTCCACCCTAGCCTCACCCCTACACTGGGCTTCATAAGCAGCCCCCACCTCACTGGGCTGTTGGGGTCTTGAATTGGGACAGTGCTTGGGAGTGAAGAGCCTGGCTTGCAGCACACATTAGCTAGAACAACAGGACACTTGCTACTGAACCCACCCAAACTAGTCCCAGTTACAAGAAATAGAAACCCATCTCAAAAGAGAGCTGAAGTCAAAAGGAGATAGAAACACAAATCAAAACCACAATGAGGGGACTTCCCCGGTGGTTCAGTGGCTAAGACTCTGTGTTCCCAATGCAAGGGAGCCCGGGTTCGATTCCTGGTCAGGGAACTAGATCCCAGATGTCTTCGCATGCCTCAACTAAAGATCTTGCAAGCTGCAATAAAGACTGAAGATCCCACATGCTGCAACTAAGACCCGGCACAGCCAAGTAAATAAATATTAAAGGAAAACAAAACTATAAGACACTACTTCATACCCTTTAAGATGGCAATGATGAAGAAAGGAGGGAGAAGGGAAGGGAGGGAAGGAGAGAGGAAGAAAGAAGGAAAGAAAGGAAAAAACAGAGAATAACATGTGTTGGTGAGGATATGGAGAGACTGGAGCCTTGTGCTTTGCAAACAGGAATGTGAAATGGAGCCGGCACTGTGGAGGACAGCATGGCAGCTCCTCAAAGCGTGAAACGACGCAGCAACTCCACTTCTGGGTATACACTCCAAAGAACTGAAAGCAGAGTCTCAAGCAGATACTTGTACACTCAGGTTCATAGCAGTATTATTCAAAACAGTCAAAAGGTAGAAGCAACCCAAATGGCCATCAGTGGCTAAATGAATAAACAAACGTGGTCTGCGCATGCAACGCAATAGTAGTTGGCCTTAGAAAAAAGAAGTTCTGACACACACTACAATAGGGGCGGACCTCGAAAACATGATGCTGTGCAAAATAAGACAGTCACAGAAGGACAAATATTGTGTAATTTCTCCCAGATAAGGTACCTAGAATAGTCAGATTTATAGAGACAGAAACATAATGGTGCTTGCCAGGGGCCGGGGGAGGAGAGAATGGAGGGTTAGTGTCTCATGGGGACAGAGTTTCAGTTTAGGATGACGAAAATGTTCTGGAGGTGGATGCTGGTGATGACCGCATAGCAGTGGGAATGGGAATATATCTAATGCCACTAAGCTGCACACTTAAAAATGGTTAAAATGGTAAATTTCATGTTATGTGTATTTTAACTTCAATTTTTAAAAAGCTTTAAGAATACCTTACCAAGAAAAAAAAAGGCAGATCAGGGAAAATGTAGGAAGATATTAACAGTTATGGAATCTGGGTGATGTTCCAAAGAGATTCACTATGCCCCTCTGCCTACTTCTGCTTTCTGATTTTTAAAAAACTATTCTCATAATAAAACTAAAGCTAAAAAAGAGGGGATTGGGTTATCAACCCTGCCGCTTCACTCCCTTCTGCAGTTATGCCTCTGTATCCTTGGCATTGGGCACCACCCCCCCACACCCCCTCCCCCTGCCCCGTCTCAGTCTATACAAAGTACCATAGTCTCAGGGCTTATAAACAACAGAAATGTCCCAGATTTGAAGGTTGAAAATCCAAAATCAAGGGGCCAACACGGTCAGGCTCTGGTGAGAACCCTCTTCCTGCTTCCCCGCGGGCACCTTCTCACTGTGCTCACATGGGGAAAGGGGTAGGGGAGCTCTGGGGGGCTCTTTTATAAAAACACTAATCTCATTCATGAGGCTGGAGCCCTCATCACCTACCAAAGGCCCTACCTCCTAACACCATCATCTTTGAGGGTCAGGATTTCAACATCTGAATTTTCAGGGGACACAAGCCTTCAGATAGAAGCGCCATATGACTTGCTTTGATCAATGGGATGGCAGTGATATGCAGCGAGCAGAAACTTGAAATGCCTCACACAACAAACCTGCTCTCCTGCCTGCTGACACAGACCAGGAAAGAACACACCTCGGGTCGCCTGCTGGTCCAAGGAGGACAAGAAACACGCAGAACAAACCTGGACCCAACCCACAACACGGAGGCAAGCCCAGTCTGGATCTGCTGAATCCCAGCAGGCCTACTCACATAACAGCAGAAAACCAGTGCCTCCTGGAACGCCGCGAGACTGTGGGGCTGTTTGTTAGGGGCCTAATTATGGCAGTAGCTGACTGATACAGGGAGTTTCTCAGGAAACAAGGGAAGTCACTAGTCCGAACTGCATCTGATGGAGACTTGCTCCCTGGTTAAGACAGCACGGAACGGCCTGCATAGGACAGAACTACTGGACCCTCACTGCATGCCGTCTGACCCAACCACAGGCCCTGGGAAGGCTGTGTGGACACCAAGCAGCCCAAAGCGCAGATGTCTACCACCAGCAGGACTGAGGGGAGGGACTGGAGGAGGCTTGGGCTCTCAGCTTGGCCCCTGCCCCTGCCTGGGATGCAGACATCATCACTCAGGGCTCCTCCTCCCCTCCTGAGCCCTGAGCACCAGCCTCCCCGGATTCAGCCACCTCAAGGGAGACCTACTTCTCTTCCTCAGTTCAGCATGCTGGCCAAGTGCTCCCAACAGTGGGACATGCCCTGCCCCTAGTCCTTGGGGACAGGGAGGTCCCTACTTGCCTCTTGGAAGATACCCGAAGCAGAGCTGGGGCTGAGGGGCAGAACCTGGCAGCAAGGGGCAGGCAGGTGGGGGAGCTCGCAGTCTGCAGGCAGGTGGAGGAGCTCACAGTCTGCACCCCTCTGGGGCAAAAGGCAAAGGCTGAGCCCTGGTGGTGCCCAGGGAACCCCGAGTACAAATGCCACGTCAAGCTGTGGGTCGGTGGCAGGCACCGCGGCCGAGCCTTCCCTTTATCATCTGCAGCAAAGCATTTACAGTCAATAAACGGGCTAATTAATTCTCTTCAAAGACCTCTCAATTATTCATCCTGGGCTACAGAGAGAACAATTAGAGCCCACTGACGGCTCTGAAAGTGGAAGCAGGCTGGGCCGCAGAGCTGAGCCCCCTGGGTCCGCACAGTCTCAGGGGACCCCAGGGGCCCCTGATAGAGACAAAGCAGGCTTTATCGCTGGCACCCCTCCCCCAACCCCCCACCTCCGTAGGATGGAATATCTCTTCTTCCTCAAATTGCAAGCAGCCTAGATCATTCCCCTCACTTCTCAGGGAAGAAAGCCAAGACCCCAAGCGGTCAGTGACTTCTTTTGTCCAATAGCCCACTAGAGCGGACCTATGGACACAGAGCCAGGCTGACGGGCGTGTGGCCTCCCTTGAGGGACTGCTGGGTGCGGGCAGTGGGGCTGCTGGACGTGAGCTGAGCCCTCTCTGCCTCCAGAAAGAGGTTTGCGCTGGAGGAGGGGGACAGGAGGGAGAGGGGAGAGCTGATCCGTCAGCAACTGCAGGCCAGGCTGGGGAGTCCTGCTACCCCACCGACAGCGGAAGGCACCCTGGGGCGGCTGGCCAGAGCCCAGCGGGGACACTCGGCTTCCACTGGGAGCAGTCCTGGTACCCCAGCAAGAATTCTCCAGAGCCGGTGACAGTGGGGCGCTAGCTTCCTTTCTCTCCTCTAACTTCCTGGAGTCCCATCCTGGGGCCGCGAGGGAAACAGCAGCTGGCCCTACCCTGTTCACTTTCTCCTTTCCAGCCCCAGGTCCCCCACGGCCAGCTCTCACTCCCCTGACTTCCCCCAATATTTCCGGCCAGCCGGCAGGCAGAGGGTTAACTCCTGGCCGCTCCCTACCGCGCAGAGTGGGGGGTGGGGGGCCGGGGGCGTGCCTGTCGGGAAGTATGGATTTCTGCAGTGGTTTTACTGGAAAAGCTGTAGCTGAAGGTGGGAGGGGGTCACCATGGCAACTTCTGGCTATGGGAACAGGTTGGCTGGTGGGAACCAATTCTTCCAGCGGCCCAAGGGGGCCCGGCTGGCGCTTGGCACCCGGGGGGCCCCTCGGAGGATCCTCAGAGTCTTAGGGAAGCGCAGAGACCCTCCCCAACCTGGAATTACCGCCTTCCCCGCCTCCCACCGGCAACACTTCGCGGGGCTGGGCCCCAGACTCAGCAGCCCCGCCCCCTGTTGAAGCACCCCCCACACCCAAGCTGTTAATCGATGAACCGATTACCCAGGGCAGGGCCGTCCGGAGCTCTCGGGAATCTCCCATTCAAAGAGAGAGCCTCGACTCCATGACCTGGGGTGAGACACCCCCCCTCTCTGGCCCTGCCCCAACCAAGGGAATCTAGATTCCAGGGGGCCCAAGAGCTTGCCCCAACCCGGCCCCCACCCAGCCCCAACCAGGAAGATTCCGCCCGCAGCGGCAAATTCAAGGAAGTCCTCCCCACCCCCAGCACAAACATGCACACTCTCCCAGCAAGGGGCTAGCCACCCCACTCCCCGGAAGACCCCGGTGGGGAGGAGGAAGGCGGCCGCGGGCTAGGAGGCTCCTGGGTGCACCTCTAAGTCTCTGTCCCTGTGAATTCCAGGCAGCTGGGGTAGAGCCCACCCAGTGCCCCATGCCCCACCCCATCGCGGGGCCCCCTATCCCCAGTCAGACCTCCCGGTGGGACACTCTGCGCGCCTTCCCCGGGCGCCAATTCAGCTCTGGGCCCCAGAAGGCCTCCTGGGTGCGGGCAGGACAGGAGTTAGGCCAGAGCGCGCTGAGCACTGCCGGTAAGAGGAGTGGGGGACTCCTGGGCCCTCCAGGCTCAGGTTCCTGGCCCCCTACCCCAGAATTTCAGAGCCCCCCTGCAAATCCTGCAAGCACAGGGTGGGCGGGTGCAAGGAGGGGTGTGTGCCTGGGAGGCGCTTCCAGGAATCTCCCGCCCGCGCTGCCCAAACGTCCAGGAAAAGAGGGCATATACAGGGCATATGCAGCTTGGGGGACGTT
>NW_011494943.1:9470467-9480998 GCF_000754665.1 Bison bison bison | reverse complement strand
TGGGGGACGTTGGAATTCTGGGGGCCAAGTGAGGGGGCAGGCCCGGCCCAGTACCCTCCCCTTGCTCCAGGAAAGACCACCTGCCTGAGTCCACATGGGCACCAATCCCTGCTCTGCTGGAGGTCCTTAGACCGTTGACTCTCCTGAACCTCAGTTTCCTGCTCTGTAAAATGGGCAGGAAATGTCTCCTGGGGATGGTGAGCATAAAGAAGACATAACGCCCCTGCACGTTAACAGGTGAGGGATCCCAAGGTCAGGACCGATCTCTCCTCTGGCCACTTCCACCAGGAAAGAGCAGGGACCCTTCTCAAGGCTTCCTGGGTTGCTGCTGCCAGATGTGGTTCTTCATCCTCCTTTGCATCCACCAGGGACGCTCGGGGGGGAGAAGTGGCCCGCGGCGTGGCGCCCCCTGTCGGCGGGACCCACACAGGCCAGCGCCCAGAGAGGTTAAGCAAAGCCGCCCCAGGTGTTAACTCCCGCAGGCAGGCCGGATACCCGCTGCGGTTTCCCAACTTCCATCAGGGCCTGAAAGACTTAAACCGACCCACCGCGATTGGGGTCCTTCCTTCCCTCACCCCCGGGCTGATTTAGGGGACGCCTAAACTAGCTCCCTTCACCCCCCGGCTCCCTACTGCTTCCCCTACAGTCCCCTCCCCGCACCCCCGCTCCTGCCCGGGGCTTCCATCTCTCGGATCTGCCGAATCCCGATAAAACATTTGGGGGAGATAAGTGCTGCGTATAAATAATTAAGACCACATGCATATGCGCCAACAAAAAAAAAGTTTAAAACCCCCATTCCGGGAACAGCTTTCTGTGTGGGGCCGGGCAGGGCTGCTGGAGGCCCCTACCCCACCCTGCTTGCTCCTTGGGGAGGGTCTGCCAGGGGCTCGCCACCCCCAGAGCCCCTTCCCCCACCCCAGGGGGACTGTCTCCCTGCTTGGCCCAGAGTGGGTGGGGAAAGGGTGGCGGAGGAGCCCACCTGTGCAGTGAGGGGGACTGGCACCACCCTAAGAATGGCCCTCACACATCCCCAGAGGCCAGAGTCCACCAACCCCAAGACCCAGCAGGGTCTAGGCACCCAGGAGTGCCCAATAAACATTTACTGAATAAACACACGAATGAGCCAACGAAGGAACTGATCCCGGGCTCCAGGGGAGTGTTGCCCTCAGCTCTGCCACCGTGAAGACCTGCTTTCCCTGATGCCAGCGTCCTGTCAGCTGCTGGGGAGTCAAGCCCAGGGTGCCCAGGCGCCCCCCCAAAAAAAGGGCCAACTCCCATCCTCTGCAGGAATGCCAGGGGAAGGGAAATTAGACTAGCTCGTCGCCCAGCATTCCCCACCAGCCGCTGGCAGACGCCTTTCCCAGGTGCAGCTTGAGGGCCTTAGGTGAGAAGGCTGGAAGAACTTCCAGAAGGAGTCAGGTCCTAGGCCTGGAGAGTGCAGCTCCTGCCCCTCCCCACTGCAGGAGGGTCAGCATGGGATGCACAGGGATAAGGGGAGGCTTGCCCTTCCGAGCCCCTGCTCAAGAACCTGCCAGGGCTCCCACCTGGCAGTGCTGTCTGATGCCTAGGCTGGAGTCGTCCCCTGGCAGACTCTCCCGCCAGTGCATGCAAATCCTGCTCCTCTCTCCAGGGCCACGTCCCATCTTTGGAAGGAAGGCCCTCACACCCTCTACTCTTGCTTTCCTCATTCATTCGGTTATTCCCTTAACAGCTACCATGTCCTAAGCCGGAAGGATGCTAGGATGCTGAGAACAAAGGACACAGGTCTTGCCCTCAAGTGGCCCGCAGCCCAGTGAGAGGGAGCCCAAGTGGCTGGTGTCAAGGGCTGCTCTGAGGTGAGCCAGGTGCAGAGGGGACAGAGGGAAAGGGTGTGTCTTGGCAGAGTGTTGGGGGCTGGGTATCATGGAAAGCTTCCTGGAGGAGGAGGCGAGCTAAACTCCTGATACACAGGATTCCTCCAACCGCAGAAGGAGAGCAAGGCTGGGCGGTGCCTCCAGGCTCTTCCAGCACTGCCCCCTGCTGGCTGTCCACACACCTGTGGCTCTCACTGCCAGACCTGGGAGGTATGGGTTCCAATCCAGACTCTTCTATTTATCCTCAAGTTAGTCTACTTCCCAGACCTCAGTTTCCTTATCTGTAAAATGGGGATCAGGGTCCTGCCGTGCAGAGCTCCTTGTGATCCATCCTGGGCCCTCCGTCCTCTGCGGGAGACAAAGCCCCCTACCCCAGCACCCAGAACTGGCTGGTTAAACCTGATAGGTGCCTGGTGGATACTGACTGGTAGATGGACTGACGACTTGGCGTTTTCTTGCTGAGCTTCCTTTCCCGGGAGCAACAAACCCCGACAGGGAGCACTAGCCTCTGCTCACCCAGGACTCTGGAAATGTACTCCCACCTCGGATCGCTGGCATCTTGTACCGCTGCCTGCCCACCTGACCAGGTGCGTGATGGCACAAGTTGTGTCCTGTCCCTCCCCGGGGCCCCACAGGAGCATGACAAATACTTTGTGGAGTTAAATGCTCCAGTAACAAAGCTCCTCCCAGGGACCCAGGACTGGAGAGACAGGTAGGTGTGCTCAGAAGGTGCCAGTCCTGGGTGCTGTCTTCAACCCTGAGCAAGGGGTCTTGGGTTCCTGACCAGAGGCCCAGCCATGGCTGCCTCTCTCTCACCCCACGCCAGGGTGAGCTCAGTCTTGCCTCTCTCCCGATGAGAGCAGGTGCCCACCAGAGACAGCCCGGAGCCCCATCTATGCCCGTGTCACCTGCGGGTCCTTAGACCCCTCCATCATCCCCATCAAGCCAGCTCAAGACTTTTTGCTGATGCCAGACCTTCAAGTGCCTGAATGTGGGACCTCCCTTCATCCTGCCATCCTGGATTTCAAACTCAGTAGGAAGGTGCCCAGGATTTAAAAAAAAAATCACAAGCGCTAAGAAAGAGTGACCTTCAAACCTTCTCACCGCGTGGGTCATGCACTCTCTCATAAGAAACGCTTGAGCTCATAACGCCATATGAACTCATAACTATATATGCATAGTTATTTATAGACTTCAGTTTCCATGACTGTATGAATCTATTACTTGCGTTATAAAATATTCACAAAAGAGAGACATTTAAAAGGATGAAATGTAAATACTAAGCATAAAAGTCTCCTCCCCACCCTAGGGGATTATTCTGTGTTTGGGGCCCAGTCAGATCCCTTGGCCTCCCCAGCTAGGATGGGGTCCCTGGCAGATCCCCTACTTTGGCCCATTCCCCAGCCTCAGACTCTGACCTTCTTCCTTCCCAAAGATCCCCTCTGAACTCTGGCACCGTGAAGACCTGCTTTCTCTGACACCAGCCATCTGGTCAGCAGCTGGGAAGTCAAGCCCAAGGTGTCCTGGGACCCCCCCCCCCAAAAAAAAAAAATGAGCATCTCCTATCCTCTGCAGGACTGCCAGGGGAAGAGAAATGAGATGAGTCTGTGGCACAGAGGATAGGAACAGGCCCACTGCGGACAAAATAAAGGACTGTTGTGCTAAGTGGCTTCAGTTGTGTCTGACTCTTTGTAACCCTATGGACTGTAGCCCGCCAGGCTCCTCTGTCCATGGGATTTCCCAGGCAAGAATACTGGAGTAGGTTGACCATGCCCTCCTCCAGGGGATCTTCCCAACCCAGGGATTGAACACACGTCTCTTATGTCTCCTGCATTGGCAGGCGGGTTCTTTACCACTAGCACCACCTGGAAGCCTAAAGAAGGATTAGGTAGGGTTCCTTATAAGACAAAATTCCTGCAGCTGGGCACAGAGGGAGGCGCTGTTCAGGACTAGATACCTGGTTCCAATCTGGCTACATGACTGATGCAGAAGCTAGGGCTCGAGGACAGATGCGCCATCACTAGGAATACCTTTCCTAGACAAGGTAGGATCCATGCCCAGGGTGCCTGATGTCTGTTCCCGTGTTCAGAGCCCAGTGGAGGCAGGGCAGCCTTTCTTGCCCCCACCTTACCCTGAGACCTTGCCATTCCTCTGGGGTAGCTAGGGAGGCCCACCCAAGGTGCATAACCCTGGAATTCTGCAGCGGAAGCCCTTTCCCCTTCTGCAGCGGAAGCTCTTGCCCCTGCAGATAAGGCTGAGGCCCCGATTCCTTCTGTCCCTGTGTGTTCCTTCCAGGTCTGCTCTCCAGAACCTCGTGTGCCCTCCCTTCTCACACAGGCTCGGGCCCCAGTGCAGGCACAGGGGACCAGGAGGCAGAGGAGGTCAGAGGGGAAGGGCACCCTTCGTGGATACTCTGCCCAGCAGAGGGCAAGTGGAGGAGCCTCAGCCACCCACCGTGCAGGGCCCAGAGCTGCAGCCTCGGAGCCCATGCCCCCCACATCCTGGGGTCCTCTACCCCCAGCACAGGGTCAGCATCTGCAGAGCTGGTCCCACCCCAGATGGCTCGCCAAGCCCATGCCTGGCATATGACCCCTGTGTGCTCCCTGCCAGGTGGACTGAGGGGCCTGGGCAGAGGCTCTGGGAACAGCCGGGGCCCGGCCAGCTCAAAGCTGACCCCACGCCTCGGCCGGGGCTGAGTAACAGGAAGCGAGAGGCTGATGCCGGTAAGAGAGCAGATTCGAGAGATTAGAGGTCTGCTGCCTGATCAGAAGCTGCCTGGAGCTGGAGGATAAGTTACTGGAAGGAGGAGGAAGCTGCCGCAGTAAATAATGCCAGGCCCTCAACGCTGGCCTGACATGGCTGATGGGGCCCAGCTGGGGCCTGGGGCAGGCAGGTGGGGCAGAAAGTGTAAGGGTCTGCTCTCGTTGAAGCCAGAGCTGGGGCAGCCTGGGAAGGTGGGGTGCCCAGAGGGTACCCTGGCCCCAGCTGGTGGAGCCTGAAATTCAGAAGGTCTCCAAGGCTATGTCCCCCGCTGCCCCCATGTCTCCTGCCCCTACTGCCTGCATACACCCAGCCCCACCCCCCACCAGGAGAGACACTTGAAGTGGGGACCCAGCCCTGGGCTTGCTTGGCCCCCCCTACAATCCTCCCTGCTCCCCACCCCAAAGCGATTCCTGGAAGGCTGGCTGCTTCCTCGCAGAATGGAGGGCACCCTGGGTATACCGTCCCAGTGGATTTCCCTGGACTCCAGCGTTCTGCCCGTCCACCTGCCAGGCTTCACCCTGGGCTGTTCTGCCCCCAACCACATAGACTCCCCAGACCCCTGAAGAGCCCTTAAGACCCAGAGTTCCCTGTGGCCTGACCCCGGGATCCCACAGCGTGGGTGCTTCTGTGGAAGGGGTCAGATGCCGACCCAGCACCTCCAATCCCAAAAGGCTGAGCCCCCAACTTTGCACACTCTGGGGGGGCCCGAGAGGCAGCAGAGGCCTCCCACCCCCACGAGGGTCACAGAGCTGAAAGGCCTGTCCAAGGACACCTCTGTTCCCAAAGCCTTCGTGGCACATGCCTCCCATCCTCTCTTTCACTTCTGACCAAGACCTTCCCCAGCCTCCCGCAGTCAGGACACTCTGATTCCCGCCCTGACCTGGGTAGCCCCCTACTGCCAGCCTAGGCCACCCCGGGGTGGAGAGGACGGAGCCCCGTGTCACACAGGCACCTTCTCTCCGAAGTGCAGTTTTCACACCATGGCACCAGCAAGTGGTTAAATTTAATGAGACAGCAGAACTCCCATATTTCAGAGGACAGTGAGGAGAGTGTCATCACGACCTTGAGGAAAGGAAAGCGATCTTAAACAAGACATCAATCATAAGGTTGCGGGGTGGATTTAACTACAGAAAACAAAGAGCCTGTGATCTAGCAAGAATTCCATAAAAGTGAAAAGACAGGCCATAAAAGGGAGACTTTTTTTTTCCCATACATATAACTAACAAGGGTTAGTACCCAGCATATGGAAATAACTCTGATGAAGCAACTAGAGAACTTTATCAAGCTCCTCATAGGACCGGAATCTGAATGGTTAAGACCTAAGAAAAGGTGCTCAAGTTCGTCACTTATCAGAAAGAGCAGATTAAAATCACAAGAAACCGCCACATGTCCACCAGAATGACTAAAGTTTTGAAGTCTGATGATGCGGAGGATGGCGAGAACAGCAAGCAACGAGAACAATGCATGTAAATCACGTTGGCCACTTTGGGGAAGGCTCAGGAGGGTCTAGTGAGGAGATAAGGATCACAGCCTCAGCAGTTCCTCCCCAGGCGTGTGTCCAACAGAAATGTGCGCATTTGTGCCCCAAGCAACACCAGGGTGAATGTGCCTGCTCACAGCAGGGCTGTCTGGAAACCACGTCTGAAAACAGCCAAAGGTCCCCAAATGGCAGAGTGGAGAAATCAACCGTGGCACACAGTGGAAAAACCACACAGCTGTGGCAAGAGTGAGCTACAGCTGCAACACGGATGAATCTGACAGTTGGAGCATCGAAAAAGGCACTCATGCATGCTCAGTCACTCAGTTGTGTCCGGCTCTGTGTGACCCCATGGACTGTAGCCCGCCAGGCTACTCTGTCCATGGGGATTCTCCAGGCAAGAATACTGGAGTGGGTTACCATACCTTCCTCCAGGGGATCTTCCCAACGCAGGGATCAAACCCAGGTCTCCCGTATTACAGGCAGATTCTTTACCATCTGAGCCACCAGGGAAGCCCAAGAATATGGGAGTGGGTAGCCTATCCCATCTCCAGGGATTTAAGGCATACATTACCCAAAATTCACAGCAAATCCAAAAGCTAGCAGTGCTAGCTATTAACTAAGGAAATAGGGTGATGGCAAAACGATAGAGCAAAGCAGGTAATGAGCATAAAAGTCAGGCTGCAGCAAAGCTTCTGGCAGAGGGAATGGGTTGTGCATGGCAAGGAAGCTTCTGGAATCCTGGCTATGTTCTATTTCTTGATCTGAGTGGCAATGATATGAGAGATCATTTTATATGTATTTGTAAAACTGTGCATATATGCTTCGTGCACTTTTCTGTATTAGGTTGTGTGGGCAGCTCATTATTTTTTCAAAAACACAAGTGTATCTGAGCACCCACTGTGTCAGGCACTGGGACTCCTCACACAGACTTGCACCCAGCCCTGTTCCTGGCGCTCATGGTCCAGGAGTTCATGGAATGAGGATGCAAGTTCTATGGTTTCCCCTTGGCCAGCAGAGCGCGGGGTCTCCCGGCTACCATAACCTCAAGCTCACTGTGGGTGGTCGGCTGAGCCCGCCTGCTGACTGGTAGGGTGCAGCCTCCCATGGCTTCCATTCTCTCCTGGTCCCCCACCCTGTTCGGAAATGCAGAGACAGCTCTGAAGGGGACCCCTCCAATGCATGTCACGTTTCCTTCCCCAGAAGGGGAGGCACAGGGCTTGAACTGGCTCCCCCCCCCCCCTACCCTCCCTCCCAAGAGCAAACATGACCTTGGCTCCCAGGCCCAGCGCTCTGTCCCTTGTCACCCCCCCCCCCAGTCTTCAGAGATGATGGTACAAAGAGCCTTCCCTCGACTCCCAGGCTGTGGGGCTGGACCCAGGCCAGCGCCCTATGGATCCTGCAGGCTCAGGGCCAAGGGGATGCGATGGGAAGGACATCTCCCCAACCTGTTTACAGGCCCCGGCCGCTATCTCCAGCTCCAATCTGCGGCCTCCCTTTATCTCAGCGGGGCCAGCCCCGGGTTCCCAGCAGCAGCCTCCCCACTGCTCACTTCCTGCCAGCGACCCAGTGTTACAGGAATATGCACACTGAACTTGGCTCACGTGCGTGTGTGTGTGTGTGTGTGCACAAGTGTGCGCCCACACCCCAGAGAGCCTGTCCCTGGAGAGGAGCCAGGGGGCCTGGGGGTGCCTCAAGAGGCAGCCACCCCAGGACTCATATCTCACTCCCCTGAAAACCTGCCCACCATCCTCACCCTGCTCGCGGGACAGACACCTCCAGAAGGCCAGGAAGGGCTACCTCGGAGACCCCCAGCTTTCCCCAGCATGTGTTCCTCACCCACTCTTGCCTCCTCCTGCACAGGGGCCCTGTAGCCCTCCACGGTCAGAGTTCCCGACAGGGCTCCCTGCCTCCCACGACAGTGTCCATACTGCATGGGGGTCCCCGGGGTCAGGGAAGTTGGGCCATTGCCCCCTCATCATCCATTCAACTGAAATCACGGAGTACTGGGGGGCTGCTGCTGGTCTGGGCACACAGGACACTTGGAAGGCCAAGAGCGTCCTGACCTCTCCCCAAACCTGCAGGCAGTGAGAAGAGACCCTACTGACACCCCAGAGGAGAGCCACCTCCCTTCCCTGCTGGAAGGGGGTCAGGGTGCTTCCCAGAAGGAGCGTCTCAGCTGAGACAAGAAAACAGAGACGGTGGTAACCAGAGACACGTGCCACTGGCTGGGGGGCGGGGGGTGGTTTCCGGGCAGAAGGCATGCAGGTGCAAAGATCTCGGGGTGAGAGTGAGGCCAGTGCATTCGGGGAATCAGAAAGGGCTGCAGCACTGTGAGGGAGACAGCTGTGAGGATGCGACGGGGGTGGGGGGTGGGGTGAGGGGGGCTGGGGGTGGGCAGCGCGGGCTGCATCCCGGGGGTGGAGGCAGGGGCAGGAGCCCAATGTGGCCTGACCTAGGGCAGTAGCTATGGAGTGGGTGGGTCTGCATGGAGGCAGGAGAGGACCCCAGGCCTCCAGGTTCACAGTCGGGGAGGGGGCTGAGGAGGAGAGAAGGGGATCAGCCCAGTGACCTGGGGTACTGGGGAGGGACGAGCAATGCTGGCTGCACCACGGGTTTCTGGCTTCTCATCCTAGTCTGGGAGCTGTGGACTGTCCTTGGCTTACCAACGGGGTGACTGGACCTCACACACTCCAGGGACACACACATATATACATGCACACAGACATACATATGTATACACCAGTACACACACATGGGCACACATGGGTGTGCGTGCTAAGTTGCTTCAGTCGTGTCCGAGTCTTTGAGACCCTATGGACCATAGCCAGCCAGGCTCCTCTGTCGATGGGATTCTCCAGGCAAGAATACTGGAGTGGGTTGCCATGCCCTCCTCCATGGGGTCTTCCAGACGCAGGGATCAAATCTGTGTCTCTGACAGTGGCAGGAGTTTCTTCACCACTAGCGCCACCTGGGATACCCATACTCACACACATGCCCACACACAAACATGCACACATATGGACAGGTACGCCTTGTTTCACGGAGCTTCGAAGATATTGCTTTCATCTCACCTTTTTTTTTTTAACAAATTGAAGGTTTGCAGCAACCCTGCATCGAGCAGGTCTATTAGCACCATTGTTCCAAGAGCACACTCTCACTTTGCGTCTCAGCGTCACATTTGGGTAATTCTCGAAATGTTTCAAACTGTCCAACAAAAATACTACAACTCACTGGGACTTCCCTGGCGGTCCAATTAAGTGGAGTCTTAATTAACCACTACAGGTTCAGTCCCTGACCGGAAACTAAGATCCTGCATGCGGTGCAGCCAAAAAAAAGAAAAGAAAGATTATAACTCATTGAAGGCTCAGATGATGGTTAGCAATTTTAGCAATAAAATATTTTTAATTAAGGTATGTACATTGTTTTTAGACATAATGCTATTGCACACTTAAAAGACTACAGTGTAGTGTAAGCATAACTTATGCGCATTGGGAAACCAAAACATTCATGTGACACACTTTGCGATACCTAATTGCAGTGGTCTGGAAGCAAACCGGCAATATCTCTTGAGGTGTGCTTATACATGTGCATAACAAATACTAGTACAGTGACATATACCCACGAGTACACACACATGTGCACAGTGCACACACACCTGGGTGGGCATGCCAACATGCATGCACACACAAACTTATACACATATACATATATACATACATACGTAGACACATTCACACACATGCGTGTGCCTACACAACTCTCTGAGACCAAGTCTTGGTCAGAGGGTCTCTGAAGCACCAATACTCTGGCCACCTGATGCAAAGAGCCGACTCACTGGAAAAGAACCTGACGCTGGGAAAGATTGAGGGCAAGAGAAGGGGGAGACAGAGGATGAGATGGTTGGATGGCATCACCGACTCAATGGACACGAGTTTGAGCAAACTCTGGGAGATGGTGAAGGACAGGGAAGCCTGGCATGCTGCAGTCCATGGGGTTGCAAAGAGTCGGACACAACTTAACAACTGAACAACAGCAAGCCCCCATGATGAGGCCTCAGAAACAGGCTATGGAGGGCCCCCAGCCTTCTCCCATGATAGCCCAAGCTTCCTGCTCCCTTCACGCTGGAGAAGCCACCACTGGGCAAGGAGGGGGTGGCCCAGGTGTCCTGGGACAAGATAGGCGGTGATAAGCAGCCACCTGGCAGAAGCAACTTTTGTTGGGGCCAACTTTCCCCAGGAAGTGCCCAGCTTGCTGAGGAAACAGCTCTGCCCTGGGAGAAGAAAGGCCCAGTTTGGTGACCAGCTGTTTCACCTTGGTGGCATTTTCGGGTAGCCCTGAGGCCCACGCCTAATCCCTCTCCCACAGCGTGGTGGTGAGGATTAGCAGGGAAGGTGAAATGCCCGCAAACATAAGGCCATTCTGTGGCTCTGCCATG
>NW_011494943.1:9468201-9470243 GCF_000754665.1 Bison bison bison | reverse complement strand
AAGGGGCTTGTTTTCTCAGGGCCCGGAATTCAGTGGAGATTGTGGGTCAGGGCCGCAGGGCACCAAGGGGGGAGTTGGGGAGGGCAGAGCGGGCCTTTCCTTTAGATGGGTGTCCTTGGGGCCCCAGATCCTACAGGGACTTGCGATTTCTGCCCTCTCACAATGGCTCTGCAGGCACAGGGGAGAGGACTCCATCTCCACCCCTGCTCCCTTCTCTTTCAGGCCTCAAATGTTCCAGCTGCCTCTGACCGCAAGCCTTTGCTGAAGCTGTTCCCACTGCCACTCTCCCTCTCCCTTTGTCTGATTAACACCTTGCTCTGCCTTCAAAGCTCAGCCAATCACTGCTTCCTCCAGGAAGCCTGCCCTGATGCTTCAGCCAGGCCTGTTGCAACTTTTCCCAGAGCCAACAGGCAGCATCCTGTCCCCATCCCAAAGAACTTCAAGGGCAAGCTACTTTGCTCTCCTCTATCCCCAGACCTGACCTGGAGCAGATACATGTCAGAGCTCTGATGAAGGTCAGTGTCAGAGTCCTCTTTGCTGAGGGCTGCCCTGATCAGAGCTGTGGGTGCCTCTTCTGGTCATGTTCAGCCCTTAGGGTCCAGTCTCCTCCCATGAGGAAGAGACATCTGTGGCCCACACTTGGGGAAGGGGAGCTGCAAGTGGAGCGGGGCGCCCAGAGAGAGGCCTGTCCTCCCCGGCCGAGGGATGGTCAACCCTGTAGGAGCCCCAGTCCAGGCGGAGTCGGGCTGCACCCCACAGAGCAGCACCAAACCCCAGCGCCCTGGGCTGTGACCAGTAACCACAATCAAACAGCAGAAGTAAGACAGAAAACACTCATCTGTGGCATTTACTACCAGCCAGGCGCCAGACTCAGCACAAAAAAACCCTTAAGTCATCAAATTCTGAAAACAGCCCATTTTGCATTTAAGGAGACTGAGGTGCAGAGAGGTTAATTGACTTGTCCAAAACCACCCACCTGCTAAGTGGGGACTTGAGTCAGTCAGGGCCCTTCACCACTCCCCACCCCTCAACCCGACACTGGCCCGGGGTGGAAGCAGCACCCTCTCCCCCACCAAGGGCCAGTGGGTACGGAGGAGGGGACTCTGTCACCCCCCTAATTCCACCTCCATTATGCCCCTGAAGTCGGATGCTCAGACTTTGGGATCATCTTTGTATCCCTCTGCCTGGCAAAAGATGCACAATAAATCTGTATTGAAAAAAGTAAATGATGGGAAGCTACTTTTTTAGGGGCAACATAGCACAGTCCAGTTAGAGCTGGACGCTCCCGGCCAAGCGACCTTAGGCACGTTCATTGCCTCTGTGCGTCTCAGTTTCCCCATCTGTAAAATGGGGTGATAATAACGCTTGTCAACGGACAGCTGTTGGGAGGCTTAACTGTTTTAACACTTGTAAAGTGTCTGGGACAGTCCTGGACACACGGTAAAAACGCACATGAGCGTCTGCTCAATAGAAACTTGCCTGGGCTTTGTTTCTTCACGGGTAAGCGCCAACCCTTCCTCTCCCTCAGCCCAAGTTCGCTCGGAGCCGAACGCGACGAAAGCGGAACTACAACTCCCAGGATGCCTCGGGAGTGCGCTCAGCGTCCACCGCGACAAAAGCTGAACTACAACTCCCAGCATGCCGCGGGGCCCTCCGGCCAGCCCGGGTCAATCGCGGCCGAAGTCTGGAAAGCCCTGCCACTCCTATCCGGCCGAGGAAGATAGGGGCTGGAGGGCCCGGCACTATCCCCGCCATGCTCCGCAGACTGACCCGGGCCGCGATCCCGCGGCAGCGGGTCTTCTGGGCGCGGAGGTCTGGGAGCCTGGCGGGGGTTCCGACGTACGTGGTGGACCTGCGCAGCGACACGGTGACCAAGCCCGGGCCGGCCATGAGGCGCGCCATGGCCGAGGCCGTAGTGGGAGACGACGACTACGGCGAGGACCCCACCGTCCGCGGTGAGCCCGGCGTGCAGGCCGGAGCCGGGGGTCCTCGCGGCGACCCCAGGGCGCTGTCCGTGGTGCTGGCGGGAGCGGAGGCCCGGG
>NW_011494943.1:9465916-9468101 GCF_000754665.1 Bison bison bison | reverse complement strand
CTGCAGGCGGTGCATTGCGCTCGGTTTCCTTGCAGCTCAGTCTGACCCATCACTCTAGAGCCTGTTAGAAATGCAGAGTCTCGGGTCCCACACCGGACCTCCGGAGCCAGAATCTGCAAGTTAACAGGATCGCCGGGTGATCTGTGTGCTCATTGAAGTGCGGCCCCAAGACACGATGAGAGTGGGTGTTATCTCATCTTGCAGAGAAGGGCTTTGAGAAGCTAGGCCAGGTGCTCTAAGTCCCATGTCGAGTAAACGGCAAATCAGGACTCGAACTCAGGTCTTCTCACTCTGGAACCCTTGGCTATTGTCCTGCACCCACCACCTTCCCACATGAAGACAACAGAAAACCCATCTAGAAAGGGTTTCTCCATAGGCTGCTCCTCCAGAGGAGTGAGTTCTAGAAACCTCAAAAGTGTTTTCAAGATGGTTGAAAGTTGCTGCCACCCACCCTGGTTTGAGGGTAGGTGCCATAGTGAGCCATTACTATTGTGTATAAACCGTCAGCTGTGCCAGGGGCAAGTCGCGGGGTCGTGACTTTAGCCCTGAGGGCCTGGATGTGGGGTCAGGTAATGATGGGGCTGATCAAGCATCCAGCAGACACCCACTGTTGGCCTGGAACTTCAAAGATGTTGACCCACTGCTCATCAGGCAGTCTGACGCATAGACAGTCATCCCCCTGGGTGAGGGAGGTGCTGGGGTTAAAGCATCCACAGAGAGTGCCTTGGAGACTAGGGGTGGGTGAGGAGAAACATGGGACTCACAGGAAAGGGGGACTTTGTGGAGGAACCTCTTCAAAGATGAATGAGATGCTCTACCCCTAGTCCCGGGCATGGAAGAGAGTGCTGGCTCACCAGGGCAGAAGCATAGTGGTGAGAAAGGGGCTCAGGATATGGATGGGGAATGTGGCTGGAGCTGGGGTGTAGGACAGCCCCCTTGTTCCTGGAGGGAGGCAGAGGCCAGATCCCACTGGTCTTGAATGTCATGGCAAAGGGAGGGGAGCTTTAAAGCAGGAGCCGGAAGCCCCGCCCCCTTCCAGCCCCCCAGAGTCTCCTTCTGAGGGCTCCTGTCCTTGTGTTCTGGGAGAGGAAGTCAGCAGAGAAACCACAGGGCCCCACCTGCAAGGGACTGATGGGAAAGGAAGTCAGACAGGTGTGAGGTCTGGGTGGGACAGGAGGGTTCAAACCACAGAGTTTCAATGTTGGGGGGGGAGGGGTGGAGAACACGGCCCAGGAGGAGGCGGGGGTGGGGTGGAAGGCGGTCAGAGGGTTGACTGAGGGGCCCCTGAACCCAGATGTGCAGCCACCAAGACCACAGACTGCAGCTGGAAGACGGGCTGGCGTCCCGACTGGCCACTCACCACAGCCTTGGGCAAGATGTCCTTATGCGGACAAGGGGCTCATGGGGTCAGTTAGGAGAGGACTTTGAAAAGTGCCATTGTTAATGGGGCCCCTACCCCCATCCCTTCCCACTTCAGAGCTGCAGGCCACAGCTGCAGAGCTGCTTGGGGTGGAGCGGACCCTGTTCGTGCCCACAAACACCATGGCCAACCTCATCTCTGGTGAGCGCAGGGCGACCTTCACTTGCCCTCCAGGCCCTCCTTCCACACTTCTCCCTTTTGTAGAGGGGGCTGTGACAACATCAGTGGCGCTCTGAGCCATCTGGAACCCATAGCCACACCCTTCTCTCACCCCTTCCTGCCTGGGGGTCTTGCCCCCGAACCTCGAACCTCGTGACTTCCCTGCAGGCTGCCACACCTTTGTAAATTGCCTCTTTATCAAGCAGTCTGGTTTCCCAGTTGGTGCCCTCTGTTTCCTCTGGCACCTGACTGATGCTGTGCCCTGGGCTACTGAGCCCTCAAAGGGGAGCACTGTGGCTGGCCTCCTCTTGCAGGAGGTACTCTGCAGGGGGGCTGCCAAGAATCGGGAGGAGGAACAGAATGTGCAGGGCCCAACGATCCACAGGCCTAGACTTGTGGACTTAGTAGGATGCTTTCCAGCACATGGCAGGAAGGTGTCTTAAAGGGGCGCTCTCTCCTAATTGGCATAAGGCACTTGGGAGCTGCCTGTGGCCCTGAGGGTCAGACTGGCTGAGCTGGGTGGGGATAGATGCGGGGAGGACATGGCCCAGGAGGAGGTGGGGTTCAGAGGGTTGACTGAGGGCCCCTGGACCCGCATGTGCAGAT
>NW_011494943.1:9463089-9465816 GCF_000754665.1 Bison bison bison | reverse complement strand
AACACTGCTCCCACCCCATCTACCTTAGTGATGTGTCACTGCCGGCGCCGGGGCTCCCAGCTCCTCCTGGGGCACGAATGCCACCTCCATGTCTATGAGCAGGGCGGGGTGGCTCAGGTAAGCACCCAGCACCTCTCACCCTGGGGCCAGCACAGGATGCTCAACACTTGTGGTGGGAACCTGCTTCCCAGGCACCAGGCTGGGACCTGCAGAGGAAGAAATGGCTGGGCCGGTGGCCTCTCTGGGGGAGGCAGGAAGGAGAGCCATTCCCAGATTGACCACGCAGGGGCAGGCTAGGCTCAGTCCTGCAGCTTGTATGCTGGCTGTATGCCTGCTGCCCCCTAGTGGGCACTCAGTGCACTGGGCGCTCAGGCCGGAGGGACGCCAACCTCTCAGGCAAACATGGTGTCTTCCATCCCCCCTGGCTGGGATGTCTGTGCCCATGGCTACAGCTCAGGTGGAAGCCTCCATTGCCCAGAGCTGGGGAGGAGCAGACAAGACAGGGGTAGGAGGTACTTTTGGACCCCTGGACCTTATCCTCTGCCCCCTGCAGATCGCAGGGGTGCACTCCCACCCCCTCCCAGACCTGCCCCACGGCACCCTGGACCTGGCTGAGCTGGAGAGGCTGGTCACACGGGGCCTTGGGAGCCCCTACCACCCGGTCTGTGAGCTCATTTGCCTGGAGAACACCCACAGCAGCTCGGGGGGCCGGGTCCTCCCCATGGAATACCTACGCCAGGTAGGCCCAGCCCCACCTCTGTGCCCCCAGCACTAGCCAGCTACTGGCTTTCTGTCCCCTGGGTCCCCTCCTGGGGTTTAGTCTCCTCTGAAACATGTCTGTGTGCCCATCAGTGGCCAGAACTGCTCTGGGAGACACGGGTGTGATTCTAGGTGCAGCTGCAAAGGAGATGATGGCCCAGTGTAGAACCCCCCAGGCCCCCAACCTTCCTCCAAAGAGCAGAGACCCACCCTTGGGGGCGAGTCCCCGGGCAGCACCAGCTTGGCCAGGTCTTATGGCCAGAGTGCGAGGCCTGAGCGCTGGCACTCTCCGTGCAATGGCCTGAGGGCCAGCTCGCCCTCACCTGGGAAACAGGGCTGAGGGCTCCCCTCCAATGGCGCTGTGGTGCTGCTTAGACAGGACGAAGCATCCGTGGTCTGGCCTGCAGTGAGCCCGCCATAAACAGGAGATAAAGCCCTTATCGTCGACCCCCTTTCATAGAGGACGGCCCAGGCCCAGACCCAGAGTGACTGCTCAGGTTCCAGATGGCCAAGCTGGTCACCAACCATGCAGACCCTTCGTCCTTCCTCCAGGAGACAAGCCCAGTGACTTTCTAGTGACCTTTTGGAGACCCATCCTCCCCCCAGCTCAGCCCCTCTGACCCCACCTGCGTCTTGCCCGCAGGTGCACTTGCTGGCCCAACGCTATGGGGTCCGCGTCCACCTGGATGGGGCGCGGTTGATGAACGCCGCGGTGGCTCTGGGCGTGCCCCCTGCCTGCATTGTGGAGCACTGCGACTCTGTGTCTCTCTGTTTTTCCAAGGTAGGGAAGCTACAGAAGGGTGGAGGTGCCCACTGCAAGAGGCTGAGCTGTGTCCTGGGGCTGCTGGGCAGGCAGGTGCTCACCCTGGGTCCTCTAACCCTCTCCCCTAATGAGGCCACAGTGTCTGCCCCTCCACATCCCTCTTGCGCCCTCCAGAGCCCTGAGAACAGAGACGCACACCCACGGGTAGGCGGGCAGGACTCCTCTCTTCCTTCAGGGCCTCGGTGCACCAGTGGGGGCCCTGGTTGGGGGACCCAAGGACTTCATTGAAGAAGCCTGGCGCCTCCGGAAAGCCCTGGGTGGAGGGATGCGCCAGGCAGGGGTGCTGGCCGCAGCTGCCCTGGTGGGACTGGCTGACGCCGAGGAGATGCTGCAGAGGGACCACCAGAATGCCCAGAGATTCGCCAGAGGTGCCTGATACCCCGCCACTTCCCTTTGGCCCCAGGGTGGTCCTTGGGGGTCCCCTGTAGCAGGGCCCAAGTCCCCAGCAGGTGTGCATCCCTCCAACTCAAGTAGGTGAAGGTCAGTCACCAAACCAGGAGGGGTGGGATCCAGGGAACGAGGACTTTACCAGACCACACCCAGTGCAGGGCCTGGACTAGTCGGCACCCAGTAGGGGTCAGTAACTCTCTGCAGGATCCAGCAGAATGTAGCCTTGAACCTAGGTTGAATCCTCACAACCCCACAATGTCCCCCCTTAAAGATGAGGAAACCGAGAGGTTAATTGATTTGTCTAAAGAAAGCGTTAGTCACTCTGTTGTGTCCAACTCTCTGCGACCCCATGGACTGTAGCCCACCAGGCTCCTCTGTCCATGGAATTCTCCAGGCAAGAATACTGGCGTGGGTTGCCATTCCCTTCTCCAGGGGACCTTCCCAACTCAGAGACTGAACCCAAGTCTCCCACACTGCAGGCAGATTCTTTACCATCTGAGCCACCACTAATGTGTCTAAGGTCACAGCTAAAAAGTAGCAGGGCCAAGTCTGCCCAGGTCAGGACTAAGGCTCCCTCCTTTCTTTCCTCTACAGTTGGGCTGCCCTCTGCCTTTCCTGGGTGACAAGGCCAGGGTGGTAGGGGTAGCCATAGAGTCCTGGGGTTGGGCTCAACTCACCACAGGACTTGGGCCCAGGGCTCCAGGAACTGGCGTCCCCTGTCTGCTCCGTGGATCCCACTGCCGTGGAGACCAACA
>NW_011494943.1:9457889-9462973 GCF_000754665.1 Bison bison bison | reverse complement strand
TGGTGAGGGTGGACGGGCTGCCGCCGGAGGAGCTGTGCCGGCGCCTGCAGGCCGTGAGCGCGGACGAGGTAGCCCAGACCGGCCGCGCGGTGCGCGTGCTGCTCTTCCCCTGGACTGAGCGGTCAGTGCGCGCTGTGTGGCACCGGGGCGTCTCTGTGCAGGACACGGAGCTGGCACTGGGAAAGTGGGCGTTCGTGCTGAGGACCCTGCGGACGGGGTGACGGACCCTGTGCCTTGGCTAGGATGGACGGAGGTGACGAGGGCAGGTATCTCCAGCGAGGAGGCGGAAGGAGAGGCAGTAAAATGACACCCCCGTTATCTGCTGGTCTCCTGGGACCCCCTCACTCCTGTGACACATGGGGTGATGCCTTCCCCCTGTTCATTCAGCAGACCCTGCATGCTGCTGTGTCTGGGATGGGGGCCCAAGCGTGCCGGGACAGGTGGGACACCCACCACAGCCCGGGGGGCATGAGAGCATTTCGGGGACCAGCAGGAGGAAGGACGAGAGGACACGGAAAGGGACGCCGGCGTCGGGTGGCCTGGTGGGGGGCTGGGGTTTTACCTTGCAATCGTCTGACTTGTTAAACAATAAATTTACCTTTTAAAACAATAACTATCTTTTTGCTTACAAAATAATGTCATTACAGCACATAATTTTGGACTGGATCTCCTTTCTAGGGACTCGGTGGTTAAGACCACCTTCCTCTGAGTCCCTCTGCTGTCCACCTGAAACCACCACATTGGCTACATGCCAATACAAAATAAAAAGAATATATCTATACCACGCTCCTGCGAGGTTAACCAGAAGAGCTGGACAAAATATACTTTAAAAAACCACCTAAGAATAACCACTATTACTATTTTCTTGCGTATTTCATTCTGGATATGTATGTATGTATATATACATTTATATGAAGCTGCATGTGGATTTTTTAAAATAGGGGAGATAGGCCATCACGTCAGTGCTTTAGAAAACCCTTAACAGGAATCGTAGGAGGAGGAATAGCTTTGTGAGGGTAGGGGATACTTCAGTTTAAGAACGTTGTTTCAGTCCCATGCACAAGTAGTTAGAAGCTGCCAGAAGCAGAAGTGTAGGCGTGGCGCCTAGGAGAGGACCTGGACGGGAGGCATGGAGGTGAGTGTGAGCCACAGGAGAAAAGGCATCCATGGTGGGCCAAGGAAGCCTGAAGCTGAGGACCGGCCTTCTTTGCCTCCCTCCCTTATTTTTATTTATTTATTTATTGGCCATAGCGCGTGGCATGTGGGATCTTAGTTCCTTGACCAGGGAAATGAACCCAGGCCCCCTGCCGTAGAAGCGTGGAGTCTTAATCACTGGACCATCAGCGAGGTCCCTGCCTCCCTCCTTAGAAGAATCTAAATGTGGCTATACTCTGGGAAATGCAGCATCCGGGACTCCCGAAGGCCCCAGAATCATTCTCCTGTGTGAGAAGGTGACCATAACAGAGAATCCGAAGAAAATCAGCACCTCTAAACCTCTGCAGTGTCCCCTGCCCTGCCCTGCAAATGTGCACTCTGCGTGAGTGAAGTCGCTCGGTCGTGTCCGACTCTTTGCAGCCTCATGGACTGTAGCCTACCAGGCTCCTCTGTCCATGGGATTCTCCAGGCAATAGTCCTGGAGTGGATTGCCATTTCCTTCTCCAGGGGATCTTCCCAACCCAGGGCTCGAACCTGGGTCTCCCGCACTGTAGACAGACGCTTTACTGTCTGAGCCACCGGGGAAGCCGTGCACTGTAATAGTAGGCAACTGAACTGAACTGAATGGTAATCCATTGCTTAGTAACAAATTACTCCCCCACAGCGATAATCCTTTTATTATCATTTGGTTTCTGTGGTCCAGGAATTAGGGAGAGGAGTTCCGGGAGCTTCTCAGGAGGCTGCAGTGGAGACCGGACTAGGGTTCACGGCCAGTGTGAGGCACCCACTGTGGACTTTCACCAGCCCGAGACTGAGGCTCACCTGGGCTGGCGTCTCTGAATCACGGCCAGGTGTGTTCTAGAGAGGGAAGGGGCAAGTGCCCCCCTCCCCCAACCCTAGGGAATTCTGGGATCTGAGGTTCACCCATGTGTGTCTGGTCCACCCAGGGTTAAACCCTCACACTACTGAGCCCCAGCTGCGGTGAGAGAGGAGGGAGAGGTCAGGGGAGAGCCTCCCAAGCTGAGAGGGCCTGCCCACAGAGCCAGCCCCTGGAACCAACGAGAGGCCCCGGGGGTCCTCCCTGCCTGTGCCGGCCAGAAATGAGAAAGAGCTGACCGAGTCTGCCGAAGACGACTCCGGATGGACGGACACACACAGCATGCACAGGATGTCTCTGGATGGACGGACGCACACACAGACCTGGTGACAGGCTTCCCCTGCACTGTTTGGAAGCCATGGGCATGTGTTATCTGAATGAATAAAGGTTTAACCGCACACAGAACAAGCTGATTTATTTATGGACACACTGGCACAATGTTAAACGCTAAAACACAGGTAGGAAGGGAAGCCCGCATTTAACACCCCCTTCCCACCCCCGTCCCCGCTCTTTGTCCCTCAGGGGGACTCCCCAGATGGTACCAGCCCCTGATGGTCCCGAGCTTCCTGTAACCACCCTGCCTCCAGCCATAAAGGGAGACTGGGGAAGGGGAAAGACCAAGGTAAGAGAGGCTGCCATGGACCCTCACACATACCTCAGACTCAAGAGGGCCCTGAGCCTGAAACAAACGCTGAGTAGGTCTTCAGGTCCTGCCCAGAGTGGAAGCAGCCTCAGCCTTCACAGACCACGATGACACCCACGTGTCAAGGGCAGGCCACCCACCTTCCTGTCTGTCTGGCCCTTAGAGGCATACTGGGTCTGGGTCTGCCTCCATTCAACAAGCCTGCAGCCAAAACTCCAGGCTCTGGCCTCTGTTGCCCCGGGCAGCCGCCCCACCTGGTAGAGAAGCCCCTCACTCTCCATCCTGGCATGGCTCCCCCACCCCACAGGACTTCCACACCTGCTTGCCCAGGGGCCCACATGGGATCACAGATATCCCTCTGGGAACTATAGATGAGGGTGGGGTCCCGGAGCACCTGCCCCAGGACAAGGAAGAGACCTGAAAACAAGGGGGCGGAGATATGCCCAACCCCCTCTGCCCTCCCTGCACCTGGAAATCCAAGAGGCCCCCCCAGTCCTCAGTCTCCTCCCCACCAACAGCTGCCCTGGGGAGGGGTGGGGGGAGGACAGAACATGGCATGGAAGGCCTGGTGAGGGCCTGGCATAGAGTGTTTGACGGATATCGGCTTCTCCCTTGAACTGCCCCCTCCAAGGACTGGGGCAGCTTTTCCGCCTGACGCAGGTCCCTAGGACTGGGGCCAGCTGTGGCCCACCAGGACGGGTGGGGAGGGCCGGGCACAGGCCACAGCCTCGAGAAGCAAGGGGACCCGCTGAACAGCCAAGAGCCTGCAGCGCCCCGCCCCCACTACCACCACAGCCGTCCCTGGTCCCTTTGCTCCCACTTTCTGGGTCTTGCCTTTCTCACCTCTAAGAGGCCAAACCAATTAGTCCCTGAAGGCACAATGGGCAGGGGAGCCCCCCGAACATCAAGCAACAGGAGCCTGGACTCTCAGCTCTACCCTGCACCCCCAACCCTGCACGCACCCTAGGGCCCACTCCCAGCCAGGACTCCAGCCCAGCAGAACAGTCAGAACAGGGCTCCTAGCCTCCTTCCCACGGCCTCTCAGCCTCGGCCACCCCAAACCCCAGGAGGTGCAAAGGGAAATGGAGCCTCTCTCCCCCAACCTGCCTGCCTGGGACTCAGATGACCACAGAGTGGGGGGCGCCCGGCTGCCCACCCAGGCTGAGGCCTCGGGCCGCTGTGAGCAGGAGGGCGCCGCTGAGTGACTCCGCAGCGCAGGAGCCCCAGGCCAGGGCCAGGGACCAGCCGAAGCTGATGCGGACGTCCTGCATGTGCTGGGGGCCGTACTGGCGGGCCGTCTCCGCAAAGGCCAGCTGTGAGTAGCTGATGTAGATGATGACCCCAGCCAGGGTCAGGGCGCCTGGGGAGGGGGTGCAGAGTGACCCCTCAGTGCATCTGCCTGCTGAGGGCACCTGCCCTACCCGGGACCCTGGCACGGTGGTCCTGTAGACATGGCCTGTGCCCACTGGCCTTTGGGAGGATGGAGGTTCCAATTCAGTCCTGAAACCTCAGGACCTTATCCTACAAAACCCTTTGCAAACAGCACTACCTACACCCCCAATAGGTAGTCCCTACTCACATAAATGCCCCCGAATACACAGCCCCCTCCAATCGCCCCTGGAGTTATATACACACACACACACACAGCTAGTGGCCTCTACTGGCAGCCGGGAAGCGTGGGAAGCTCTGGGGCTCTGGCCAGACATCCTGAGCCAGGCCCCTGACCTGCACCTCTGGCCCCCTCCTCCTTGCAGTTCCCCTCCCCACTTCACTGGCCCACAGCCTCCCCTCCTGACCATTGCTCAGTCCCTCTTCCAGAGGCCCTGTCCCCTTTCCAGGTCTGAGTTTCAGGCCCTTCCTACAGATCCCATGACCCCGGTCTGTCCCCAAGTGAGGACACCCTCCTCCCTCCCACCCTGCATCTCTGCAGGGAGAAGACTGGCTTGCACCTAGTGCATGGTGACCCTGGAGGGCCGGGGCAAGCAAAGAGCCGGGCACTGGGACATTTGCCTGTCCACCCAGGTTCGGGGGGACCAGCCCAGAGAGCCGCCCTCTGTCCCACCGCTGCAGGCTGATGTCAAGGCCTGCCCTTGGTGCCAGCTGCAGGGAATGTAGGTGGGGTCCTGGGACCTCCAAAGGCACATCCTGGGTGCATGGTGCTCCCTCTGGACACTGCCCAGTTAAGGCCCGAGGCAGACCTTCGGGGCTAGGTCTGCATCTCACTGGGACCCAGAGAAGGGGCAGACCCTGGGCTCCCCACACTGCCTGCCCCTTACTCAGGTCCTCTGGGATTCCTCACTTGACCAAAGATGGGAAGGACGGACTGGCCTCCACCAGCCTAGGGCTGTGGGAAGCTGTGAAGCCAAATCAACTGCAGGGCTTTGGGACTGGGGTCAGTGCCCAGCTGGG
>NW_011494943.1:9455248-9457484 GCF_000754665.1 Bison bison bison | reverse complement strand
GAACCTCAGACTTCCTGAGATGACTCAGGCCTCTCCCCTGGCTGGCTCTGGAGCCTTGAGCTGGGTGATGGCCATGGGACTCATCACCCCAGGCTCCATGTGCCCCCAGGCCCCTAGCTCAGGGCCCAGCCAGCGGCGACCTAGAACCCTCCGTGTCCCTCCCTCTTCTGCAGTGACAATGGGGGGGATTGGGGTGATCTGGCCTCATGATGGTCCCCTTGGTGTGACAGTCCTGACTCCGAGCCCCCAAAGCTGGGGCCCTGGCCCCACTGCAGCCCCCCAGGCAGGCTCCTGACAGTGACACCAGGGGATCTGTTTCAACCAGGAGCCTGCCATGCAAGGAAAGCAGAGGTGCGGCCAGTCCAGCCCCAGCACAGGGGAGCAGACGGGGTGGTCCTGGAACCCGGCCCACTGTCTGCCCTCCCTGGAGCAGGGGAGTGGCCCTGGCGCTGCCTGCAGGCTCTCCCTCTGCCTGCTGGCCCGGTGCCTTGGGTCCAAGGGCAATGCTGAGGATTCCTGTCACCGCCAGGTTTCCTGGTTACAATCCCACCCAATTACTCCTCTCAGTAGCTTCCCAAGGTCCTCTTAATTGGATTTTGGACACACACAGTCTCTGGGGTCAGGCTAGGGCCGATGTTTTGATTCTTCCTGTTCTCATTCTCTGAACCACACACCTAGGCGGCTCGGCCCCCTGGCAGATGGCACCTACTCCCTCCTGACCAAGCCTCCCAAAGGGCCCAGCAGCCCCTGGGGAGGAAGCAGGCCTGCCCAGGAGGGAGCCCCGGCCAGTGTGGTCTTGTCCTCCTGCCGCAGCCCTGGCAGGAGAGCCAGCCCAGGATGCCAGCCTCGGCTCAGGCCTCGGCCCTGGACAGGAGGGGCTACTGAGGACTGACCCGAGGAGCCTCCAGCCCACGGTCAATGACGGCCAGCCTTGGGCAGCTGGGGACAGCAGGTGGCTGGCTGAGACAGATGGCCCCGAAAGGCAGCGATGAGGATCTCAGGACCAGCTTCCTGCTGAGCTCGGGGAATCCCCAGACATCTCAGCAGGAAGCTGTGACCCGAGGGCCTGCGTCTGCCACTGCATCCCTGAGGGAGGGCTGGGCCCAGTGCCTGCAGGCTACATGAATGTCAGTGATTGCGCTGTTACTAGTCAAAGTCTGGACCTGGCTCGGTTGGGGGTCACTGCCAAGGAATCCAAGCCCCTGTGTCACCCTGTCTTAATGCTCAGCCCTGCCTGGTTGATGCCAAACCCCTACCCATGTTGCCCCCTCCCCGGGACGGTCTTGGAAGGAAAGGGGAATGGATGGGGGCTGGTCCCACCCCCCTCATGCAGGTCCAGCAGGGTACGTCCTGGGCTCACCTCAGAGATCCTTGTGCCTCCTGCTCCCGGCAGCTCAACTCAGGGCTCCTGACCCCCGTCCCTGGCTCTGGCCCCAACATCCCTGCCCCTCCAAAGGCCCCAGTGCCACCCAGGGCACCTCACCTGCTGCAGCTCAATCCCCAGGGTAGGCCTAGGCTTAGAGCAGCCAGGGGTTGGGGCAGTGAGACAGGCAACACCCCACTCCCAGGACCTGCAGCCCCACAGCCCCCCGACTCACCCCCCAGCAAGAAGTAGCAGCCAGTGAAGAGCAGCAGACGGATGCTCTGGGCCAGGGAGCTGAGGAGGCCACAGATCCAGCCACACACAATGAGGACGAGGCTCACAGGCAGGACCACCAAGACGGCTCGGTGCAGCGCTGCCAGGAGAGGGGGCTCAGGGAACAGGCAGGGAACCAGACCGGGCCCCCAGGGGAGGTTCAGCAGAGCACTTCAGAGCCCTGTGTGCCTGGACGTCCTCCTTCGTAGGACACGTGGGACTGTTCTGGCCCTGGCCGGAGGAGGAGCTGGGCCATCTGATTCCCTGTGATGTCTCCATGGTAACCACCCGACCCTCCCTGGCACAGGGGCAGCAGACACATGCCCCTCAACTCACCAGGTGGGAGATGCCCACTGAGTAGACCCATTTGGGAACATAAAAGAGAATCCAGAAGATGCGCAGGGAGGGCGAGACAGGCTGGGGGTCCAGCATCTGTGGTTATAAGCTAACAGCAGAGCCTGGGGGGGCCAAGGCCAGTCAGGAGAAATTCTCAAGCAACTATGGAAATGTCCTCTGGGCAACACAGGGTCTATCTGGAAGCAGTTCTGTGGGTCTAGGAGGAGGGATTCTGAGCCTTGCCTGGAGGTCAAGGAAGGAGGG
>NW_011494943.1:9453564-9455116 GCF_000754665.1 Bison bison bison | reverse complement strand
TCCCACCCCAGCACTCACAGATGAGGTGCTGCACCGAAGTAGAGGCGTCCAGGCTCTCACTGGCAAAAGGGTCGATCAGGGGGATGCAGCTGTTGTGCCCTAAAAAGTGGAAAGAACGCACAGCCTGATGGGCTGGATATTGCTGGGTATACCCCACCCCCCGTGCTTCTCAGAGATGGGTGGGCTGCTGACTCTCACCACCCTCCACCGGGCCAAGGGCCCTCAGTTTCTCCCCTGGAACTCAGAGTTGGGGCTCAAATGGGTTTGGAGGGCTCAAGACCTTTCATTTTGCTTATATGATGTGCAAATAATATCTACATGGAGGCCTGTAGAAAAATATCAAACACTGCAAAGAGAATGCCCTCAGGCCCCCCTTGGGCCTGCTCACACATGGAGGCCAGGCTATGCCTGCATGAGAAAGGGGCATGCAATATGGGCTTTCCGGCTCTCGCACACTAGGGCGCACACACATGCACAAGTCGGGAACGCCTGGAGCCTTAGGCTGTCTGTGGGGCGGTGGAATCAACTGCGCTCTCCTTCCTCCCCGGTAGCTCTGAGGAAGGCTCTGTCTCTCTCTCTCACACACACACGTTTACACATGCTCCCACACATCCCTGCCACCCTGGGCGTGTCCTGCGCAGGGGAAGCCCCCAGGCTGGTCCCAGCTTGGTGAGGCCCCCAGCTGAGGAGCGTGTGGAAGCCCGCCCCTCCCTAAACGGGACAGAGCCCTTGCCTCTCTGCATTCAGGTCTGAAGCCATGTGGCGCTCCTGCTTTCTTCCCTGTGCCAGGCCGGGGGGTGTGGGGAACAGGGGCCCCGCGCCACAGCCCTGGCTGAGCCTGACAGGGAGCAGGGACCAGACTGAGCCCTGGACGGAAATGAAGACACAACTCCAGGTCACTGGGATGAGGAACCCTGGTCTTGCCAGGGCCCCAGCTCCCCACACTCGGGCCTCCCCCTGACACACGGGCTCCTACCTCAGCCCAGGGACCCTGCAGATGAGTGACAAGCACAGCGCTGAGCGCCCCTGGGTGCCAGGGCTGCCCGTGCCTCCCCCGGCCCCATTCCTCCCACCCCGCCTCCCGCATCTCCAGAGGCCTCGTTTTCTCTCCGTCTGACCAACGAGGCTGAGGGACAAGGTCCCGGGTCACCCCTCGATGTCCTGCCACCTGCCAAGTGACGTGCCATCGCTTGGAACACAAGACCGGCCCCCAAAGGGTGAGGGCACGGGACTGTGGAGGAAGCCTGCTCTGGAAAGTTCTTGGGGTCCTTCTGGGGCCACCCTGGGCCCCTCCTTTTCACTTCCTATCCTTAGACTGTGGGAGATGAGCCCTCCTCCAGCCAGACTGTCAGGGAGAGAGTTGGGGGGAAGGGGTATGTACCCTTGAGGGCAGACAGGCGGGGGAGGGGGTGTCTTCTCAGCGCTGCTCTGGGGAGGGGTGCGGCCCCCTAAGTCTGAGGGGAAGGGTTGCATGGGGGAGGGACAGCCGGTACCTTCGCAGATGCGCCAGAGCCCCGAGTGGGAGGAGAGCCGCCCGTGGCCGCTGTGGGTG
>NW_011494943.1:9450341-9453099 GCF_000754665.1 Bison bison bison | reverse complement strand
GCTGCGGGTCCCTGGGCAAAAGCCTTAATTTCTCTAAACCTCGGCTTCTTCAGCTCCCAAATAGCCAAGCTGAGGCGGGAGGGTGGGGCCAGAAAAGCCCTGGTGGAGACTCAGCAGGAAGCTTGAATGGTGGGAGGCAGCTCCCCCCTCAACCTCCAGCCCTTACACTGGAGCACTTGGCTGCTGGTTGGCCCAGCTGTGTGGGTCTTAATCAGTCTCCAGGATCAACCACCAGAGGTTCCTGATAAAGCGGGTGGGCTTGTGAGGGGCTACAGAAGGGAGCCTGGCTTCCTATTAGTTGCAATTACTAATGCCCTGGGAGGCTAACCTCTGCCTGTCCATCACTCGCTCACAACCATTAGCAAAGCTTCTCCGAGGACAGGGGCAGGTGCTGGTGGGGCAGGAGGCAGAGGAGCCACAAAGGGGCCCCACTGGCAGCGGGAGGGCTGTCACGGTGAGGCTGTTGGGAGTTTAGTTTGGGGCGATGGGAGGTCCTCCACTCCAGGTCCCTGGACTCTCCACTGCTGCCCCTTCCACCAGTGCAGGGCAAAGATGGGGTCAGAGGTCTCACTGAGGGTGCTCCTTCTCAGACCACCAGCAGCTTCTCCACTTAGGGTCATGCCAGGGCTCTCATTTCCAAGTGTTTGCTTATTTTGGCCCCCTTTTCTCTAGGTTTGAGCAATATCATCAGGAAGTAGAAGTAGTCCCAACAAACTTATTGAAATAATCCTTCAGGGGGCATTCAGACACAGTGGCTAGAATTGTCCGGTATCCTGCCAGCCACGCATCTTTCTCACACCACACTCAAGACTGGGTTGGGGCACATGGTGGGGATAGGGTGGGGTAATCCTGGCTGTGGCAGTTTCTGTACCCTCTTACCTGACAGCCCTCCCCCAACCCCCGCCCTGGAAATTGGGTGCCAGCCAGAGGCCCTCCTCTCTCAGGGGGCATTGGGCCTGGAGGGTAAAAGAATCCAGCAGGCAGACTGAGAAAAGCAGGTGCTTGGGAGCAGCAGCAGTCTACAAAATTGGGGATGGGGGGAGGGACTGGGGGAGCAGGGGAGAGTGGGGGTGGAGCTGGGAAAGAAGGTAATGACCCAAACGTGACAAAGAGGGACGCCACTTCTGTGTGTTTAAGCTACGATTGAGAGATGGCGTTTTGTTGTTGTTCTTCTGAATATTTACCTGGCTGTGTCAGGCCTCAGTTGTGGCCCATGGAATCCTCCTCAGTCACATGGACTCTCAGGCTGTCGTTGCTGTCCACTGGCTGCAGACCACACCGGCTTCAGTACTGCAGGCATAGTTGCTCTGCAGCATGTGGGATCTTATTAGTTTTCTGACCAGGGATCAAATCCACGTCCCCTGCATTGCAAGGCAAGTCCTGAGAGACAGTGTTTATTTTAGGGAGAACTAGAGGAACCCTGTGGCTGCACACTCCACACACTTCCTCCCCGCCTTTCGCCTGAGCTTGTTTGAAAAGGTCTCGTTTGCATCCCCTGTCAAGGCGTGTTGAATGCTGTTTGAGGCCACTGTACCTCCAGAGCCCGCCTCTCCATAGAGGAACAGACATGTATCCCATTCCTGTTGCAGTGTAGATGGCCAGGTGAGCAGTCTACACCCCATCGCTTCAAAGCTTTGGTTCAGGGTTTCAACCCCAGATGTGCCAGTGACTGATTGGACTGTCTCCAGACAATTGGTATCAGTCCTTGAGGGGCTACTCTGATGAATTCCGCCAGTCTACTTCCTTTGAAATGGACTCAAATTATACCCTAGCCCAGTTCTGAAAAGGCACCTCTTAGAATGATCCATTATTTTTCATTATTCATCCTCCTTTCATCAACTTGCAACCCCGAACTTGTGAGCACCAAGCCTGTCACCAGGCTGCTGAGGCCTCTTCAAAGCCAGCATCGACCACTTCCACTGAAATCAGGGGCAGATGAGAACTTTAATGGAAGAAATCCCAATTATGTGTGACAGAGCAACAGGGCTGCAGCCAAGCCTCTTCTTGCTCTTAATATTTTTTTTATTTGGCTGTGCCAGGTTTCAGTTGCCACACGAGGGATCTTCTATCGTCTTTGCAGCATGTGGGACTTTTTAGCCATAGCATGCAGGATCTGGAATGCAGATGTTCCAGAAAAACATCTATTTCTGATTTATTGACTATGCCAAAGCCTTTGACTGTGTGGATCACAATAAACTGTGGAAAATTCTGAAAGAGATGGGAATACCAGACCACCTGACCTGCCTCTTGAGAAATTTGTATACAGGTCAGGAAGCAACAGTTAGAACAGGACATGGAACGACAGACTGATTCCAAATAGGAAAAGGAGTATGTCAAGGCTGTATATTGTCACCCTGCTTATTTAACTTAAATGCAGAGTACTTCATGAGAAATGCTGGACTGGAAGAAACACAAGCTGGAATCAAGATTGCCGGGAGAAATATCAATAACCTCAGATATGTAGATGACACCACCCTTATGGCAGAAAGTGAAGAGGAACTCAAAAGCCTCTTGATGAAAGAGGAGAGTGAAAAAGTTGGCTTAAAGCTCAACATTCAGAAAATGAAGATCATGGCATTTGGTCCCATCACTTTATGGGAAATAGATGGGGAAACAGTGGAAACAGTGTCAGACTTTTATTTTTTGGGGCTCCAAAATCACTGCAGATGGTGACCGCAGCCATAAAATTAAAAGACGCTTACTCCTTGGAAGGAAGGTTATGACCAACCTAGATAGCGTATTCAAAAGCAGAGACATT
>NW_011494943.1:9436701-9450209 GCF_000754665.1 Bison bison bison | reverse complement strand
AAGGCTATGGTTTTTCCTGTGGTCATGTACGGATGTGAGAGTTGGACTGTGAAGAAGGCTGAGCACCGAAGAATTGATACTTTTGAACTGTAGTGTTGGAGAAGACTCTTGAGAGTCCCTTGGACTGCAAGGAGATCCAACCAGTCCATTCTGAAGGAGATCAGCTCTGGGATTTCTTTGGAAGGAATGATGCTGAAGCTGAAACTCCAGTACTTTGGCCACCTCATGCGAAGAGTTGACTCATTGGAAAAGACTCTGATGCTGGGAGAGATTGGGGACAGGAGGAGAAGGGGACGACAGAGGATGAGATGGCTGCTGACTCGATGGACGTGAGTCTGGGTGAACTCCGGGAGTTGGTGATGGACAGGGAAGCCTGGCGTGCTGTGATTCATGGGGTCGAAATGAGTCGACACGACTGAGTGACTGAACTGAACTGCAGGATCTGGTTGTCTGACCAGGGATCAAACCCGGGGTCCCTGTGCATGGGGAGCACGGAGTCTTAGCCACTGGACCACCAGGGACGTCTCCAGGCCTCTTTAAATTTACACTGAACTGACTTACAGTGGCTGATAAGAACAGGATGCCTGAGACCAGGGATGAACTTCCTGCTCCAGGGTGATGATGCCATAAATAGCTTCCAGCAATGGACTGGGAAGCAGCTGAAACCAGTGGTGAAATTACTCTCAGAGTAGCTCAGCATCAGCTACACTACAACTAATCTCACTGCATTTGGCAAACATCCTCCAACAGAAAATGAACCTCCCTAAATCGTCCTTCCCTACACGTCAACTCCTCCACTCAGCATGCATTATGAAGTGAATTCATCCTGGGAGGCTCTCAAGACACCGTTCTAGTCAAAGTCAACCCTTCTAAAGGGCTCTCAAATGACTGGGGTCACAGCTGGGTAGCGCTGACACGCAGGTTGGGAGCCACGTGACTGGCCACTCTCGTCTCCCAGGACTCACAGGCCCAAGAAGGGCTTATTATGGTCACCTTGGATGCACAAGCATCTGTCCAGTGACTGACTAAGAGTAAACGGGAGGAAGCCACCACTTCCCCTCATCACAGTATGCACTTGCTGTCCCCAGAATGGACACTCCCGTCCTTCACAGGGCACATCTGTTCCTTCCTTATCCATCTGGCAGCCTCGTCCTCATTCCTGGACAAGCAGAATGCTCCCAGAGTTCCTTGTCTTCTTCTTGCTGCTCCCTTGGGTGCACTCATATGGATACTAGGTGGCCTGTCTTCCCACCATTCAGAGAACAAGGAGCTCGTGAGCTCCCTGGATGCAGCACCCGGAAAACTAAGTACTCAAGCAAATGGATGGATAAATGTCACCACCCTGGGCCTCAAGTGGAGTCGCCACAGAAACCTAGGTCCCAGTTTGGTCCCAGTCAGCTGAAAATTGGCTGAAATGCTGGAAGCTGAGCCAGTGCAGAGGAAACCTACAGCTCAGTTGACTGACTCTGCTTTAAGGCCAGACTCACCCAGGGCGAGACAGGAACTCCCCTGCAATGGAAAGCCTGGCTCAGAGCTTGCTGGGTTGCACCGCTCACCTCTCAGCTCAGACCCTAGGTGCTGGAAGCAAGTCCAGACATTTTACCAGTTACAATTGGGAAATCTAGGTGAAGAGTACACAGAACCTGTTTTAGCTTTACAACTTCCTGTGAACCTTAGTTCAAAATAACAAGCTAAAGTCTGGTACAGTGAGGATCAATGCAATACTCCAGAGAAAGATATCAGTTCATATATGTACTGAGAACCTTTAAAACAAAGTTGTCTGAAAAAACGAATGGGGATGGTTTACCGCACTAGCCCCCTGGGGCCAGGCTGTTGCCCACAGCCCCAGCCCCCAAGGCTGGGCAGTGTCACTAGTGAGTGAGGGGCCAGCTCTGGGGTCAGACTGCCTGGATTCAAACCCAACCTGAATGCTTTCTTACTTACATGATCTTGGACAAGCTATTTCATCTATTTATAAATCTCCACTTTTGCATCCAAAAAATGTAGTTAAGATCCCAATAGACTTCACTGGCAATTGTTGACTTTTTTTTAAGGGAGTACAACCTGCAAATGGTCCACATCCCAAAGGAGTGCCAACTTGCAGGTAATGGCTGGCTGGTGCGCCATCTTTCATAGCGCTGGGGATGGAGGATCCCAATTCCCCAGGCTGTCCACTGGCTCTGATCTCGCCATACCTGACAGCTCTCACCACCAGTTACAACCCTTCCAGACTCGCACTGACTGGGAAGAATCAGAGAGGCAGACACATATTTGAGAAAGTTGAAGCTGTTGCCCTTAGTAAGGGCCTAAAGCTTCATTAATGGATGTCTGGTAAACTTTCCGGACATTGGCAGCCATTAAAGCCCAGTGATATGTTTTTTTTAAGAATATAAGTTTCTAGAAGAGGAAATCTGTAAGATGGTCTGAGGGGTCAGTGCCAGCTTAGCCTTGCCCCACAGCACAACCTGACAACACAAACTGCAGCATTACCCATCGTGCAAAAGAAAGAGCAAAAACATTTTCTCAGCTTCTATGCAATGCCAGTTTGTAAGGATCAGTTATTATTCATTTAAAGATTGGCACAAATATAAAAAATAAGCGGCTGAGATGAATATAAAGGCTGAAATGCTTTTTTTCCCCATAACAAAAACCACTGCAGTATTTTCCAAACTTGGAGGAAAAAATTCAATTTACTGAGATATGGCAGAAAACATGTCTGAGGTGCGTTTTTCACAGCTGGTTCACACATGCAATGAGTCCAGATGACACAAATGGCTCTTGTCTCAAGTGGCTCTTGCAGGAGCCCAAGGCTGGCTCTGTCACTCTGCAAGGACATCCCTCCCCAAGCACTGGGGTGGGATTGATCAATTGGCAAGCTAAGGGACTGCCACGAAAAGCCAAAAATATTTAAGAAACCCAGTAGGGTCTGCAGTGTTTGAAATGAAGTAGTTTTTATTCTTCAGCAACTACCCAGATGACCCCCAGAGGTTCCAACAGGACAGTAACAATCCACCCTGCAGCTTTACTTCATGAAGGATGGTGAAATAAAATCTATCATCTGAAGATCAGGCCTCAGCCCTGTGTAAGCCGGCCTCGGGGAGGAGAGGAGGGGACTGCTGCGGAGGCGATGCTGTGAACATGGCGCAGATGTGGAGCAATGGAGACACAGCCAATCAGGGCTGACAGATCATCTGCACAGCGCACCAAGTCCCCATAGCTCTGAGCCAAGTCGTTTAGAAGGGATTCAGGCCACTGCATTGTTCTCGCAGAGGAGCAGCCAGTGTGCGCCCTCCAGCTCACCAGGGCTGGCTAACCATGCAGCAATTTCATGACAGTTTCTGCCAGATATTTCCTGTTATCTTACTTTGTCTCCAAATCCACCTAAAGTTCACACTGGTGTCCCCAGTGACTAAGAAAGGCTTTGTGCTCACTTTTAACTGTAGTTTATCCTGTTATGCAAAATAATTCAAACAAGATAAGAAAACAACACTACAGAATCTTAGGATTGGCTGAGGGCTTTGTCCCAATTCCTCTTTACATGAAAATCCTGTTGCCACACACACACACAAAAGCCAGCTGAGGCTGAACAGCTTCTAGGATCCCCGCATGACTGGTGAGGAAACTGCAGCTCCAATTCAATAGGCGCCAGGCCCAAGCCCAAGCCCACAAGGCAAGTATCCTGTTAGAGGGCAGTTTGGGGCTGGAGTGGGTGTTCCATATGCTTTTTCTGCTCCAGCTCTTTGCTTAGTCTGTGCTGGGGCTGAAACTCATACATCATTGCATTTATGATCTTGCAAGACTGAAAACAACATAAAAAAACATGCTTTTCTTTTTTTTTAAAGTTTTTCCCAACGAGGTTTTGCAATCTATTTTTTAAATTAATTTATTCCTTTAGGAAGATTCACATTGGAAAGACAGGAGAATTATCAGTTGCCTAATGCACATCATTAATGGAAAGTAGGTATTTGAAGAGTATTAGTAATTAAGTCCATGAACTCCTTCCTCAGATTTTTCATCCTGACCCTGTGTGCCCCGCCCAACGGATGACAGCTGGTCCACAGCGGGACTCCCCAGGAAGAATCCACTCTGACTGTGTGCTCTGCTATCCAGAAGCAGTGAGCCAGGCCTCTGAAACACTGCTTTTCTGCATCAAAGACCTCCTTGTCTATTGTAGAAAAATGTTGCAACCTTGCCAGGAGCCGTGGCAGAAGTATCTTCAAGCTGACCACAAAGCATGAGGCCAGCTCTACTCTCAAGACATCAGTCCTTCTGCATCCCCCTCACCAAGTCACACATACTGCAGTCACAGAAAGGACTCTGACACAGATCAAGTCCAGAGGCAGAGCCTGGGGTCTAATCCCATGGCTACCCCTGTGAAACTGAAAATCACAAGATGGGATGGCAAGGAACCCCTAACATACAGGGCACTTTCAGAGGCATGGCAGGGATGGGCCGTACAATCTGTCTGGGAGGAAGGGAGCTGCTGTGACACCACAGATCTGATGGGGTAAAAGAGATGGTCACAGGATCTGCAGACATCAATGTGAGATAATGTAGAACATCTGGAACATAAGTGCACATTATTATGCAAGTGAAACTTAAAATGGCATTCTTAATCCTGTTTGTCCAGTCATAATGGACCTATGATCACATTCAGGCATCACATCTCAGCTGGACAGCCAGTCACCAGCTTCGTGAAGCCCAAATGCGTTGCTGTAAAAGGGCTCTACCCACGTAAGCAAACGTCTTCCCTCACCCTGCTAAGTCCAGGAAGCAATAAAACGAAAACTACCAAAGAGAAAAGACAGGTCAGTTACTGTACTTAGCTCCAGCTATATAACAGAAGTAGACCCTGGCATCAACTTCAAGAAAAAAATAAAAAATAGTTTAAATATTCTCATTTCAAAATGTTGATGTTCTGCTTTCCTAAGGCACAGTTAAGAGGCCCCAGAGAAAAACTGGTAACGCTGAGGGGTGTGCCCTGGAAACGACGTGTCTGTCGCCGTGCAGCAGTGACGGGAGGTGTCACTCCAAGGCAGCCAGCTGCTCAATGGCACAGCGGACTTTCTTTGCAGTTTCTTCAAATTCTTTCTGCTTATTGTTGGTTTCTTTTGCCTGGAAATAAAGAATACACACGTGAAACTGAAGCTCTAGGCATGCTTGGATAGGGATGCCCAGCTATATGGGGTAAATATTCTCATTCACTTCAAAGGCCTCTTTTTTTTTTTTTTTTTTGGCTACACCATGCAACCAGGGATCTTGGTTCCCCAACAGGGATCAAATCCTGGCTCCCAGGCCTAACCATCAGACTGCCAGGGAATTCCCCTCAAATGCCTCTTCTCATCTGAGCTGCCTCACAATAATTATAACAGAAGACACTGATCGATAGCTTCGCTTGTACTGTACCATTCTACCTGCTCCACACACGCTAGCTTACTTACCGCTCCATGTCCCATGAGGTAGACGCCACCTTTATCTCCATTATACAGAAGAGGAAGCCAAGGTCCAGAGTACCATTCAGCTCAGGGTTACCCGCTAGTCTGTGGCAGAGCCCTACTCTTCCCCACTACCCTACACTGCTTCTGAAGCTTCCACAGAAAAGTCCACAGCTCTCCTCTCCTCCCTGGCAAGCATCAGCTTTCTCCTAAAACAGAAAATCTGCCACCTGAAGTTGCTCTTTGAATCTGGCTTCCAATCTTTCATTCTGCCAAGCGCTCTTTCCACAGGGACAAATGACAATCACGTCAGCAAATCCAGAAAGCTCTTTCCCAAATTCATTCTACTTGATTTCTCTGCCATATTAAAAAACAAACAATAGGTTTTTATTGGGTTAAATAAGAAAAACAACAGAGGTAACTTTTTTCAAAGGAGGGTGGTGGATGCAGCAGCAGGAGCACAGAGCACACGGTGTGCTACCGGGTCAGACCCCAAGCCCCAGCTCTTCCTTGGCCGCACACCAGCCAGCACCCACGTGGCTGCCTGACCAGTCAGTGGTCCTTCAAACTGACCGGCAGCATCTCAATTAAATATAGGGTCTCATTAATTCAGAGCATCACGACAGACAACACTCGTTCCTTGTTTTCAGTATTTGTAAACTGCAACATGTAATTATCTCACCTGGATAAATGTCTGTCTTAAAACTGTGCACTGCAATCCCATTGCTAATTTAGTAAATGGTTTAAAAGATCAGCTCCCAACCTTATTTCCTATCAGAGAACAGACAAGGTCTGCATGCCAGCCCACATCCAGGAGCGAGGTACTCTAGATGGTTCATCCTGGAGCTCTAGCAGGAAGCAGGTGGGCCTCTGGTTACACTCATTCCCTGCACTTGGCTCTGACCCCAAACCTTACTGTCCACATCCACTCACAAGCATATGCCCATAAGGAAACAAGAGGACCTGAATTTTTGTATCAGGGATATATTATTTGCAACAAACCTCACAACTGGGTGTCACTAGAGCAGCCCTATCCAACAGAATTTTTTGCAATGATGAAAATGTTCAATTGTCTGCACAGTTCAATAAAGTAATCACTGGCCATATGTAGCTACTGAGCAGATAAAATGCCACTAGTGAAACTGAATTTTATTTGATTTTCTTTTTATTGGCTGCACCACAAGACTAGCAGGACCTTAGTTCCCTGCCCAGATATCAAATCTGTGCCCCTTGCAGTAGAAGTGCAGAGTCCTAACCACTGGACCAATAGGGAATTTCCCCAAATATACACATTTAAAAATGATCTGGAAGGAAATACACCAGTTAATGGTGGTTTCCATCAGCATGGGGGTGAAGCTTTTGGTTCTTCCTTACAAAAGCTTTATATTTTATACTGATAGTTTATTACTTTATAATTAATCAAGGTAATAAAAACAAATGCAGAGACTTTAAAGTATTTTGATTTCAGGTGAACAAAAAAGCAGTTGCAAAACAGAAGCAAACCATTTTCTTCCAATCTCCCCACTTTTCTCCTGGGTGTTTACACCTGGTTCTGATCTGGTTCTGCCCTCACTGCTGACACCAAGATAAGGGAGGCCCAGCATCTCCTGGGTCTCCTCCTCCAGTCCTCCTAAGCCACCTTCCTCAATAGGTTAACTACCTTCTTCCATCAGATTACAGGATCACAAGCACTCAATTTTCTAGGACTGGACTGTGACAACTGTAGTGTCTGTCTTCCTATTTGTTTCAACTACCAAAACATCTTTGTCTTTCTCAGAGATGCACAATCTGGCTGCAATCTCACTGTACTCTCCTTAACATTCCTCCCATGCGCACAGACATGGCTTTCCAACAACTGTTCTCAAAGTACACAAGCTGGTCTTTCTTTCACTTTGAACAGGGCTGGCAAAATATGCCCTGTGGGACACATCCAATCAGCCCATGGCCTGTTCTTAACCCAGTGCTAAGAATGCTTTATGTTTTTAAATATTTGTGGGGAAAAAACGAACAAAGAATAATTTCTAGGGCTTCCTTGGCAGTCTAGTGGTTAAGAATCCACCCTTCAAGGGACACCAGTTCGCTTCCTGGTCCCGAAGACCCCACATGCTGAGGAGTAACTAAGCCCATGGGCCACAATGACCCGACCTAGAGCCTGGCTCCACAAGCCCCTGCAGCGAGAGGCCCCTGCACCACAACCACAGAGTAGCCTTCACCTCCTGCGGCTGGGAAGAGCCCGAGTGCAGCAACAAGGCTCACCACGGCCACAAAGTAAAATGAGTAAGTAAATATTTTTTTAAAAAAGGAATATCTAACAGAAACTCTGTGGCCCATGATGGCTAAACACTTAACATCTGTGGCACTTCAAAGAAAATGAACTGACCCCTAACCTCAAAGGCCCTCTCTAGCCCTCCTCCTAATTCCAACACAGCAGTTCCCAAAACCTTCACTGAATACATAGCTTTACTGACCACTGACTTCTCGCTTCTTGAAAAACTTTTCGATTTTGTCCTTAGCATTTAAAAAGTACCATATTAGACAGAATTATGTATATTGATCTCTAAAAAAGAACATGATTTTCAAGTTGAAAAGGATCTCAGAAACCATGGGGGTCTATCCTCCATTTTATAGGCAGGAAACTATGATCAAGACTGGTCTAAATTCACAAAGTCTGTGAGTGGCAGAGGCAAGTGTTATGTCTGGACTCCCTGCTCAGGGCTTTGCTAAAAAGAAATTAAATACCTGAATATTTATTCTTCGTAAAGCTACCAGATTTAGCACATAAAGAGAGAGGATGCTCAGTTAAATGTGAACATCTTATAAACAAGTAATTTTTTAGTAAACACCCACATAAAATGTGAGATATATTAAAAAATTATTCCTTGTGTACCTGAAATTCAGACTTAACTGGGAGTCCTGGTTTTCTCTGGCAACCTTACTTCTCTACAGCCCAGGCTGTTTGGGAGCTGCTGCTTTAACTCATGGTTTCACTCTCCCAATAACCTAGTTTACCTGTGCAAGAGTCAAAGTTTGCCTGCAAAGATCCCTTCAAGGTCCAGTAGGACTGGCACTATTTTCTCCCAATACACATAACGCTCCTTCCTGACACACTCTCTACTCTGTGTCTCCAAACCCTCTGTTCTCACCTCTGCTAACACATCAACACACTCTGTATAAAGGAGCTGCCATCTGAGTTGTCACTGAAGGCAGGAATGCCAGCCTAGTCCTCACATGTCCCACCACCAGAGGTAACCACACACTGAGGGCACCTCTACTCAGGGCATGCATTTTTTTCTGATTGTACAACCCCAAGGTGACAGTCTAGGTCATATGCTTTTCTGTCCTTTTATATTTCACACACATATCTGAGGGGTTTCGAAAGTGCTGAGGAAAAGCATCTACGCAGTGTTTGTGAGGGACCAGGAGTTCAGTACTAAAGATGCTGAACAGGATTTGCTCTTGGTTCTTATTTCCAGTGATACATACGATTTTGTTCTTGGTTCTTTCTTTATCCAGTTTCAAAAATTCACTGAGGGTTAATTCTTCAAACTGCTTCTTGACAGAAAGGAAAGCACAACCAGATGAATGCTTTTTATGTTCTTCTCTAGAAAAAACAATACACGAGCATGTCAACAGAGACAGTGAAGTAAAGGGAGAAGAGTTCATTACCACCAGTCTCCCTCCCCACCTCAGAGACACACGCTGCTCTGCTTCAGGAGCAGAGTATGAATTCTGAAGTGGATGGAACCAGTGCCCAGACCCACATTCCCACATACCTCATCTCAGCATCTTCTTGGTCTGTGGACACCCCCCATTCCCCTCCTATGGCTGTTATATTCTATCTGGAGTCCTTTAGCAAGCAGTAGGAAAAGCATTACAGACTGTAAATCTAAAGGTACCACATGTTAAAGCCCTTAAAAATCATCCAGGAACCGTTTGCAGTTATCTCATTTTATTGGACTTATTACATAATCTATTGGTTCAGAGAAAGGGCACTACTGGCCTGGTTTCTCCAGTGAATTCTTGTGCCTATACTACCATTCTCTCCAGTGGGAATTATCCCTGCATAGCAGACTGCACTAGAACCAGAACAGTCTGGGGACTTCCTGGTGGTCCAGTGGTTAGGACTCTGCACTTTCATTGCTGAGGGCCCAGGTTCAATTCCTCATTAGGGAACTTAAGATCCCACAAGCTACTTGATGAAGCCAAAAAGAACAAACAACCACAACAACAACCCAGAACAATCTGGAAGAAACACACAGCCACACAAATTCCAAGAGGACAGCCAATAGTAACTATATAATCTGAAAACATTACAGCACTTGGAAATCCACTCCCAAGAATACAACCAGTATTTCTCCACTGATCCCTGGTATGATCACCATGCCATCCCAGTCAATACCGGGTCACAAGAGCAAACACGTTACGAAAAAACAGTAATACTCTTCCTGCCAAGACGACAAACAACTCCAGAGATTCTCTAGGGCAAAAAAATTCAAGTTGTGGAAGCTACTGATTCTGATGGGGGAAAAAATGGGAGGGGAAAAATGGGGTATTACATTACAGGAAGACAGCTGCTGTCTGTATGAATATATGCACACACGCAGGCACATACACATAAACTAGACGCGAAGAACAAAATCCAAAACAACAGAGTGTACACTTTAAGGTGTGGTTTTTCTGCTGTATGAATGATAGTCCAGATAATAAAGCTTCAGATTTAAAAACTCTAAAACAGGAAAGGCACCTGGACAGCTCTAGGTCACAGCAGGATCTGCTCCAGCATTCTAACTTAAAAGGTATCAAGAACCCACAGGAAAATGCCTTTCTTTAACATCCACCCAGAAGGATATTCCGCCAAATCGGGTTGGATTAGGTTGAAAGCATCACCAAAGTGCCAGCAGCAGACTCATCCATGACAATAACTGTTTAGGGCACAAAGGAGGTTGGAAAGCTGACGCTCTTTCACTAATCCTTCAAAATTCATGGTTTGTTGTTTTTTTTTTTTGGAGGAGCCCAACACAAAACAAAAGGTCCCGATGGAACTGAGGCACCCACGAAGCCCAGTGAGGCCGGCCTGCGGGACTTACATAGGGTCGTCATCTGGTTCCCAGCCTTCCAACTCCTTGAAGCAGAAGAAACACTGAGCCAAGTCGGGCTCGTTCTCAGTGGGACAGTGGATGAAGCCTGCCGCGGCCATCTGCAAGGGAGAACTCAGCTCAGGCCCCAGCGCGGAGGAGGGAGCCCACAGAGGGCCCGGAGCCCGCGGGAGAGGTCGTCCCGGGCCTGGAAGCCCACAGCAGGGTTGGGACCCGAGGGAGAGGTCGCCCCGGGCCCGGAAGTCCACAGAAAGGCCGGAGCCCGAGGGAGAGGTCACTCACAGCCTAGAAGCCCACAGAAGGATTGGAGTCCGACGGAAACGTCGCCCCGGGCCCAAAAGCCACGGAAGGGCTGGAGTCCGCGGGACCGGTCGCCTCAGGACGGGGGCGGGACTCTTGGGGCGGGGAGGACCTGGGGAGGTCTTACCCGCTCCGGGGTGCAGGCGCAGCCCTCTAAGAAAGGCCAGTTCTTAAACGTGGAGACGCGGTGGTCCTTGAGGTAGAGCTGCCAGGCCGGAGGCAAAGACTGGGCACCCATCCCGCCGCCGCCGAGCGGTGCCGCGATTCAAATCCAGCGGTTGACGGCCTCCGCGAGGCATGTCGGGAACGCGCCTCCCGCTGCCTTCTGGGAAGTGGGAAGCTGTGTGGCGCGGGGCATGCTGGGAGTCGTAGTCCTCTCGCGGCGTGACTCCGCAGCTGCTCATTCGCCACCGAGCGAACCACGCCCCGCACTTACTACTTGCTAAGAGTGGTGGGAATAGAAGCTGGGGATGTGCTGAAGCCTCCGTGATAGTTTCAGGGAGTGGCCCCTGCGAGCACGAATGGATTAAGCTCTTTCAGCCTGCAAACTCTATTGGTTTTGTGGGTACCCCATTCCTGAAACCATTAGTGCTAGCTTCCCCAGGCGTTGTACTGGCCAGATTGGAATATGTGCTGAGGCCCGTCCATCTAGAAGGCATGCATCATCCGGGGAAAAGGTGACAGTCACATAGATGAAGTCTACAGCTTAACCTCCACCCTTGCTGGAGTGAGCTGTTCACTCTTTTATCAAGTCTTTTATCGAATCTTTTCATTGACTTCTTGGAGATCCAGAAATTGATCCTTGTCACTTTGTTCTTCCCTTTCCACCAGAATTCCTCAGGAGTTAGATATCTCTTCTAAGTCCTGAGGACAGTTCTTCTCTCTTCAAGAAAATCAGAGATACCAAAGGAACATTTCATGCAAAGATGAGCTCGATAAAGGACAGAAATGGTATGGACCTAACAGAAGCAGAAGATATTAAGAAGAGGTGGCAAGAATACACAGAAGAACTGTACAAAAAAGATCTTCACGACCCAGATAATCACGATGGTGTGATCACTGACCTAGAGCCAGACATCATGGAATGTGAAGTCAAGTGGGCCTTAGAAAGCATCACTACCAACAAAGCTAGTGGAGGTGATGGAATTCCAGTTGAACTATTCCAAATCCTGAAAGATGATGCTGTGAAAGTGCTGCACTCAATATGCCAGCAAATTTGGAAAACTCAGCAGTGGCCACAGGACTGGAAAAGGTCAGTTTTCATTCCAATCCCAAAGAAAGGCAATGCCAAAGAATGCTCAAACTACCGCACAATTGCACTCATCTCACACGCTAGTAAAGTAATGCTCAGAATTCTCCAAGCCAGGCTTCAGCAATATGTGAACCGTGAACTTCCTGATGTTCAAGCTGGTTTTAGAAAAGGCAGAGGAACCAGAGATCAAATTGCCAACATCCGCTGGATCATAGAAAAAGCAAGAGAGTTCCAGAAAAACATCTATTTCTGCTTTATTGACTATGCCAAAGCCTTTGACTGTGTGGATCACAATAAACTGTGGAAAATTCTTCAAGAGATGGGAATAGCAGACCACCTGATCTGCCTCTTGAGAAATTTGTATGCAGGTCAGGAAGCAACAGTTAGAACTGGACATGGAACACCAGACTGCTTTCAAATAGGAAAAGGAGTTTGTCAAGGCTGTATACTGTCACCCTGTTTATTTAACTTATATGCAGAGTACATCATGAGAAATGCTGGACTGGAAGAAACACAAGCTGGAATCAAGATTGCCGGGAGAAATATCAATAACCTCAGATATGCAGCTGACACCACCCTTATGGCAGAAAGTGAAGAGGAACTCAAAAGCCTCTTGATGAAAGTGAAAGTGGAAAGTGAACAAGTTGGCTTAAAGCTCAACATTCAGAAAACGAAGATCATGGCATCCGGTCCCACCACTTCATGGGAAATAGATGGGGAAACAGTGTCAGACTTTATTTTTCTGGGCTCCAAAATCACTACAGATGGTGATTACAGCCATGAAATTAAAAGACGCTTACTCCTTGGAAGGAAGGTTATGACCAACCTAGATAGCGTATTCAAAAGCAGAGACATTACTTTGCCAAAAAAGTCCATCTAGTCAAGGCTATGGTTTTTCCTGTGGTCATGTATGGACGTGAGAGTTGGACTGTGAAGAAGGCTGAGCACTGAAGAATTGACGCTTTTGAACTGTGGTGTTGGAGAAGACTCTTGAGAGTCCCTTGAACTGCAAGGAGATCCAACCAGTCCATTCTGAAGAAGATCAGCCCTGGGATTTCTTTGGAAGGAATGATACTGAAGCTGAAACTCCAGTACTTTGGCCACCGCGTGTGAAGAGTTGACTCATTGGAAAAGACTCTGATGCTGGAAGGGATTGGGGGCAGGAGGAGAAGGGGACGACAGAGGATGAGATGGCTGGATGGCATCACTGACTCGATGGATGTGAGTCTGGGTGAACTCCGGGAGTTGGTGATGGACAGGGAGGCCTGGCGTGCTGCGATTCATGGGGTCGCAAAGAGTCAGACACGACTGAGCGACTGATTTGATCTGATCTCTGTGTATTCTTGCCATCTCTTCTTAATATCTTCTGCTTCTGTTAGGTCCATACCATCTCTGTCCTTTATCGAGCCCATCTTTGCATGAAAT
>NW_011494943.1:9431497-9436601 GCF_000754665.1 Bison bison bison | reverse complement strand
TCTTGCCATCTCTTCTTAATATCTTCTGCTTCTGTTAGGTCCATACCATCTCTGTCCTTTATCGAGCCCATCTTTGCATGAAATGTTCCTTTGGTATCTCTGATTTTCTTGAAGAGATCTCTAGTCTTTCCCATTCTGTTGTTTTTCTCTATTTCTTTGCATTGATCGCTGAAGAAGGCTTTCTTATCTCTTCTTGCTAGTCTTTGGAACTCTGCATTCAGGTGTTTATATCTTTCCTTTTCTCCTTTGCTTTTCGCTTCTCTTCTTTTCACAGCTATTTGTAAGGCCTCCCTAGACAGCCATTTTGCTTTTTTGCATTTCTTTTCCATGGGGATGGTCTTGATCCCTATCTCCTGTACAATGTCTCGAACCTCATTCCATAGTTCATCAGGCACTCCATCTATCAGATCTAGGCCCTTAAATCTATTTCTCACTTGGGCCTAGAGGAGCTGTCCCACGTTGAAGGTCAGGAAGGGCGGTGATGAGGATATACCCCTCGTCCAAGGTAAGGAGCAATGGCTGCGCTTTGCTGGAGCAGCCGTGAAGAGATACCCCACGCCCAAGGTAAGAGAAACCCAAGTAGGTGTTGCAAGAGGGCATCAGAGGGCAAACAAACTGAAACCATACTCACAGAAAACTAGTCAATCTAATCACACTAGGACCACAGCCTTGTCTAACTCAATGAAACTAAGCCATGCCCGTAGGGCAACCCAAGATGGGCGGGTCATGGTGGAGAGATCTGACAGAATGTGGTCCACTAGAGATGGGAATGGCAAACCACTTCAGTATTCTTGCCTTGAGAACCCCATGAACAGTAAACAGAGGTGAAGCCTTGTGTTAAAAGAAATAATGCCCACTGCCCTCCCTCCAGGAGACCTGGTGTCCTTTCATAGAGGTGGGAGGGGATAGGAATGTGATTCAAGGAAGTGAACAGCCCAGGACAGTACGCCTGCATAATAGAAATGATCACCCAGGGAGCAGGCATCTGCCTGTAGGCTCAACCAGATTGGGTTCAGAGAAGGCCTGTGTAGCTGGTACCCAGCCTCAGGCAGAGGCCCCAGCCTTCCAACTCTCTGAACATCCTCTTTTGAGAGGTTTTTATGGAGGTTTCACAAGCTTGGTTGATTGAATCATTTGCCTTTGGTGACTGAGTCACCAGTTCCTCTCCACTTCTGAAGATTTGGAAGGTGGGGCTGAAACCTCCTGGCGTCTAAAGGTTTGGTCTTTCTGGCCACTGTCTAGTGGCCTGCCAAGAACTGCTCATTACAAGAGACTCTCCTATCACTTGAGAGATTCCAAAGGTTTTTTAGGAGCTGTGTGCCAAGAATCAGGCACAAAGACCAAACATCTATTTATCACAGAGGCAAATTTTCTATGTAAACTCTCTGGATTTTTAAATTGTTGGCAACAAATCCTGGTGGACACTGTGATGATCCAACAAAGCAATTTTGAGATTGTAAATCATCAATGCTAGATATTACCCTATGGCCATCTAGTCTCACCAAACCTTTTGTGAACATGTTTTTCCTCTGTTGTAAGAGTGACACATCAATGCTGTAAAAGCAAAAACCATGCAATTGTTGCAGCCACGCGTTCTGGGAAACAAACTCCCTCAGAAGGACAATGCAGATAGTGGAGTGCAGGTTATTGCACCAGCAGGCCCAAGGCAGAGTCTCCTCTTAGCCAAGGACCCTGACCAGTTTTTGTGAAAACCTTATATACCCTAAGTGTACTTGCTCAAACCCACCTCCCCAAATTCCTTGAAACTAGTCTGGACAAGGTAAAGAGAGATACGATCAAAGTTAACCCATGATTCATGTGCCACAAGACTAGATAAACAGTGGATATTTATCAATAGGCCTGTGATCATATCCCGATAAACATAATGGGATTTACCACTTTGTTCTGTTACAGAGATAATTAGCATATTCTTTTAGGCAATGGAGAATCCAAGTCCTGAGGCTCTTTTATTGGGGGGTCTGGTTTTCCATTGGTATGCCATTTCTATAGACACCGGGCACAAAGTTCAGAGTCCATTGGGAGGGCAACCATGCGTGTAGCCTAATGTTCGAGGCCTGGCCTAAGATGGAGTCCAGCTCTGTCTGTTTCCTCCTTCACAATAGGAAGTCTTTCTCTCCCCCAAGACCTCTAGCAGAAGGAAACTTTTCAGCAGTTTCTACATGTACTTCTAGGGGTGGTGTGTGTGTGTGTGTGTATCAGTTGGTGTCCTGTCTTTTCAGGTAACAGCACATCTCAGCTTTATCAGCACCCAGAGATTGCAACTATCTAACGTTTTGTAAAATCTGCGTGGTGTATATTAGATGGTCTACTGATCTACTCTAATTCCAATCAGCCAGTTTCCCATTGGGTAGCTCCAGTTTTGTTGTTGTTGCTATTATGAACTGTATCGATACTGCCGCCAACAGACACACACACATCCAAATAGGCCTGGAGCATAAACATCAGCAAGCAAGATTTCCGGCAGTGTGTATGTGCCTTCAGCATTTTTCATTACAGCCAACTTGCCCTCTCAGTCATCAGAGTGGGACACGGTTTGCTTTGCAATCTTGTCTGCCTTTTTCATCCTGCCTATTTTAATCAGAGTTCTACCAATATTGATGGCATCTGTTTAAAAATATATATCTTACAGAGAATTCCCTGGCAGTTCAGTGGTTAAGACTTGGCACTTTCACTGTAAAGAGCACAGGTTTAGTCTGTTTGAGAAACTAAAATCCCACAAACTGCGTGGTGTAGCCAAAAAATATATACAATTTTAAAAATAAATAAAAATATACATCTTCTGGACAAACACCATCAAGTCAATGTATTTCTGTGATTCATTTTCTATTTAGCACCAACATGTTCCAACTTATTTTCCATTTAAAATTTTATTTTACTGAAAACTTCAGCTGCTTAGTCTTTTCTATAAGGTTTTTTTAAAAAATTATTACTTGTATTTTTATCACAATAAGAGTAACATATATAACATGAATAAGATGTAAATAGCAAAGTTGCTGTATGTGATAACATTGCATATACAGAGAAATCTCAACATTTTGGGTTTTGGTTACTTTTCATTTCTATGCCTACTGAAAGAGGTATAATTAAGTAGAAGAATTCAGAATATCTGCATTTTTTCCCTCTATCATTCTATTATATATATATATACACATGGGATTGCAAAGAGTCAGACACGACTGAGCGACTGATCTGATCTGATCTGATATATACACACACACAATTATATATGGTAAAATATACATAGTATAAAATTTAGTTTTAGCCATTTTTTTAAATTGAAGTATAACTGACCTACAACTGTATGCTTGTTCCAGCTGCACAACATATTGATTTAATGTTCTAACTCATTACAAAACAATCGCCACCATTTCAACCATTTTTAAGCGTACAGCTCAGTGGCATTAAGTACATTCACTTTGCCATGCAACCATCACCACCATCCACCCCCAGAACATTTTCTTTCATCTTCCCCAACTGAAACTTTATCTATTAACAATTTCTGTAGGATTTTGTAACAAAATTTTAAATTCATGGATTAGCTTTTGGCTGTATCAAATTTTATTAAAACCAGGTTCTACCATTTTGAGCCTTTGACCTCCTATGTCTGGGGTCCATTTTTTAACATCTGAATTTTTTAAAATATTTATTTTGCTTATGTATTTGGTTGTGCCAGGTCTTAGCTGCGGCGTGTAGATCTTTGAGTTCTGTCTTGTAGGATCTAGTTCCCTGACCAGGGATCGAACCTGGGCCCCCTGAACTGGGAGTGTGGAGTCTTAGACTCTGGACCGCCAGGGAAATTCCACTTTTTGGTGACTTTTATTTATATCATTTTAAAGTTGCAATAATAGTACAAGGAATAATCATGTACTCTTTACTCAGGTATTGTTTACATTTTGCAGATGTGTATTATCATTCTCACTCTCTTCCTTTCTCTCTCTAACACACACACACATAACACACTCATATACACATATATGTATATATTTTTTAATCTGAGCCATTTTTTGAGATTTTCTTGAGGCATGGCTGATTGACAATATTATATAAATTAACTTTCATGTATACAAAGTGATTTACAATTTTTAAACATTATACTCCATATACAGTTGTATCGGCTATTTTCCCTGTGCTGTACAACAAATCCTTGTAGCTTATTTGGGTTTTTATTTTATTTATTTATTTATTTTTGGCTCTGCTGGGTCTTCATGGCAGTGCGGGCTTTTCTCTAGTGGTGGGAAGCAGGGGCTACTCTCCAGTTGGGGCACGAGGGCCTCTCACTGCAGTGGCCTCTTGTGGAGCACAGGCTCTACACTGTGCAGGCTTCAGGAGCTGCAGCACATGAGCTCAGTAGCTGTGGCTCCCGGGCTCCAGAGCACAGGCTCGATAGCTATGGAGCACGGGCTTAGCTTTTCCACAGTATGTGGAATCTTCCTGGATCAGGGATCAAACCCACGTCTCCTGCATTGGCAGGCAGATTCTTTACCACTGAGCCACAAGGGCTAATTTGGTCAAAGTGTTAGTTCCAAAGATAACATCCCAGGGCTTTCTGGGATGAAGCCAGACGTCAGGTGGAGCCCAGGACCGAGCAGACATGAAAAAGTGGAGCAAAATCAATAAATAAAAGGGACAGGGACTTCCCTTAACCACTGGGCGGTCCAGTGGTTAAGACTCCACACTCCCAGTGCAGGGGCTTTTGTGGTTCAATCCCAGGTCTGGGGACTGAGATCCCACATGCCGTGTGGTTTGGCAAAACAAAAACAAAAAAGGAACAAAAACTGGTTTAGAGAGCTCTTTCTCTTCACGTTGGCTGCAAGCTGTCATTTCTTCTTCACCTTCTCAGCCGGAGGGGTGCTCTGGGCGACACACACAGCGTGGACCTGGGCCAGACCTTCCCTGAGCCCACCTGATCCAGGCGGGGGGAGGGCCATGGAGATCTGTACTCAGCTTCAGAGCAGCATGAAGAATTGATTCTGGCCGGGGGGCGCGGGGCAGGGTAGGGTCAGGGGACGAGTGAACAAACAGAGGCGCTCCGGGGTCAGGTAGAGCTGAGGCCAGCAGGAGAGGGAAGCAGGGGGGCTCCCAG
>NW_011494943.1:9414607-9431397 GCF_000754665.1 Bison bison bison | reverse complement strand
GGAAGATTGTTTTCAAAATAATCTGCAGCAGGAAGGAAAAAATACAATAGCTCTGGAGTTGGAGAGGCTCTTGGGAGGATCTCTTGGGAAGGAATTTGATTAAAGAAACAGGCTGCCTTTGTGGTCACAGAAATGTAACTTAAATGAGCTCCTTTCCATCTCTCATTTGAAATGTTTCCATGAACCAAACATACACTTCCCTCCGCCTCGGCTCGCTGCCTGTTTCTGTATGAACCATGAGCTAAGAATGGCTTGACGTTTTTAAACGGTTGGGGAAAAGAATCGAAACAAGGATATTTTTTGTGACATGTAAAAATTACATAACATTCAAATTTCTGCATCCATAAATAGTTTTATTGGAGCATGTGTGTGCTAAGTAGCTTCAGCTGTGTCTGACTCTTTGTGACCCTGTGGACTGTAGCCCGCCAGGCTCCTCCATGGGATTCTCCAGTCAAGAATACTGGAGCGGGTTGGCATTTCCTCCTCCAGGGGATCTTCCTAACCCAGGGATCCAACCTGGATCTCCTAAGTCTCCTGTATTGGCAGGCAGATTCCCTACCACTGAGCCACCAGGGAAGCCCACGAGGCAGCTTTTGAGTAGCAATGGCAAGAGTTGGGTAGTTTTGTCAGAGACCATATGGCTTCCCAAATCTAAAATATTTATTAGGTTTTTAAAAAACAGATGTCATTTATGGGTAAGGTGGCTCAGTGTTAAACAACCTGCCTGCCAATGCAGGCAATGCATGTTGGATCACTGGGTTTGGAAGATCCCGGGTTTGGAAGATCCCCTAGTCAGACCCATCCAAGCGCATATGTATACACATTTATGAATGCTTGGTTTTTTCCTCAGTTAAAAAAGTAATACAAGGGATGTGTCCCTGGTGGTCCAGTGGCTCAGACTCCATGCTTCCAATGCAGGGAGCATGGTGTTTGATCCCTGGCTGGGGAACTAAGATTCCACATGCTACATAGCACGGCAAAATAAATAAATTAAATTAATTAAACAAGGAGTATTCATTTTAAAAAGTAACACATGTTCACGGTAGAAAATATGGAAATCAATTTTTTTTTAAAAGCACTTGCGATACCACTGGTAAATGGTTTTTTCAGATGCATATACATGCCTCTAAGGGCTCCAAAATCACTGCAGATGGTGACTGCAACCATGAAATTAAAAGATGCTTACTCCTTGGAAGAAAAGTTATAACCAACCTAGATAGCATATTGAAAAGCAGAGACATTACTTTGCCAACAAAGGTCTGTCTAGTCAAGGCTATGGTTTTTCCAGTGGTCATGTATGGATGTATGGATGCATACATACATATGTCTTCACAGACCAACTGTGAAGAAGGCTGTGCGCCGAAGAATTGATGCTTTTGAACTGTGGTGTTGGAGAAGACTCTTGAGAGTCCCTTGGACTGCAAGGAGATCCAACCGGTCCATTCTGAAGGAGATCAGTCCTGGGTGTTCTTTGGAAGGAATGTTGCTAAAGCTGAAACTCCAGTACTTTGGCCACCTCATGCGAAGAGTTGACTCATTTGAAAAGACTCTGATGTTGGGAGGGATTGGGGGCAGAAGGAGAAGGGGATGACAGAGAATAAGATGGCTGGATGGCATCACCGACTCGATGGACGTTAGTTTGAATGAATTCCGGGAGTTGGAGGAAAAGGGGACGACAGAGGATGAGATGGCTGGATGGCATCACCGACTTGATGGACATGAGTTTGAGTGAACTCCGGGAGATGGTGATATACAGGGAGGCCTGGCGTGCTGCGATTCATGGGGTCGCAAAGAGTTGGACATGACTGAGCGACTGAACTGAACTGAAGGGTCGGCTGTATAAGTATCATGAAACTAGGGAGATGCTAGGTTAGTTATTTTTTGTGTTTTTGCTCTTACTTTTGAATCAATTTAATATATCCTAAGAAATTTTCACAAACTTCAATCTATTACCTGATTATATCAGCAATTAACCTCATTAGATATTTAGGTTGTTTCCAAGTTTTGAACATTAACAAAGCTGTAGAGACTATTTTTCAGTGTTTCTCTGATTATCCTGAAAACAAATTCCAAGCATCAGAATTACTGGGTCAGCAGACTTGCATCCATTTTGCCAAGCTGTACCCCAGAAACATCAAGTCAACATGTGTTTCCACCAGAAGGACCAAGGAAGCCTCCCCCACTTCACCACATTCTCATCAGCACTGGACATAATCATACTAGAACATTTCCATCGAGAGGTGGGAGAGGACTCATTTTCAGTCACATTTCTATGATCAATGTGAAGTGAAAGTCAAAGTCGCTCAGTTGTGTCTGACTCTTTTCAACCCCATGGACTATACGTACAGCCCATGGAATTCTCCAGGCCAGAATACTGGAGTGGGTAGCCTTTTCCTTCTCCAGGGGATCTTTCCAACCCAGGGATTGGACCCAGGTCTCCCGCTTTGCAGGTAGATTCTTTACCAGCTGAGCCACAAGGGAAGCCCTATGATCAATAGTGCATTTTAATCTTCCACCATTCTACTGGCCATCTATATTTATTTTTTAATTATCACTAATTCTTTGGCCATTTTTTCTATTTATTTCTGTTCTTAAAGAGGAATAAGACCTGCTCTTATTACACTTAATAAGAGGTACAAACTACTATATATAAAATAAATAAGCTACAAGGTTATATTGTACAGTGCATGAAATATAGCCAATTTTTATAACTTTCAATGGAGAATAAGCTATATAGAAATATTGTATCACTATGTTACACATACTATTGCAAATCACCTAATTTCAGTTAAAAAAAGAAAAAGAACCATTTTATTGATTTGAAGGACTTCCCTGGTGGCTCAGTGGTAAAGAATCCACCTGCTAATGCAGGAGACATGGGTTCGATTCCTGGGTAGGGAAGATCTCCTGGAGAAGGAAAATGGCCACCCACTTCAGTATTTTTGCCTGGGAAATCCCATGGACAGAGAAGCCGGTGGGCTACAGTTTAAGGGGTTGCAAAAGAGCTGGACATGACTTGGCGACTAAACCGCAACTGATTTGAAAGTGCTCTTTGTGTGGTAAGGATATTAACTATGTTAATTAAAACTGAATGCTATGGGGAGTTCTCTGGCAGTCCAGTGGTTAGGACTCTGGACTTTCACTTCGGAGGGCCAGGGTTCAATCACTGGTTGGGGAACTAAGATCCCGAAGCAGCCAAACCAAACCAAACAAAACCAAAAGTCTGAATGCTATCAAAGTCCTATTGTGGTGGCAGCTAATCAGGGCTGGAGGGAGGGGGAATTGGAGGAAGGTGGTGAAAGGTACAAACCTTCAGTTATAAGATAAATTATAAGATAAATAAGCACTAGGGATATGATGTACAGTGTGATCAATTTAATTAACACTGCTGTATGTTATATATGAAAGCTGTTAACAGAATAAATCCTAAGAATTCTCATTACAAGGGAAAATTTTTCTTTTTCTTTTCTTTTGCATCTATGAGATGGTAGATGTTCACTAAAACTACCATGGTTCATTTCATGATGTTTGTAAGTCAAATCACTATACTGTACACCTTAAACTTACACAGCTCTGTGTGTCAATTTTAACTCGATGAAACTGGAGGGAAAAAGTAAATATTAAAAAAAAAAAGTACGGCTAATCAGGTACCCACTTTCTGAGAAAAAGAAAAGAGAAAGTAGTAACTGTATATTTTCTGGGTCCATGGAAAATATTTTCCCCAATCTATCCATTGATTTTTTAAAATAATTTTTTAAATTGAAGTATAGGTGATTTATAATGTTTCAGGTATATAGCAAAGTGATTAAGTTATATATATATATATAACTTTACTCTTTTTCAAGTTCTTTTCCGTTATAGGTTATTACAAAATACTGAATATAGTTCCCTCTGCTATAGTTCCCTCTGCTATATGGTAGTAGGTCCTTGCTGTTTATTTTACATGTCTGTTAATTCCGAATTCCTAATTTATCCCCCTCCTTCCCTTTCGGTAACTGCAAGTTTGCTTTCTTGTCTGTGAGTTATTTTGGTCTTGTAAATAAATTCACCTGTATTGTTTTTAAGATTCCACATATAAGTGAAATCAGATGATACGTGTCTTTGGCCTCACTTAGTATAATAATCTCTAGGTCCATTTATATTGCTGCAAAAGGCATTATATCATTCCTTTTATGGCTGAGTAAAATTCCAGTGTTTGTGTGTGTTTGTATAAAACACATCTTCTTTATCCATTCATCTATGGGTGGACATTTAAGCTATTATAAATAGTGCTTCTATGAACACTGGGGTGCGTGTATCTTTTCGAATTAGAGTTTTGTCTTTTCTGGACAAAACAAAAATTCCAGTCCTGGACATAAGTCAGGAGCGGAATCGTTGCATTGCTGGATCATATGGTAACTCTAATTTTAGTTTTTTAAAGAACCTCCATGTGGTTCTCCATAGTGGCTGCGCCAATTTACATTCCATCAACAGTGTAGGAGAGTTCCTTTTTATCCTCAGACTTTTTTTATTATTATCCTTACACTTTTAAAAGGGTTCACCACATTAAATTTGTACTAAACATTCATGTGGTCAAATCCATCCAACCTATCCCCATGGAGCTGGTGTTGTGTCTGTGCTTACACACAAGCAGGCTAATACTTTTCATACCTGCCTGGCCCCATGAAGATCCCATTGGTGTGCCCAGGACCAGCCTCTGCAGATCACCTGGGGCTGTTTCAGAGGGAGGTGAAGTTCAGGAAGCAAGAGTGGCCCTCCATCCTTATCGTCAGGTCCCTTGGATGCCAGGATGCCAAAGAACCAGCAAGGGGACTCCCTGTACCATCTGCCTGCCCACCCTGCCTCACGTGTAAGGGCTGTGGCAAGACACATTCTGTCACAGTGAAGGGATGCACCCTACCTGGGTGAGCACGTAGTCCTCCTGGGTTAGGTTCCAAAGGATTTCAAAGTGGTCCATATCGTGGAGCTCTTCGAAGGAGGCTTTCCATCCTCCTTGGCACAATGTCTGTGTAAGAGAAATGAGGGAAGAGGAAACACGAGGCTCGTTGGCCGGGAGGGCGGGTGGAGCTGGAGAAGGGCTCTCGCACCTGCTTACCAGCTGCTCACTAAGTATTTGTTGAAGAAATGACTGGTATCATAGGGTCCATTTGGGTGAAATAAACAGGAAAATAATAAGATTGGACGACCCTCAACCTCAAGCCAAAAGAGGGGTGCCCGGGGTACCTGATAAAACTCCCTGGACTGTCGGTGGAATTCCGGGCTGTCGTGTTGGCCCACAGTCACCAGGATGCGGCAGGCTGGATCCGCGGGCCGGGTGGGGGCCGTCTCCAGCTGCCACAGCGGGCTGTTCCTCTGAGCATCCTCCCTGGTGTGGGGGTAGGTGTGGTCAGGACAGAGGAAAGCATTTGCTGCACCCCCGGCCCTCCTCACTGGCTGCAGGCCAGCTGAGGGGGATGAGGGGACAAGTGACTTACAGGGCTGGGAGGAGGGGGGCATTCTCAGAGGTGTGCATGATGGGCTCCAGGTCGTAGACTCCACTCAGCAGGAAGAAGCCTGTGAAGGTAGAGAACAGTCACTGAGCCAGGCTGCTGGATGGGGCAAGATGGGGCCAACCTGCCTCCAGGGTCAGAGGGGCAAGACAAGGGAAGCGGCAGAGAAGAAGCAAAGCAGGCCCTGCTCCCTGGGCCCAAAGCCCCCAGGTCAAGCCACTCACAGCTGTTGAGATTTCAAGCAACTGGTATAGACCCTCAGGCCCATCAGGGCAGGGTGAAGGCTGCCTAGTCAGACTCATTCTCCGTGGAAACCTTTGAGGTTGGGCGTGACTCCATGCTTGGTCCAGTCGGCCAGGAGCATCATGGCAGCAAGGTGGGCCCCAGCAGAGTGTCCACACAGGTAAATTCCCCTTCAGTGGGTCAGAGCAGAGAGCAGGGTTTGCCTTCAGTGTAATCAAAGCAACAGCCCAGTATCGAGGGGATCCCATTTGCCTTCTGCTCCAAAGCCAGAAGGGATGGCTGGGCTGCATCCAAGGAGATGAATCCACTGTCCTCCCACCCAGTCTGACAAAAGGAAAATTTGCAGTGGTACCCACTGGTTGCCTGGATACTGTTTCTGGACAAACACGATGCTCTGGGTCACCTGGTCTACCATCTGGTCCAGGGTGCCTGTGCAGAGGGCAGGAGCTGTGTCAGGCTCCATCAGGGGCTCTCTCCCCTCCAAATCCCAGTGGCCCTTGTACCTGCAAGACCACTCGTTACCTTTGGGGGCAATGTCATAAGCCACTATCACCACGGCCACTCCCTGTGCTGTCAGTGGGTTGACCATGAAGGCTGATGTGTCCTTGCTGCAGAAGGAGACAAAGACATAACAACTGGAGGCCACTTGGCCACTAGACTGCTTCAGTGTCTGGTCCACCCAGAGCCCTGCCCCTCTCTGACCCAGGGCAGTAAGGGAAGAAGTGAGGCTCTGTCCTTATCACATCACATGCTAGCTGTGGCGCCCTAGAGACTATATTTAATCTCTAAGCCCGGTTTCTTCCTCTGTGAAATAGAGATAATTATGTTCTTTCTCTTCGGATGCTGTTTCTGAGAACTGAAGATCAGACATGCAGGGAGCCTCACAAGGCAAAGGGTAAAAATGCAATAAGTGCAACATTAAAATGCTGTGGTTGAAGGGCAGTAGATCCTATAATAAGCAACTCCTTAGTATGATCCTAGGGAACAACAGTGTCCGTGAAAATCCAAATACCCCTCTGCTTATCTTAGGGTACCCACTGGGGCCAATCCCAGTTTGCCTGGGACTCTCTCTTTTTTTACTGCTAAAGGCCCCAACCCCCGGGAAACCACTCAGTTCTGAGCAAAATGGGATGGTTAGTCACTGTGGTTCTCCATGATTGGAGAGTAGACTGAACATGCTTTTCACTGAATATAGTGGGTTCAACAGTGTCTTTCCTCAAAAGACATGTCCAAATCCTAAACCCTGGTACCTGTAAATGTGACCTCATTTGCAATAGGGTCTATGCAGGTATGGGCTTCGCAGGGGGTTCAGTGGGTAAAGACTCCACCTGCAATGCAGGAGACTCAGGATATGTGGGTTCAATCCCTGGGTCAGGAAGATCCCCTGGGGAAGGGCATGGTATCCCACTCCAGTATTCTTGCCTGGAGAACCCCATGAACAGAGGAGCCTGGCGGGCTACAGTCCATAGGGTCACAAAGAGTCAGACACGACTGAAGCGACTGAGCATGCACACAATGCAGACATAATTAAGAATCTTGAGACGGGATCATCCTGGATTTAGGATGGGCCCTAAACCCAATAACTGGTGATGTTGTAACAGAAATGAGAGGAAGGATGGAGATGCAGACACACGAAGACCATGTGAAGATCAAAGCTCAGTTTGAAGTGATGCAGCCATAAGGTGAGAAAAGCTTGGAGCCCCAGAAGCTGGAGCCTTCGGAGGGAGCGCCGCCCTGCCCACACCTTGATTTCAGACTCCTGGCCTCCAGGACTGTGAGAGAAGACATTTCTGTCCTAGGAAGCCCCCACATTTGCAGTAAGTTGTTGCAGCAGTCCCAGGAAAGGAAGAGGCCAGGCAAAGACGAATCTCCTCTTTTCTCCATTCATCCACATTCCCTGGCTCACCTTCCGCTCTGCCAGTATCCTCCGTGAAAAAACACCAGGAAAGGCATAGCTGTAGGACAAAACAAAGGGCGTGTGGGCCAAGGCAGGGCTCCCAGCTGAGATCCGAGGGCAACCACCAGCCCCCAGTTACCTTCAGATACTGCCTCGGGAAGGTAGATGTCCAATTTCTCTCCGTCGCCGTCTCCGTAGGGGACATTGAGCAGGCTCCTCCCGGTGGCCCGGGCCCTCTTGCTGACTGTCTCCGGAAATGGACAAATCACTGTCAGTACAACCTCAGGCAGCAGCACGTTCTGTTATTATTTTGCCGAAAGCCCCTTTGGGTTGACCAGTTGGCTCCAGAGGTCAGTGCTTCCCCAAGTCCATATGGTAACTGGGCCTGGGGTCTGAAGCATTCCCCCAGATGCATAGTTAAAAAGACATCAGACTGGCCCATCTGGGTGGAGGCAGTACTATCTTCAATGTCTGTCTCTGGTGAGCTGGCAGTTGACCGGCACCATTTCTGCCTCTACTCTATTACATGTTTATTATGAGTGTTACCCTTGGCTACATGCTCCTGGAAGTATAAACTTGTCCAAGTATTTGAAAAAATAATCTTCTAGAAACTAAGATATAAAATCACTTGAAACAAATAGATAATAAAACACTGCTACTGCTAAGTCACTTCAGTCGTGTCTGACTCTGTGCGACCTCACAGACGCCAGCCCACCAGGCTCCGCCGTTCCTGGGATTCTCCAGGCAAGAACACTGGAGTGGGTTACTATTTCCTTCTCTAATGCATGAAAGTGAAATGTGAAAGTGAAGCCGCTCAGTCACGTCCGACTCTTAGTGACCCCATGGACTGCAGCCTACCAGGCTCCTCCGCCCATGGGATTTCCCAGGCAAAAGTACTATAAAACACTATGAATACATAATTGAGTGCCATGATGGCAGAGGTCAGAGTGATGTGAAAATTGGCTTAGGACTGGGGTTGAGAGAAAGGAGGAAAGGGACTGTAAATAAATTAAATATCAAAGGCGAAGACGTAGAGGTGGGAGTGAAACACAGCAGGACTCTATGGTCCTTGTCCCCCATGTCATCTGCTGCCTTTTGTCTGTGGAACATTAGCCAAAGAATAAGTTTAATCAGAGAAGTGAGAAAATGCAGAAACGAAGGAAAACAGTCAAAGAAGACCAAATAATAATAATAATGTCATAAAACATAGGCAAGGACTTTTAGTTCCTTCTCAAGGGCTATAGATTATATTCTGAGCTGTCTTATAGATAAAGCCCGCACCATGTGGAAAAATTTAACTACAGGATGACTAGACTATAGCCAGACGATGCAATCTGCCACAATTGTAAGAACTGGCCTCAGAGAAATGGAAACAAGCCGACTGTGGAACTGAAGATTAACTGTACCTAAAATAATTAAGATGATGCTGGTCAGACCACTGGTGACCAATTTCAAGATGATTGTCAGAGCTGACTGTGCTGTTTATGCCTGTAGCTCCCTCCCTCTGTCTATAAAAGCTCTTGCCCAGGGGGCAAGTCAGCATTTGAACAGGTGTCTGCCTCACCCTCGCCTGCTGAGTTGGTGGCATCCAAAATAAAGCAAATTTTCATTCCCACCAACCTGGCCTCTTTATTGGCTTTTGAGAAGCGAGCAGCCAGCTGGGCCCCACTTTCATGAAGAGGAAGGGACTCTCTATGTTCATGGACTTTCAATGTCCCCCAAAGGCCCCACTTTCATCACTGGAACCCGGGCAGCTCAGCTCCCGCCAGCACTGGGCACCGGGGAGTGTAAACCGGTAAGTTCTTCCTGTGGGGCAACTTGGAAATAGGTACTAAAGCCCAAGAAAATCATATTCCTTGATGCATAAGACCTTATCCATCCATTATTATAAGAAGTAATCAGAAATATTTTTAAGGACTTGCTTTAAAGATGCTCACACTAATGCTATTTATGACACTGAAACATTTTAGACACAGCCCAGGGGACCTACAACAGAAAACTGGCCAAATACATTATGGTATATCCCCTTTCTCTCCTTTATTTTTGACCTCAGCATTCATCCATCCTTCAAATATTTTTATTTACTGTCACCCTCACTAGATCATAAGCTCTGTGACAACAAGGGCTTTGCTTTGCCCACCTCTGTACAACAGAACCGGGTACATCAAAACCACTTAAAATAAAATTGTGTAGGGAATTCCCCAGCAGTCCAATGGTTAGGACTCTGTGCTTTCACTGCCGATAGCTCGAGTTCAATCCCTGGTCTGGAACGAAGATCCCACAAGTTATGCAATGAATAAATATTTCAATACACAGTGTTGGGTCAATTGAATGGGAAAAAAAAGTTTTTCGATCCCTATCTCATACCATATCAGATCAGTTCCAGATAGACTACAGCTTTAAATATAAGAGCAAAGACAATAAACCTTTTATTTTTATGTTGCTTTTTAATGATATGTTTTTTAATATTTATTTTTATTTATTATTTGGCATTGCATTTATGATAATAATTTGAAATGTATTTTTAAAAATATTTTTATTTGTTTTATTTTTGGCTGTGCTGGGCCTTCTTTGCTGCACACAGGCTTTCTCTAGATGCTGCAGGGATCTCTAGATCCTTCACTGCAGTGCATGGGCCGTGGCTTCTCTTATTGCAGACCACAGGCTCTAGATGCAAGGGCTTCAGCAGTTCCGGTGTGTGGCCTAAGTAGTTCTGGTCCTTGGGCTTAGTTGCTTCGTGGCATGTGGGATGTTCCAGGACCAGGGATCGAACTGGTGTCCCCGGCATTGCAAGGTGGATCCTTTTTTTGTTTGTTTGCTTTGACACAAAAGTAGGATTTATTGGTGGACGTGAGTAAAGAAGAGACAACGCCAAGGCTCTCATGGGTGCAGAGCCCACCATTTGTCCAAGGGAACACTATCAGGCTGTGTTGACCCCACAGCCATCTGGCATGAACTGTTACTCTGCTTACATGTTTCAAATTTATCCAAATTAAACTTGGCAAATTCCCACTTCTGGTGGCCAGGGAACTTGAACCTGGCCCTGCGTAGGGCCTCAGTCACATGCTCCTTGTTCTGCAGCTTGGTGAGGATGGATACATCTTGTTGATGCAGATGACAGGGAAGGGGTGGCGCCCCACTTGGATGCAAAAACCATCTTTGTCCTGTTTTCACCATGGACTTGTTGGCACAAACCCAGGCAGCCTCCAGGGCTTGGGAAGAGAGTTGCTCACACTTGTCTGACACTGTGTGGCCACGGAGCGGGAACCCATCCACTTCTGCCTTCTTCTGCTCCAGGTCAAAGATGCAGATCTTAGCATCAGGGACACCTTGGCAGAAGTCAGACTTCGGGTTCAGTTTGTTCTGACAATACCAGTAACACCGGGTGGGGCGGCAACCCATGGTGAGACTAGGATCTTAAATGGGGTGCTGAAGGGAAAGAGCGAGGCGGATTCTTAATCACTGGACCACCAGGGAAGCCCTAACTTGAAATGTCTTTTAAGAATGTCATCATATTTTGTAAACTGTGTTGAAAAGTTGACGGGCAGGTACCTGTGAAAGTTATGAGCTATCTGAGCATTAAGTGAGATGCCATTACTTACTTTTTCTTTTGAAGAAATAATAATCCGCTTATAAAAATATACAGCAGCTATTTCCATGAAATACCCCTGACAAGGTGACTGTCATTATTCATATGGATATGGAATCTCTCTCCCCTAAATCCAAATGGCAGCATATGAAATGCATTTCTGCCTGTTTCACTTAATATTTCTTGGAGAGCTTTCCTAATCAGTACATAGACAGCTTCCTCATTCTTTTCTTTCTTTTTTAATAAATAGGTAACTTGCTATTCCGTCCTATGGCTGCACCTTAATTTATTTAACTGGTTGTGCCAGTTTTTAGGCCAAAGCAAACCTCACCAGATCATCAGGAAAGTCTCTTGGCTCCCTCTCTGTTTATCCTGAATCCTGAATTTTCTCCCTGCGCCCACTGAGACCACCCTGGATCCCCCTCACCTCTCCCCCGTTTTCACCAGGGCTCCCTACAGCCCTGCAGGTGTGAGCCAGGTGTAACTTACATCATATCCCATTGATCTGAGGTTCCTGTCTGTTGCTGGGGCTGCCCTAACAAAATGTCATACATACACTCAGGGGCTTCGACAACAAGACCCTGGAAGGGAGGATCAAGGTGCCGGCAGGGGAGGTGTCTGGCGAGGGTCCTCCCCGGGATGGCAGAGGGCTTTCTGGCTGGGGGCTCCCGTGGCCTCTTTGGGTTTGGGAGCAGCTCTCCCTCTCTCTAGGGAGACGAACCCTCTGTGTCTCTTCAAACAATCCTACTGGATCAGGACTCCATCCTTCTGACCTCATTTAACTTTTTTCTTCCTTAGAGGCCCCCTCTCTAAACACAGCCCCACTAGGAGCTAGGAGTTCAACGTGTGAGGTTTTTAATAATAATAATTATTATTTTTTTAATATTTATTTATTTATTTGGCTGCATCAGGTCTCAGTTGCAGCACTCAGGCTTAGTTGCTCCTTGGCACATGTGACCTTAGTTCTCTAAGCAGGGAGCAAACCTGCGTTGCCTGTATTGGAAGGCAGATTCTTAACCACCAGGGAAGTCCCAAGTAATTATTCTAAGGGAAGACAGTTTTTTCTTCTATTCTTTTCTTTGGTTGTGCTGTGCAGCATATCTTAGTTCCCCAACCAGGAGTCGAACCCCTGCCCCTTCAGTGGAAGCTTGGAGTCTTAACCACTGGACCTCCAGGGAAGTCCCTTCAACACATGAATTTTTCAGTCCATGACAGCCCCACACTCCCTCCCAAAAGCCCCAGAGCTCCCCTGCTCACCTTCCCTGAGAGGTCTGCCAACCACCTTCCCTCCAGGTGTGAAGGTGTTTGTTCTGGACAAACTCCTCATACCGCAGGCTCAGCAAAGGGGAGCGATTTAATTAACACAAGAGTTCTGGAAGTACACGTGCACCCATGAGATTTATGTTGTGCCAAAACGAAGAAAAAGGTAATGAAACGTATGCTCTAAGTTGAAGAGCAATTAAGACCAGGCAGCTGTCAAGATTCGTTGTCACGCGTTAAAAAAAGTCTCCCTCTGATATTAAAAAACCCAGCTGAGCCTGACACAGAGAAACTGCCTCTCTCCAGGAAGTGGCGTGATGGGTTGATGGCAGGCAGCTGGGTGCAGGGACAGAGACTAGGCTGACTCACTGTCTCCCCCCAGAGCCTGAATACTGCCAGCCCTCCAGGTGCTGCATCTACAGGCAGGGACACTGGGGGGCTTCAACAAGACGCTCCAGGATAAACCCAATTACAAACTTCCTTTTTTGAGAAAGCAAAAATTCATTTTCTATTGCTTACAGTCCAAAGTGTCACAGCTCTGACAGAGAGAAACTACCCGTCTCCAGACCCAACTGAGCACTGTGTGAGAGCAATTAGGAGACGTAGGGGCCAGAATCCCTAGAGACTAATAGCAGGCGTGGGGCGGGGAGACCCATCAGATGGTGTCAGAAAGCTGAAGATCAAGAGTTTATCAGGTGCTGTGGGAGCAATTTAAGAAGTGGTTAGGGTCCACCAGCCTTTTTTTTAATTTATTTTCTGTACACTCTTTTTTTTTTTTTTGGCCTGGTCACACAGTATGTGAGATCGTAGTTCCCCGACCAGGGATTGAACCTGCGCCCCCTGCGTTGGAAGCATGGGGCCTTAACCACACGACCATCAGGGAAGTCCCCTCATCTAGTTTCAGAACTCTTCCCTCTCAGTCTTTTAATTCACTTAGAAAACAAATATTTATATAAGCAGCGATCTTGTGCCCATTTTGGAATTTTGCAGTGATAAAATAGGAAAAAAAAATATCCCAATCATATGTGGCTTACCCCTTAAAGAGGGGGACAAGCAGTTGTAACTGTCAGGTAGCAACATGTTCTATAGAAATGAGCCAGATCTGAAAAGACCACACACTGTGTGATTCCAACTATTCTGGGAGAAGTAAAACAATGGAAACAGTGAAAAGATCAGTGGCTTCTGGGGGCTGGGGGGGGTGGGAGGGAGGGAAGAATAGTCAAATACAGGATTTTTAAGTCTGTCTGTGAACACAAATAGGGAGGGAGTATCTGGCAGGACGAGTGGACAAGCTGGAGAAGCTCTGGGAGGTTGTGGGGTAGTGGGGGTTTCTGGGGTTCAGTCATGTTTAGTCCAAAGTCAGAGAAAAAGCAACTTTCCTTCTGATTCTCCACATACGGGATCTTAGTTCCTCAACCAGGGATCAAACTGAGGCCCCTGCAGTGGAACCCTGAGATCTTAACCACTGGACTGCCGAAGAAGTCCCAACCATTTTAAAGTGAACAAGTCAAAATTGATGGTGTTATTAAAAAGAAAAAAGTGAACAATTCAGTGGCACTTAGCACATTCACAATGCTTTGCAACCATCACCTCTATCTAGTTCCTGAACATTTGTTTCAGGGGTTCCCTGGTGGCTCAGTGGTAAAAGAATCTGCCTGCGAATGCAGGAGATGCAAGTTCAATCCCTGGGTCCAGAAGATTGCCTGGAGAAGAAAATGGCAACCCTCTCCAGTATTCTTGCCTGAGAAATCCTATGGACAGAGGAGCCTGGTGGACTACAGTCCATGGGGTCACAAAGAGTCAGACATGACTTAGTGACTAAACAACAAAACATTTTTTTTCATCTCAGAGGGATACCCATTAAGCAGCCCCTGTAATCACAGCTTTGTGTCTCTACAGATTGCCCTGTTCTGGATGCTTCACATAAATGGAATCGTACATATAAATAATAATCATACATATAAATGTGACCTTTTGTGCCTTCCTTCTTTCAGTGAGCACTGTGTTTCAGTGTCCATCATGTTCTAGTATGCATCAGTAGTTCATTCCTTTCTTGTGCCCAAAATAATTCCATTGCACGGACATATCACACTTTGTTTATCCAGTCATCTGTGGATGAATTTGGACTTTTCCCACCTTTTGGCAATTGTGAATAATGCTGCTATGAACATGTGTGTACATGTATTTGAGTACTTATTTTCAATTATTTGGGGTTAGAATTTTTTAACTGAACTATTGTTGACTTATTACATTACATTAGTTTCAGGTATATGACACAGTGATTCAACATTTTATAGATTATAGTCCATTTAAAGTTATTACAAAATAATGGCTGTATTTCCCTCTGCTGTACAATAATATATCCTTGTTGCTTATCTATTTTACACATAGTATTTTCTATCTCTTCTAGAAAGAATTTTTAACACTGTTCATACTATCAAAAGAAAAAAAAAAGATTGCAGGGAGCTACCTTGTGGTCCATTGGTTAGGACTTGTAGATTTCACCGCCATGGCGGTGAAATTCTTGGTCAGGTAACTAAGATCCTGCAAGCCCTGCAGCTCAGCCAAAAAAAAAAACAACACACAAAAAACCCACAACAAACCAGGATTGCACCCTATTAATACAGAACGTTTTCTTCCAGGAGAAAATAAAAAGAGACTAGAAGAAACCGCATTACAATGTGAACAATGGGTGGCAGAATTATTGATGGCTTTATTTTCCAAAATCCTTTTCAGTAAGCAAATGCTCCTTTTGTAATCAGAAAACAATTGTTGCCTAAAAATGGCCAGCCTCAGATAGTGCAGGGCGGGGCTATTACAATGTGGTCTGTGAACAATGGGTGCCCCATAATGTTTGCTACTGGCCCATGACGCAGGTGTCGGTAAACATTTATATATTAATATATGCAGTTTGGCAGAATGGCTGTTTCTATTGAAATTAGGACTAAGAAATTTGGGCTTTCAAACAAATTGTACGTGAATGTTCACAGCCGCACTTTTCACAATCGCCAAAAGGGGGAAATAGCCCAAATGTCCATCAGCGGATGAATGGATAAACAAAACGTGGTCCATCCACACAACGGAAAATTATTCGTCCATAAATAGGAATGAAGCCCGGGCAGGCTATAACAAAACCTATAACGGACCTCCAAAACCTTGTGCTAAGGGAAAGCGGCCAGACACAAAAGATCACATCTTGTAGGATTCCATTTATAGGAAACATCCAGAATAGGAAAATCCATAGAGATAGAAAGCAGTCATTTGTTGCCAGGGCCTGCCTAACGGATAGGGAGGTATCCTTCCAGGGTGATGAAAAATGTTTTGGAACCACACAGAGGAAATGATACAACAACGTGAATGTACTGAATGCCGCTGACTTGTACACTGTAAAATGGTTAAAATGGTACATTTTAAGTTAGGTGTATCCTATCACAGATAAACAAAAGTGGGCCCTTTGGTTTTATCTGGTGGAAAGGAAAAAGAGCCAACTCAGCCTTAAAAAGTAGGATCCCTCGGAGAGGCTGTCAGTTGCAGAAGCTGTCAATCACGAGGCCCCCACCCACCTCGCTGGTGATTGGCTCTCCTAGGGCGAGGCGTGGCTTGAGGGACAGGGAGTTTGGAAATGTGCCCCCAGCCTGGTTACACACACACCTTATTTAGTTTCTTGTACAATGTATTTTTGAAATTAGTTTCTTGTACAATGAGAAACGCTGGGTTGGACGAAACACAAGCTGAAATCAAGATTGCCGGGAGAAATATCAATAACCTCAGATATGCAGATGACACCACCCTTATGGCAGAAAGTGAAGAGGAACTAAAAAGCCTCCTGATGAGTGAAAAAGTTGGCTTAAAGCTCAACATTCAGAAAACGAAGATCATGGCATCTGGTCCCATCATTTCATGGGAAATAGATGGGGAAACAGTGGAAACAGTGTCAGACTTTATTTTGGGGGGCTCCAAAATCACTGCAGATAGTGATTGCAGCCATGAAATTACTCCTTGGAAGGAAAGTTATGACCAACCTAGATAGCATATTCAAAAGCAGAGACATTACTTTGCCAACAAAGGTCCGTCTAGTCAAGGCTATGGTTTTTCCAGTGGTCATGTATGGATGTGAGAGTTGGACTGTGAAAAAAGCTGAGCGCCGAAGAATTGATGCTTTTAAACTGTGGTGTTGGAGAAGACTCTTGAGGGTCCCTTGGACTGCAAGGAGATCCAACCAGTCCATTCTGAAGGAGATCAGCCCTGGGATTTCTTTGGAAGGAATGATGCTAAAGCTGAAACTCCAGTACTTTGGCCACCTCATGCGAAG
>NW_011494943.1:9408415-9414507 GCF_000754665.1 Bison bison bison | reverse complement strand
GATCAGCCCTGGGATTTCTTTGGAAGGAATGATGCTAAAGCTGAAACTCCAGTACTTTGGCCACCTCATGCGAAGAGTTGACTCATTGGAAAAGACTCTGATGCTGGGAGGGATTTGGGGCAGGAGGAGAAGGGGACGACAGAGGATGAGATGGCTGGATGGCATCACCGCCTCGATGGACGTTAGTTTGAGTGAACTCCGGGAGTTGGTGATGGACAGGGAGGCCTGGCGTGCTGCGATTCATGGGGTCGCAAAGAGTCGGACATGACTGAGCAACTGAACTGAACTGAACTGAACTGAACAATGCATTTTTGAAGAGGAAAAAAAAAAGAAACTAAAATAGTTGCTTAAGTCTACTGCAACTCATTTGAAAAGACCCTGATGCTGGGAAAGATTGAAGGCAGGAGAAAGGGACAACAGAGGATGAGATGGTTGGATGGCATCACGGACTCAATGGACATGAGTTTGAGTCAACTCCAGGAGTTGGTGATGGACAGGGAGGCCTGGCGTGCTGCGATTCATGGGGTCGCAAAGAGTCGGACATGACTGAGCAACTGAACTGAACTGAACTGAACTGAACAATGCATTTTTGAAGAGGAAAAAAAAAAGAAACTAAAATAGTTGCTTAAGTCTACTGCGACTCATTTGAAAAGACCCTGATGCTGGGAAAGATTGAAGGCAGGAGAAAGGGACAACAGAGGATGAGATGGTTGGATGGCATCACGGACTCAATGGACATGAGTTTGAGTCAACTCCAGGAGTTGATGATGGACAGGGAGGCCTGGCATGCTGCAGTCCATGGGGTCACAAAGAGTCGGACACAACTGAGAGACTGAACTGAACTGAAATTTACTGCTATGCTCACTGCTTCCACTTCTGGAAAGTGGCCTGCTTATTGATGCTCACCACCTCTGCTTCTGTGAACCGGCCTGCTTATGGCTTCAACCAAACTGCGTAGGCTGGAAAGTCACTAGGACCCGGAAGCCCACGCATATAAAACATACCCAGAATAAAGCCCGGGGGCTCAGACACTGGAGGCGATTCATGCCGGTGCTGGATAAACCCTGTTGTTCTGCATCTCCCAGTGTTGTAATCTCTTTCCGTCGCCACGGCTTCTAAAACATTTTTACTGAGAGTTTTATTAAACAAATTTAATAGCTACTGGTAGAGGACACAGTTCTTCCAACTTCCCTCTGCCTGTGTTCACCTAGCCTGGGAGAGGCCAGGTCTTGGGGGAGAATAAACATGACCTACTCATTGGAAGAGAACAGTGCCCACCGCAAGTTACTGGTGGAAGATGTTAGGATGGAGTAGATCAAAAGAAAAACAATGTCCTTCCTGGTGCAAAAAAGGAAAAGAGAGTTTACCTCCCTCCCTTTTCTTGGAGAATTTATTTTTAGGAGACATCATCATAAATCCTTTCTCTACAACCCTTCGGGAATGCATGTAAATATTTTTTAAAGCTAAATGATTCTCTTGCCAGTTTTACAACTTAGGAATGTTTTTCTCAAAGACCTGGGAGCTCTTTGGGTTTTTATTGATGTGGACCATTTTTAAAGTTTTTTATTGAATTTTTTACAATACTGTTTCTATTTTCTGTTTTTGTTTTTTGACTGTGAGGCATGTGGGCTCCCTGACCAGGGATCAAACATGAACCCCCTGAATTGGAGGATGAAGTCTTAACCACCGGACTACCAGGGGAGTTCTTGGGAGCTATCTCTTTGAAATGTATTATCAGCAATATAATCCATGGGAGGACAGGATCCTAATTCTAATACCCATCCAGCTACAACTTGCAAAGCCATTTTTTGTCATAAGGATATGTGGATTTTTTGTTTTCCTCTGGATAATGACAATTTGCAAACTCAGATGGCCAGCCTAATGACTAGGTGGATTTAGGAGGGACTAGGGTAGCAGATGGGCTTCCCTGGTGGCTCAGATGGTAAAGAATCTGCCTGCAATACGGGAGACCTGGGTTCCATCCCTGAGTTGGGAAGATCCCCTGGAGGAGGGCACGGCCACCCACTCCAGTATTCTTTCCTAGGAAATCCCACGGATAGAGGAGCCTGGCAGGCTGCAGTTCACAGAGTCGCAAAGAGTCAGCGACTGAACGACAACAATGTGGTGATGCCTTGGGGAGGTACTTAGGTTTAGCTGAGGTCATGAGGATGGAGCCCTCGTGGTGGGATTAGTGGCCTTATAAGAAGAAAGGTGAGCATTTCTTTCTCTTCTTTCTGCCATGTGAGGATGCAGGGGGAAGAGGTCTATCTGCAAGCCATGAAGAGACCCTCACCAGGGGACAAAATCAGCTGGCACCTTGACCTTGGACTTCTCAGCCTCCAGCCCTGGGAGAAAGAGATTCCTATTGTTTAAGCCACCCAGCCCGTGGCATTTTGTTATGCAACCTGAGCTGACCAATACAAAGACAGATAATATGTAAATGCAGTATTTTTTAAAATCAAAATTTGTGCCAAAGAAGTCGATGATGAACAAAATGTCAACATTTCCAATAGAGACAGGCTCCAACCCTTGCATGCATGGCTCTTCTCACTCACCTGGCCTGAATGCCCCATCATCACACTCACCTTCTTCACCAATGAAATGGGGCAGATGCGCTGGCGGCACCTCTAGGCCAGCTGGAGCATCGAAAACAGGAAGGGAGGTGGGATGTAAATGTAAAGCTGTCCACAGGGCTTCTCGGGAGGGATGGCTAAACACAGTCTCCGAGGGCTTACTTTGGAGTCTCAGAGTCTCTTCTTAGCCCTTGCTTCTTATGAGAGACTCCCTTTCTCTAAAGGGTCAGCTCTTTTTTCCCTCAAGACAATTACGGTAGACAAACAGGTTTGCTACCTGCTCACATAGGTGTCACTGCGCACTCAAATATATACTGAGTCTATAGAGACATATTTGGTGCCGAGCTAGGCATGGTAGGGAACTCTGGAGAGCCCAGGACACAGCTCCAGCTCTATCAGGAGAGGGAAGGTGCTGAAATGTGCTGGAATAAACCCCCACTAGCCTGTCCCTCCAGCTGGGTTATCTTGGTGTAGAGAACATCAATCCCGGGAGCTCCATCTGGCCTGCTGGAACAAAGTGCCTTTGCCAACCTCCAATTTTCCGACTTGCAGGAGGGGCTGGCTGCTTCCTCACCCACACATTCCCTGTGGAACCTGCCTGCCCGGCCCAGCTCAAAAGGTGGCAGCACACACTCTGGAGACCCAGGACTGAGATGGGAATCAACCTTGAGACTTCACTAGCTTACAGATTCCCAAGCCCTGATTTCATTAAAAAGAAAAAAAGCTTCTTTGACTTGGTAAATAGCAACAACATTCCACTTTCAGCAGCTGCGTGGGAGACCTTCCTTTTTTCACTCTACTTCTCTGGGCCACTGTAGCCTTAAGGCCTGGGCATAGCTGGCTGGTTGGCTGATCAGGCAGGGATGTGGAACACAGTCTCTGAGCCTCCCTCCCCCTGGCAGTCCTGCAGCCAGGGCTCCCCAAGCAGATGAGATGCCTGGACTTTGGGAACTGTCCGGAGAGGCTGGGGCTATAAGGCTCCTCCTCCCTGCCCCAGCATCTTGAACCACTGCCACATGCTAAAGTCCACCCAAAGCGGCCACAGAGAGGTCCCCCAGTACCTTCGTTTCCAATCTGTGAATAGGTCCTCATGGCCTCCTCTGCTCCCAGTCTGACGACCCATCTGCTGGGGGAGTACTGGTTATCCAGCTCCTGTGGGACACAGACACAAGGTTCTGTAAGACCTCTGACCTCCATGCAGACCCTGCCCCCGCCCCTCCACGTGCCTGGATGCTCTTCTCTGCCTGGAGAAGCCCCTTCCCTGATATCTCTTATAGACGCCCTTAGCTTCCTTCAAGCTCCTCCAGCCTCCAGCCTGGCAACCCAGGCCCCACTGTCCCCCCACTAATTAACTAGATGTCTCAGACACAACAGAAACAAGATTGCAAGTGCTGTCAGACACTTGCAGTGAGGGCAGTGCCTTGCCTTTAACCAGCAGAACAGCCTTAAAGGGAAAGGAGGACCCATAAAGGTGTCCCAGTGAATGCCGCCATGGGCACCACTTCTACAGCAAAGAGCACAGGAAGCCAGAGAGCTGGGGTAGGCATTGCAGAGACAGTGACGTGAAGTTGATCTTCCCTGACAGGACATGAAGCTGACTGAAGGTCACAGCAGAATCAGTGACCCAGAGGTGAAGAGGAAGGAATCAAAGGTCAGATGATTGGAAATGCTGACCAGCCTCAATTGCTGAAACGCAGCGGAAGCGGGGCTGGAGGGTGGAGAGTGAGTCTTGGATGTCAAGCTAAGACGTTCAGACTTAATCAGAAAGTTGTAAGGAACCAGGTTTTGGAGAAAGCACTCAGACACACAACAACCACCACAAAACAAATAAAGAAAGCAAACAAAAAATGGGCAAAGGCTGGACTGGGAAATTTGAAGAAAGGGTGGCCTCACGGAAAGGTCTTAGGTTCTACAGTCAGATGGGCTGGGTGCCATCCAAGCTTCAACACTTGCAGGCTCTTTTACCCTGGACGACTTTCTTACAGTCAGTTCCGTCATTTGTATAATGAGCAAAACAACAGTACTTCACTTCATGTACACACCCTATAGCTTTCATCACGGTTAGCCTGGTGAGGCTGAAAGCTATAAGGCATGTACATGAAGTAAAGCTAAGCACTCAGATGTGGGTTTCCTCCTCGTCCCATTGAACAGGGCTCTTGGCCAGTGGTGTTTGGGTCTGTACCGTCTGTGGTCATAGGATGTTTGCAGCCCTACCTGGCACACTCTGTGATTGCTATCATCGTCCTTTTTGCTATTATTTACTTATAAGAATGGTAATGCAATGGGTTCTGAGAGTGCTCTCATATTGTAGGGGTTTGTGTGAGAAAAGAGAAAGACAAGAGAGAGACAGAGAGACACACACGCACACACAGAGGATGAAATCTCTTGGGGGCAGTATCCATAACTATCATCACATTCTTAGATGTGTCCATGATCTGAGAAAGAACTGCTGCTTAAAATGCAGGAAAAGTAATCCGGAAATTGAATGATAATCATAAGGAGTGTTTTGCATATGTGGTTTCTTTCTTTTTTAATGAAGGAGAGAGAAAGAGTGGCTTTATTTCCTTGCCAGGCAAAGGGGGAACACAGGAGGCTAGCGGATCAAGAACTGCGCCCCACACATGAGGTTTCTAACCCTCACGACCATCCTGCAGTAATACCAGCCTTTCTGCTTCCTTCAGGTCTGGCACATTCTCTGCACATTGCATAACCTCAGATTAAGGTTAGGAACTTCGGCCCCAACCTCCTCTGGGGTTAATATTTATAAATATTAATATAGCCAGGGCTTCCATATTCTACCCTTAAAATCAGGCTAGCAAAAGCCTGTCTGTGGAGAGAAGTAAAATAAATCCAAGTGCTAAAGCTTTGGGGATCTGCTACACTGTACCAACAGCCCCCACAGGAATGATTCTAAACTTTTCTCTTAACTCTCATGTAATGTCTGAGCTACACTCCTAGCCCCAGCCTCTCTCCCTGTGATTCTCCTACCTCTTTAGACATCCTCTTCCAGGGAGCCTCGTGCCTGTGATTTCCACCGGAGACGTCCATCCCCGCTTTGTACCACCAGACGCACATGTACCACAGTGCCACATGTACCGCGTGTGCGCGCGACCCAGCCTTTTTATAGCAGGTGGGCAGGGCTCCTACCAGGCCCTGATGAACTACGCTCACCTCTCTGGTGACAGACCAGGCCCCATCCCGGAGGAGCCACGCCCACCTTCCGGGGACAGAGCCTGGTACGCGCGTTTCTGGTCCCTCCCACGAGGGGGCGGGCTGAGGCCAAATCTCCCTCCAATCCCGCGGCCGCGCGGTGATTGGTTCCGGGATGGCGGCCCCGGCTTCCGATTGGCCTGCTCGCCGGGGATAACATGCCCTGCGCGGGAACCGGCGGGAGCCTGCAAGGCGGCAGCAGCGGTGCAGAGTGCTTGGTTTGCCAGCTCCCTGAAGGTGCCATGAGCTGCATCAACCTGCCCAACGTGCTGCCAGGCTCCCCCAGCAAGACCCGGGGGCAGATCCAGG
>NW_011494943.1:9408176-9408311 GCF_000754665.1 Bison bison bison | reverse complement strand
CCAGGTGCGGGCGCCGGGGAGGGGTCGGGGTCAGGGTCGGAGTCGTGACTGGTAGCGGGGAGGTCCCTGGATATCCATGCGCCCCGGGGCCCGAAGTGACCTCTCCTTTTCTCCTAGGTGATTCTCGGACCCATG
>NW_011494943.1:9394787-9408076 GCF_000754665.1 Bison bison bison | reverse complement strand
CCCGCCCCGAACCTGCGGCCCCTCTCAGAACACTGGCCCCCCCAGAACATCTCCCGCTGTCCGACCCCCGCTTTCCCGCCCAGAACGTCTCTCCTCCGTGGAATACCTCGCGGAGGAGGCGCTCCTCCCATTTCCGTCAGACCCTCCTCCGCTTGGGGCCTTGCAACCACCCATCCTTCCGGGAGCTGGTCGTCGTTAAGCCCCTTTAAAGCCCCACCTGAAGGGCGTGTGCACGGTGGCCGGGCCCTGAGCGCCCTGCGGTGTTTGTCGCTTCCTTCCAGTGTGACTGTTTCCTTAGACGGCCCAGGAAGGTAGTCACTCTGAACACTGCAGAGTCAAGCCACTGGCAACTTTGCTTCCTTGAAGTGATAGACCGAATCCCAGACCGAGGTGGCGCCAGCGAGCTCCCAGTAACTCCCCTGACCCCTTCCTATATGGCCCTGGGGGAGAGCCCTCCAGCTCAAAGCCCTTGCCCACGATGGTGAGGCTCAGGGTGGGCTCATGGACACAGACTCGATGCTCTCCTTGTTGCACCAAAAAGTTCTGTTAGTTCAGGTTAGGTGAAGAACTGTGGGGTGAGATGATTTTGGAATGGAATCTGGACCCCTCTCCCCTGCATGTGGTCTTTTCCTTTGCCCACACCACCTGTGCTCCTAACAGAATCACTCCTCCAGCCCTTCCCTGGACCACCTGAGGGCTCCTCCTTGACACCCTCCCGGTAGAGAATGACTTCCTGCCCAGACATGCTCCTCCTTCCTGGGTCTAGACTGAAACTCTGTGCTGGGGCCCTCTCTGTCCTCACAGGTCTTTCCCACACCCTGCCCTGCAACCTTCCCCTCCATGGGTGGGACTCAGGCTGTAGACCCCCAGAAGGCGGTGGGGAACCCAGCTTGAGCTGATGGGGTCTTCCTCGCCCACATTAACGCTTGGGCCTTACCTTGCAGTACTGAGCTGATGAGACGGGTCCGTCGCTTCCAGGTTGCCCAGTACAAGTGCCTGGTGATCAAATATGCCAAAGACACGCGTTACAGCAGCCTCTTCTCCACACATGACCGGTCAGTCCCTACCTCTTCCATCCTGTCCCCACACCTTTTGTGAGAAGCCCGGTGTAAATTCACAGAACATACTGTCAGAGTTCTTTAGAGTGGATGGTTAATAATGCTGATGCCTGACAAGGAACCGTTTAAATCTGCAAACTTTCCTAGTTGCTTGGCATGGTACCCTACAACTTGGCCTTTCTTGGGACTCTAGCCCAGTGGTTCTTAACCCAGTGGAGGTGATTTTGCCTTCTAGAGTCTATTTGTAATGTCTGGAGATCTTTTTAGTTTTTAACCACAGGAGGAGATAAGGGCATGATGGCAACTAGTCGGTAGAGGAATACCACTAAACATTCTATGATGCATAGACCGCCTCATGACAAAGAATGATCCAGCCCCAAATGTCAGTAGTATCTGACTAAGGATACTACTCTTGACCTCCTGCTCTTGACCTCTATGGAGGATGCAGGCTGGTTTTGTTGGCTGCAGAGTGAATTTTATTTAAATTTGTAGTTGGCTTGTCCTCGACTTCCCGTCATCTCGTGGCCTTCGAGCATCCCCCTTTTACGTCTATCTGCCTGCGCCCTGTGGACATTTCAGTCCACTGCCTGAGGTTGGAGGTGAAATTTAGTACCATTCCTGCCATTCCGTGCAGCAGACTGGGGCCTCATACTTTGGAGCCTGAGACACTGTTGTTGTCTTCCAGACTTGTCCACCTGAGCCCCCAGCAGCAAGGCCATGCTGTGAGTGGTTTCAGGGTGGGAGCTTTTTTTTTTTTCTTTTTAAAGTAAGAGGTGGATTTATTTAGAGAGAAACATACACCACAGACAGAGTGTGGCCCATCTCAGAAGGAGAGAGTGGCCTCAACATACGGCATGGTTAGTTTTTACAGGCTGGGTGATTTCATAGGCTAACGAGTGGGGTTCTGAAGGCGGGCAGGTGCTGAGGCTTAGAGGGCCCTGGACTCCGAGTTAAGTTAAACATTGAGTGACATTTCCCTGACCTGCTGTCTGTTGCAGGCAGGTCATTTACATCTCCAAATTTGCCTTCTCATCCCTAAAACGTAGGCCTCCGCCGCATGGGACTCAGGGAGCATCAGGGGAGGACAGTGAGGCAGTAGAGGCAACACTGCAGCGAACAGAAGGGCAGCTTCTGGAGTCTGTTCAATGGCGTGAAATCCGAGCCCTGCCCCAGGGTCACAAACCCTTTCTGACATGGGCTCTAGAGGCCTGGACAAGCCCCAGCAGAGGCCGAGTGCTTGGCAGGGTGACAAAGCTCCAGAGACGCTGCTCTTGCTAGAGATGGAACCAGCTTACTGCCTTGCCTGCTCTCTGGTTTCTTATTTGGGGAAGGGTGGGGGGTTTAAAATGCAGGAAGTAGTTTCACACTCTTCCCAGAGCTTGAAGCAGGATGACCGTAAAGTAACTGTAAGATAATCACTACGGCATCGTTTTAAAAGTGAAGTAAAAGTTGCTCAGTCGTGTCCAACTCTTTGCCACCCCTCTGTCCGTGGGAGTTTTCCCGGCAAGAATACTGGAGTGGGTTGCCAGGGATTGAACCCAGGTCTCCTGCCTTGCAGGCAGATTCTTTATGGTCTGAGCCACTCTAGCTGTAAACTGCAGAACCTTCAGGAAGCTCCTAGCCCCTTGCAAGGCTAGTTCAGAGGAGCAGGCAGAAATGGAGACAGGAGAAAATAACATTGTAGAAAAACAGAAACTTTTTAAAAAGAAGACAGAGAACTAGCTTTCCTTTTCCAGAAGGCCTGGCTGTGGGGGCAGGGCAGGATTCACTGAGTCATTTAATGCACTGGAACATTCCCACATGCTGCCTTTCGCTTTCATACTCTGCTGGGTGGGAATCTGCCTTTAGGACGTACGAGGCAGCAGCATGAATGTGGATTTGAATGCCGACTCTGCCTGTTAATAGCTCTATGGTCTGTAAGAAATCCTGTGATCAGCCAGAGGAGTCCACAGGAGGGAATTCTAGGTCACTGCCCTGCTGATTGGTGTTCCCAGCTTATCTCTGCCAGCACACGGGGCTGCAAGTCTTAGATTCTGGTGCTAATGGTCTACCCAGGGCCATGGTAAGACTTTCATGGGCCCCTTTCTCTATCAGAAGAAAAAAATTATACTCTATGAGTACATTGCTAGAAAGACAAAAATAATTCAGAGTCACATTCTGGTTTTTTAAAAAATAATTTTATTGATTTATTTTTATTTTTTGGGGCTGGATCTCCCGTGCTGTTCAGGTTTTTCTCTAGGTGAGGCGAGCGAGGGCTACTGGAGTTGCGGTGAGCAGGCTTTTCACTGGGGTGGCTTCTCTTGGGCACACGGGCTCCAGTCGCTGTAGCTCTTGGCTCTAGAGCACAGGCTTAGTAGCTGTGGCGCCTGGGCTTCCTTGCTGTGCAGCGAGCGGGATCCAGGATCAGAGCTTGAACCTGTGCCTCCTCCACTGGCAGGCAGACTGTTTACCACTGAGCCACCAGGGACGCCCCTTATTCTGATTTTTAAGAGAATTTAAAACATTTCATTCATCCCCAAAGCGTCATGGGCCCTGGACACTGTAGCTCATGAATTAACCCTTCTGTGCCCCGGCCCCTCCCCTCCCCTTACACACACAGCAGAGAAGAGCTTGGCATCCAGGTTGACCTTTACCTTGGGCATGGCTAATTTCCAGTCCAAAGCATAAAGTGAAATAGCTCGTGTTGAATAGCTGGTTTTCTGAAGAAAGACCTTTACTATCCTTCCCAGATGCCTTCCCACGGGCACTAACTTCTCAAAGCTCTGGGCAGATGGCTTGACCTGCTTTGCAAGGAAGGGGTGGTCGTGAGGGCGCTCCCCTGCCTTGCCCACACTCTGGCTTTCTGTCCCCAGGAACACCATGGAGGCCCTGCCAGCCTGTCTGCTCCGGGACGTGATCCAGGATGCACAGAGGGTGGCTGTCATAGGCATCGACGAAGGGCAGTTTGTAAGTTGACTTGTCCTGACATTGCTCTTCCTGTGAACCCCTTAAGTCCCCCTTTTTCCTCTGCTGGTTTGGAGGTTATTGGTTCTATTCTGATCTTTAAGTAGGTAAATATTGTTAAGTTAATTTGCTTTAACTAGTATCTGAAAACCCTTTGAATTTCCCGTACTGCTTTCTGTGTTTCTGAGTTGTTTTTTTTTTAAATATGTATTTATTTGGCTGCTGGGGTCTCATTCAGTCTTCATTGCAGCATGGGGGATCTAGCTTCCTGACCAGGGATCAAACCTGGGCCCCCTTCATTGGGAGCACAGACTCTTAGCCACTGGACCACCAGGAAAGTCCCCTCTGTGTTACCGTTACATGGAATTTATTGTACTTTAAAAAAAAAAAAAATTTACAATGAACAAAAAAGTTTGATTTCTCAATACCAGAAGGAAGGGTTTGGTTTGGTTTGGCTCATTGATACTTCTTGCTTGTTTTTTTTGTTTGTTTGTTTTTATTCATTTGGCGGTGCCACGTCTTAGTTGCGGCATGTGGGATCTAGTTTCCTGACCAGGGACTGAACCCGGGCCCCCTGCGTTGGGAGCATAGAGTCTTTACCGCTGAACCACTGGGGAAGTCCCTCTTGCTTGTTCTTTGTGGGTTTATTTTTCCTCCTGCTGAAATACACCCTTTAGTAGTTCTTACAGCCAGGCTGTGTCGGTGGGAAGCTCTCCGTCTTGATGTGAAGATGGCTTTGTTTTGTTTTCTGGTTAGCGGGGTTGCACGTGGCCCGTGTTTCCCCTTGCTGCTTTGGAAAAGCAGCAGACGCGTGCCTTAGAGGTCAGGAGAAGGCGTCTCTGATCCCTTTCCTGGGCCGGGAGCCTGTCTGTTCTCTCTCAGAGCAGTGTGGTCCAGGGGGGTCTTCTTTTTATTTATCCTGTTTTATACTGGCTGTGGCTTATTTAACAGTCTGCTCTTGGGGTTTTTGTTTGTTTCTGCTGTATTGGAGTACAGTCGATTGACAGTGAATTAGTTTCAAGCGCACAGCAAAGTGAATCAGTTATACGTATACACACATCCACTCTTTGTTATTGGTTCTTTTTCCATATGGGCATTACAGAATATTGAGTGGAGTTCCCTGTGCTATGCAGTAGGTCCTCATTAGTTATCTGTTTTATATACAGTAGTGTGTGTATGTCAACCCCAATCTCCTAATTTATCCTCGCCCACCTCATGCCCCTGGTAACCATAAATTTGTTTTCTACATCTGTGACTCTGTTTTTGTTTTGTAAAAAAGTTCATTTGTACCTTTTTTTTAGACTTCACATATAAGTGATGTTATATGATATCTTTCTCTGACTCACTCCAGGTCCGTTCATGTTGTGGCAAGTGGCATTATTTCATTCTTTTTTAATGGCTGAGTAGTATTCCATTGTATATATGTACTGCATCTTTTTTATCCATTCATCTATTGATGGACATTTAGATACCCTTGTTTAAGAATCAAGCATCAATTCTGTTCCTTCTGTTGTCTTTCTGGAAACCTCTTTTTAAAGTCGTCTCCAGCTCACTCTGCATCCGGGTCATTAGGAGCATGCTCTCTGGCTGAGCTTGTGGGTTGTCTCTTGTGATCTTAGTTTCTCTCCAGCGTTTTTGCAGTGTTTTATTTCTTCAAATGTGTCTTGAATGGATGAAACTAAAACTCCCGAGGGACTTTACTTCAACCCCCCACCTCCACCCATTACGTTAGGGTAATGTGGCTCCTGTGACAAATAAACCCTAATTTTCAGTAGCTTACCATGAAAGAAAGGTATTCCAAGTCATCAGTGGTGGGATGGCCTGCCAACGAGGCCCCTGTCTTCACATGTGACTTCCAAGATCAGTCCAGGTGGCTGCATGCTGACGGTAGAGAGGAGACAACCCAGAGGTCCCTAGAACCCAGTGGGTCCCTGGGTGGTTTCCATATGCCAGGGTCCGCACATGTGCCGTGCCTCCGCTGCCTTCTCACCACTGGAGTTTTGGCATACGGTTCCCTTATCTGTGGACTTCCCTGGTGGCTCAGAGGTTAAAGCGTCTACCTGCAATGCGGGAGACCTGGGTTCAATCCCTGGGTCAGGAAGATCCGCTGGAGAAGGAAATGGCAACCCACTCCAGTTTTCTTGCCTGGAGAACCCCATGGACAGAGGAGCCTGGTGGGCTACAGCCCACGGGGTCGCAAAGAGTCGACACGACTGAGCGACTTCACGTCACTCCCTTATCTGTGCATTTGGTCCAGTGCTGTGCCCTGGAGGAAGAGGAAATAGAAAATTAAGGAAATACTTTTCTTTGTTAGGTGAGTGGTTGGCAATCTGCCTGCCCTGCCTTCCAGGTCCCAGGGCAGGGTGGAGCCAGTGGCTCGGGCTGTAATGGGCTGTAATGTCCTCCAGGGATGTCTCAGGCTCTGTTATGGTGATCACAGCTCCATGCTTCCCTCCCACCTGAGACTGGGGATCCTCTGTCCCCACACTGGGTGTATCTTTCGGTGTGTGCCCTCTGGAGATGGACTGCTGGCTGCCCGGACCTGCTCCGGGAGCCAGGCTGCATCCGTCTATTCACCCACCTTGTTGTGACCACTCTATCTCTGACCTCAGAGATGGTCAGCTTGCTTCTGAACACAGCTGTGTCGTAGCTGGCCTCTTCATGCACACACACACGTACACTTAGGTTTTCTTTTGTGGCTTCATGGTGGAGGGACTTGGGGTAAGAGGGGCTTCAGGGGAGAACAGGGCTGCAGCTCTTCCCTTTCTCTCCTAGACTCTGAGCTCCAGAAGGCTCTGGGGAGCCTGGGTCAGTTTTGGGGGGTGGCTCTCAGAACAAGGAATGAGAGCTTTGGGGAAGTTCTCCCATCCTTCAGGCCCGGTGTGTGCCCGCTAACCACTCTGCTCCCTGGCTGTAGGTAAAGCGTCTTCTCAGGGCTGAGCTGGACACCCTGGCAGGGACCTTCCTCTTCTGACACCTCCTTGGTTGAGAGCCAAGTGCCCTGGTTCGGGAGCTGGTGGGCCACTGGACCCCCAGTTCTGTTCTGTTTGTATGGCTGCTTCCTCTCTGGCCAGCAAGTCACAGTTGAGTTTCCATCACAAGTATTTATTAAACGCCCTATAGAAACATCGCCAGTCTTCTGTTCGATCCTCACCCCTGTGGGTCTTGCTTAGCAAGAAGTCTGGAGGCTGCCTCTCTACGTGGGGCCGGACAAAAGGACTGCCCCTTCCTTCCTTCATCCTTCCTGTGCAGACGAGGTGTCAGGGAGGGGTGTGTCTGAAGTCCCCAAGCTATCAGCTGAGGGTACAGTGATAGCTGGGCAGCTGGCTCCTGGGCACGCCAGCCTCACGGTGTCACCCTGAGTGCCCGTCTTTTCTCTGTTTTACCACAAGTACAAAGGGGGCTCATCTGGGAAAAATCAGGAAGGGCTATATCTAAGAAGAAAGTCCATAATTGACTACTAATGTCTTCTGTCCAGAGACCACCAGGAATAGCCCCAGAACTGAACAACTGGGGATTGTAGTTGCAGGGAGACACTGGCATGAGAACTGGGGGGTGTGGGTGAGGGCTTGGTTATTAGGAAATGGGGGCGGTGTCAGGTCATTCCTAGGAGGGTTTTGGAGGCCGGTTTGGCTCTTGATTTGGTGTCCTTGGAAGAGCGATGATTCTGCCAGCATCTTAAACGTCACCTGTAGGGAGGGTGGACCAGGAGGCCGAAGCAGCAGGGGTCACTCCTTTAGCCAGGAGGGGGGACATTTGGTACCCTATAGCCTAGGTGATGCTTACTTACGTTCTGTCCGTGCTCAGACATGCTTAGGGAGGGGTCTGGTTTGTTTGTTTTGACCATGCCACACAACGTGTGGGATCTTAGTTCCTGGACTAGGGATTGAACCTGGGCCTACGGGAGTGAGAGCTCTGAATCCTAACCACTGGACCCCCAGGGTATTCCCTAGAAGGGGTCTGGTTTTGCCCTGTGTGACCGGGCCAGAAGCTCATGAAATTAACTCTATGAAATTAGTTGTATGAAATTAATTCTGTTCAGCACAGCAACCCCAAGGCCCACTGTGAGCGCAGGCAGCTCCTGCCGCTGGCCTGCCCTTCTCTTTCGCTGCCCAGAAAAACAAAACAAAAATCACAGAACATTTTGTCTGCATCCTTCTAGTCTCCGTACATATATATCTATTTATAGATTGGGTTCATATCACGTGTTGTGACCATCTTTCCACATCAACAGACACCTATCCTTGTGAATGTACCGTGTCTTGCATGACCCGGCCCCTTGGGTATGGCACTTAAAGGCTATGATGGACGTGTGGGTGGACATTGGGCTGTCATCTGGTGTATTGGGGTTTATCTGGTGTATTGGAATCACTGGCCAAGGGGTCGGATTTGTTCATGCAGTGTTTTCTGAGCTTGAGCCGTATGGCGGCAGTGTTCTAGGTGTTGGGGGTACAGCCAGGGTCTCGCCCTTGTGCTTCCATTCTAGCTGGGGGAAAGAGATATGTAAAAGTTTTGGCAACTAGGGAAGAGAAAAGCCATGTTACTCACATGGAGCCCCGGTGGGGATCATGCTTTATGAGGACGGTCAGAAAGGGGCTGGAAGGAAAGTGGGGTGAAGTTCCCAGGCAGGAGTGTGCTCCAGATCAGGGGCTTTGGCCTGGTCAGCAGGAAGGACTTCAGCGTTCACCCTGGGAGAGCCTGGAAGCCGCCCAGGACGGTCCTCTGCTGGAGGGGCATGGATGGCTTGCAGGAGGGGGGCGGGGACTGCCGGGTCTGCAGACATCCCCCGTGGAGGGCAGGCGGCGGTGGCTGCGCACACATATTCTGTTCTGACTGCCTTTCTCTTTTCTTACTGGGTGGCTGACGTTGTCCCTATTTTCTCCTTTTGTAAAGAGCCTCCTCTTGGTTTGTCTTTCCTCTGGGTCATGTGATATAACCAGTACCACTTTGTTACATGCTGTAAATATTTCTTCCTGGTTTATTTGCCTCTGGATTTGGTCTGGGCATCTCATTTAGTCTTTACCATTCGTGGTGGAGCGGCTGAATCCTTCACTGTCACATCCTTCGCCCTGTCCCCTCCTGTGGTCTCTGCAACCTTCAACGCCAGCCGGGCTGCTAGGAAGCGAGGTCTCCGCCTGGGCAGGGCCGGGGTGCTTCCGTCGAGCATCACGAGGCTGCGACCACTGGGCAACATGACGACAAGGGCGGATCTCCTTCCTGGCTGCCTGACCTCCGCTTCCACCGCTTTCGGTCCTCCCCGCCCCCATCATACCTTGTTCAGGAAGCGGCTCTCGGCAGGTCAGCCCTGGTGCTGGGCGAGCAGATGAACCACACGGGCAGGCTTGTCACTGTCAAGAAACCCTACCTGTTGCTTTTCTTGCTGGATCCCCTGTGGTGATCATTTTTGTCTCCCAAGAAAATTCTGCATTGGCTAGGTCCTCTGAAGCCCCGCTTTAAATGTAACTTGTATTGGGGTCTTTGGCTGCTGTAACATGCACTGCAGACCAGGTGGTTTAAACCACAGACATTCATTTTCTATAGCTCTGGAGGCTGGGAGCCCAAGATCAAGGTGTGGGCAGGGCAGGTTCCCCCAAGGCCGTGAGGGAGAGTCTGTCCCAGGCCGGTCCCCTCGGCGTGCAGGTGGCCATCTGCTCCCTGCCTCTTCACATTCGTCTGCTCCTCTGTCTGTCCCTGGGTCCACATTTCCCCTTTTTGTGAGGACACCATTCCTACTGGAGTGAAGCCCACCCTACACACCTGCTTTAACTGGATGACCTCTGCAAAGACCCTCTGTCCAAATAAGGTCACATTCTGAGGTACTGGGGGTCAGGGTTTCAGCATAAGGATTGGGGGGGTGGGAGGGTTCACAAGTCAGCCCGTAACATAACCTAAAAAAATGAGTGGCGATAGAAACAAACGTCAGTAACGTGGTTGGTTACCAGTGGGCCTTCGGGGATGCTGCAGACAACCTGGGCAGCTCTGACTGTACCTTGGATCATTCAGGACCCCCTTCTGGGGGCCCCGGGTTCAGTGTTTGGGCAGAGAGTGGGATGGCATGTGAACAGGGCACAAAGTTCAGGTGGAAGAACTAAGCTCTCTGACCGCGGGCATCACTGTAGCAGGCAGGGTGGAGGACCCCTCGCGGTCCCCAAACCCTGGTGTGGAGGGACCATGACTGGACAGGGAGGGTAAGATGAAGAAGGTGCTCCTTCCAGGGTGGTTCTGCTCTCCACCTTCCCCGTGGATTTCTGGCAGTGTCTAGAAACGGTTTTGTTTGTAACAACAGGGATCAGGGTGGGGGGCACTGGCTGACAGGTCCTTGCAGGCTGGGGGCTGCATTTCTGTGACCTGTGACGTGTCCTTTAGAGAAAAGGAGGGGCCTCACCTGGAGCCAGGCTGGAGCCTAGGGGTGGGAGGTGCCATTTCCATAGTGCAGGCTCGGCAAACCCTGCAGAGGGCAGTCAGATCTGGCTTTGGTGGATCCCGCTGGAACTGGTTTGGGTTCTCTAAGCCCCGTCCTGGTCCTCGTCTGGGTGAGCCCTCGGGTCTTGTAACTACACACCTCCACAAGTAGCTTGGAGAGAGACCCTCTGCCCAAACACTGGAACTCCCCACTTCACCCAACCCACAGACCAGATAGATGATTGACCAGTGAAAGGTCACAAAAAGATTCGTTTAAGTAGTGGCCCCTTGGGCCACTTGAAATGAAATTTTATTTACCAAGTAAGGACTTTCTGCAGGTGGTGTGTTGAGCCATCCTGCTCTGTAAGTGGCCAGTGGAACTCCTGCCCCTTCTCCAGGCATCACATGGTACATTATGTTTAAAAGAAGAAAATAAAAGCAAACACACAGAGCCTGCCTCTCAGCCAGATAGCATATGTAATAAATTATTTGTGTGTCCTTAATCCTTAAACATCACCAGGGGCCTTCCTTGCCTTTTCCTGGGCTCAGGAACGTGAAGTCATTGCCAGTGTCACAGCCAATGGAGAACCTGGTTCAAGCCCGAGGCAGCGTCAGATCTGAGCTTTGGTCCACTGCAGTGGCAGACAGCCTCTCCACCTGTGTTGCATCACCCTGGTGGCAGGTCCAGGCACCTAGCCTGGAGTGCGGCCTGGCTCTGCTGTGGAAAGTTGGTGCCATGGGGGAGCAAGTTGGGAAGCTGTGGGTGGGAGAGCTGGGGTGGCCCTGTTCTCAGCTCCACCTGGATGCGGGTAGTGGAGCTTCTGGGCCTGGCAGCATGTCCGCAGCTCCCGGAAGCTGCTGCCCAGGGCAGAAGCTCACTCCTCCTCCTCCTCTCACCCTTTCCTCCAGTTCCCTGACATTGTGGAGTTCTGCGAGAACATGGCCAACTCGGGGAAGACTGTCATTGTGGCTGCGCTGGATGGGACCTTTCAGAGGAAGGTGAAGTGTCTGGTCCAGGTCTTAGGGTGGGTCCGGGGACCGAGGGGCCTGGGCAGTGCACAGAAATGGACAGCCCAGCGTGCCCTGGATGCCCACACCATGCCCAAGCCCAGGCACTCGGGCCAGCCAGTCCCAGCTCCCTGGGGTGCCCCGACTCCACCCGCCTAGGGCAGGTGCTCTGGGGGAAGGCGAGGTCCAGGCTTAGTTTCCTGGCTTCAGGGCTGTGAGTCAGGGTCTCCAGGAAAAGCCCACCCGGCGAAATGAGTGTGCACTCGTCTTTCTGTGGATTGTACAGGCTTTTGGGACCATCCTGAACCTGGTGCCCCTGGCAGAGAGCGTGGTCAAGCTGACGGCAGTGTGCATGGAGTGCTTCCGAGAGGCCGCCTACACCAAGAGGCTGGGCGTGGAGAAGGAGGTAGCTACTCCCTGCCTTCTCCCAGGGGTGGGGCGCCTACACCTAGAGGCTGGGTGTGGAGGAGGAGGTAGCTGCCCCCTGCCTTCTCCAAGGGATGGGTGGGTGGGGGGCAGGCAGGGGCGCCTACACCAAGAGGCTGGGTGTGGAGAAGGAAGTAGCCGCCCTCTGCCTTCTCCCAAGGGCGAGGGATGGGGCGCTGCGCCCCCCACCCCGCTCAATCCAGGCGCTTCCTGTCGCACGGTCAGGTCGAGGTCATCGGAGGAGCAGACAAGTACCACTCCGTGTGCCGCCTATGCTACTTCAAGAAGGCCTCGGGTCAGCCCGCCGTGCTGGACAGCGAAGAGAATAAGGAGAACTGCCCGATGACGCTGGGAAAGCCCGCGGAGGCCCCAGGAGTCCGGAAGCTGTTTGCCACTCATCAGATCTGGCAGTGCAGCCAGGCCAACTGAGGTCCTGGCCCCTCCCCATGGCAGGCGCTCACCCACCACCTGCTCCCCCCAACTCGCCCGCTGTCGCCCCCTGGCGGATGCCCGCGAGCTGCCCAGCCTTCTTGGAGGAGGAAGTGGTGGGGGAGGGGCATGGGGGGAGGTGGAGGTTTCACCACCAGCAGTTCCTGCTGCTGTGCCCTTTCCCAGGCCAAGGAGGCGGCTGGTGGTCTGCACTGCACACTTCCCTCCTCGCCTGCCCACCAGCTTTTCTCAGTTCCCATCCCGGCTGCGGGGCGATCACAGTCTCCCGAGGCCGGAGCTGGCCGCCCTGCAGGGCGGGATCCGGCCGCTGCAGCCATCCCTCTTGGGGTGAGGCCAAGCCACAAGCTGCTGTGACATCGGCGTCGCCGGCTTCTTCCCAGTTTGTGGCATTTGCTGTTGAGTTTCTGTTCTCACTGGGAAGTCCATACCCCAGCACCTCTGGCTCAGCGTGGGCCTCCTCCCACGCAAAGACGTGGTCCCTCTGCCTGGGACAGGGCTCCCGGCTGCCCCTGGGGATGGCTGGACTTATTCTTATTTCCTTTTGGGCTGAAAGCCCTTCCTGATCTGGCGATCATTTTCTCCAGAATTACAGCTTCTTCCACGTGGGTGGCACTCACCCTGCTCTGGGGCTCAGCTCCCATGGGCTTGTCTTCTAAGGAGGTGGGGGCTGTGTGTGTGTGTGTGGAACTGATAACTAATATTAAAATTTATTGGTTGGTAAAAGCATATTTCTCTTTTAACTGTCTGGGATTCCCCGGGTCTCACTATAGACAACCTCTGACATGATTCAGGTATGGGGATTTCCTTTCAAATCTTTTTCTAGTACTCCTGACCCCTTAACCACAAATCTTTTTTTTAACTGAGAGACGAGCATCAAGTATTCTAAGAGGCACGTTTGCCTGTTCTTCTGTCTGGGAGGTTTCAGGTCAAGATGAGTGGCTTCATCTTTTCCAACCAAGCCCCAGGCTCCTGCATCCACTCATCTTGACCTGAAACCTCCCA
>NW_011494943.1:9390460-9394687 GCF_000754665.1 Bison bison bison | reverse complement strand
CAGGTTTTATTTTGTGAAACAGACACTTGACAATTCAGGAGCCAGGAAGACCAGCTCTGCCGTGCCTTGGGAAACGGGCAGTGGGCAGCTTATGGGAGGGTGGGGTGGGCCTGGGCTGTGGGTGTGCCCCATGCAGAGGGGGTCCCAGTTCCCCACCCTTACCCCAGCTTCTCCCTCCCACTGGCTTGGTTACAGAGGTGCAGTACCACAGTCAGACCATAATCCCCAAACCCTGTTAGTTTTTACTCGGGGTTTTGAAACTATTGGGGCCCTCTTTTGACAGCTCCCTCTCACTGTTGGAAAGGGGAAGTCCAGAGTTGCCTCGGGGGCCCTGGCCTCCTGCCTGAGCGGAGCTCATTCCCAGGCATGGGCTGGGCAGTTAGGTCAGCTCCCCAAGGGTCTGAGATGGGCTGCAGGGGTTCCAAGCCCTGTCTACAGGAAGCAGAGGACCCTTGCCCCTCCAGGGGCACGCCAGGACCCTGGCAAGGCGGCCCAGAAAAGCCATGTTGTTTACAAGCTGAGCACAGTTGCTATTTTAAGATGCTGATGGAGGGCAGTGTGAGGCATGAGACCCCAGGCGGGGTGGGGGTGGGGGGAGCTGCTGGGCACAGTGGAGGGGCAGGCTGCCACAACTTAGGTTCCGTAAGGCCTCAGCTGCAGCTTGTACCTTGCACCTGTGGAATTTCTCTTCCTTCCAGCCCTAAGGAGAGGCCCCACCAATGACAATGGAGATTATGAATGAGAAAACCATTTATTCCATCTCCAGAATTAGTCTAACAGAATCCAAGGGTGCTGTGTGTCCTTCCCCCAAGGCTTTGTAATATACATTCAGAGCAGCCTGGGGGCTGTGGGTACATCCCACACCTCCTGACAGACCTGGGATATTTACATAAAGCTGGGTGTTGTCAGGCAAAGCCCCTCCCTGCAGCCACAGGGCGGGATCAGAGACAGGGTCTCCCAAGGGTGGGCACCAGCCCTGCCCCTCGGCTGCCAGGAAGGTGACCCAGAGGCACTGGCACAGAGTGTGACCACAGGTCCAAGCGAGCAGACACTTCAGCAGTGAGCACGGCTGGCTGCCCGAAGAGCAGGCAGGGGGCTGAGGCGGAACAAACCTGAGTGAGGAGGGAAGGAGCCCCGGCCCAGTGCCTGCAGCAGGAGCGAGGAGAAGGCCCCGCAGCCTCGTCTTTGGCAGAGAACCCCAAATGGCTGCAGCCACCAGCGCCTGGACGTGGGCCCGGCTCCTGGGCTGGGGAGAAGCTAAGGCACTTGTCAAAACAGCATATTGGGCGCCTGGAGCTATTCCCGGTGGGGATGCCGGTCATTAAAAGCAACAAAAACCCTTTCCTAAAAAATGCCCTCGAGGAGTGGTGGGTGAAGCCCTTGGGGCACAGGCACTTCGGGGCTCTCTCTCCAGGCCCTGTGTCAGTTCGGACATGGAGAGGGGCCAGCGGCCCTAGGAGCCAAGCCTTGGGGGAGGAGCCGGGGAGGAGGGGAGGCCCCCAGGCACCCTCCTCCCTCCCCATACCATCCTGGCTGCAGCTCAGTACACAGGGGGCGGCTGGTAGCCCTCGGTGCTCTCGGCGTTCTGGGTGAAGGGCGGCTGCTGGTAGGTGTCCGCAGGCACGCCTGGGTAGGAGGCGTAGGCCGTGCTCGGGTCCGGAGTGGGGTCCACGTAGTTCTGGATGAATTCGTCCACTCCAGCCTTGTAGCGCTGGTAGGCCAGGAAGGCCAACACGCACTGCAGGGAGCCCCGAGGTTTGGGTAACTCAGCCCTGCACCACCCTTCACCAGAGACACCAGGACCCTGTCCCGCCCTGGGTCCACTTACCCAGGAGAAGATGGAGAAGAAGCTGAAGGTGATGGCCGCCCGGGCTGAGTCGGCTTCTACACGCACATCGTTCTTCTTGGTGGCCGCCCACTGATTGGTGAGGAAGCAGAAGCCAACGAACCACAGGAAGGTCCAGAGAGCTGGGGCGAAGGCCAAGAGGGGAGGGTTAGCTCCACAGAGCGGCAGGAGGACAGGGGCCCCCTGGGAGCAAGAAGCCTCCAGGGCTGTAGAGGTGCTGATTCAGAAGCTGGGGTGGGGACAGGATGCCATCTCTAGGGCTCTGCTCCAAGCCCAACTCAGCTCCAGGGGGTTTCAGCAGACACTGAGAAATCCTTGTGTGCCAGCCTGACCGTGGGCGAGGTCAGGAGACCCAGGGCTGCTCCCACCCCTCCCCAGCCTGCAGTCACAGCCCCCTAGAGCTTCTGGGAACACTGCTGTTCCTGTTCACCCCAAGGTCAAGTGGAGCTGCAGCCAGCTGGCCGGTACCTGAGAAGAGCAGGTCACCGATGACCAGGTACTTGCGGTCAGTGGCATTGCTGATCTGGGGGAAGTAGATGTCGACCACGAAGAAGAAGGCCGAGGCCAGGAAGGCCAGCACCCCGATGGCGCTGCCGTAGCGGCAGGCGTCCTCGTTGCGGTTGAACACGCAGTACTGCTGCTGGGAATCGTGGGTGTTGCTGTAGCCCTCGCCGAAGATGCATGAGAACACGATCAAGGCAAAGACCTGAGCAGGAGGCAGGGGAAGGGCTGAGTGACTGCCACCCTTGTGGGCCACACCCCCAGGTGGCACACGGAGTGGGACCCTGATGGGAGGGGACACTGGCCTCCCCGATCCTGCTTTTCCCCTGCTGGAGCTTGGTGACCCAGCCCTTCCTGAACTTGGGGAGCGAGTCCCCTCCCCACTCCCTTCTCCAGACACCCGTTATAAGGGGCATGGATTCCTGGGGATTCCTGGACTGAGGACAGTGGGGAGTGCAGGGGGGTCTCCTGGGAGGTGACGGCCCACCCCGCTGTCTGCCTGGGGAATGGCTCTGCTGGACCACTCCCACTTGTAGTGAGTTTTAAGCGGGATGGCTCACAAAGTCAGAGTAACCCAAGCTTGGAGTCTCACCCCCTGATCACCACCTGCCTGTCACCTCTACAGCGCCAGCCTCTGCCTAAAAACCCAGTGATGGAGAACTCCTTCCACTTCAGGAAAACCATGCCTCTGAACTGAAACCATGTCCCCAGACTGCCAACTCCCACGGCCCCCTCCGACTCTTCCCTGCTTCAGGCTGGGCTCCCCAGTTTGGCCAGTCTTCCTCCTACGAAGAATTCTGGGCTCTTTGGCATCCTGGCCCCTGGCCTCCCAGGGAATCCCTGTTGGCTTCTGCCCATAGCTGGTCCTACCCACACAGGGCACCTCAGGTGGGTCTGCCCAGCAGGCCCGTGGACACAGCTCTGTACTCAGACCCTGGAGGCACTGGGGTAGGGGGGTCAAGAGTGTGCAGCACCCACAACTCTGGGAGGGGCTCCAGGCCCTTGGGAACAGCCTCACATCACCTGTCTCCACCTCAAACTGAAAGGCTACCGCCCAACTCAGCCGTATGTGAGTCTGGACACCTGGCTCCCTCTGGGACTAGCCCAGGCCTCTCCCCCGCCTGCCCTGCCTGTCTGCACAAGGCCCTCTCAATAGGTTCCGGAGCTGGCAGTCACAAGCCCCACCCCCAGCTGGAGATGAAGCCGGAACTCTGGATGCTGGGAGCAGTGTGCCAGCCTGACTCCTGGCACTGCCATCCCGAAACATGGGCATCTGCTCCTGGGGTCAGACCCCACAGGTCAGGCAGAATGCGGATGAGGGTGTCACCAGGGCAACTCACAGGGCTCCAGCCCCAGGCAGGTGCGGTGTGGCTACCTTAGGCCCAGCCCTCTGCCTGCGCGCTTCCTAACACCTTGTCCAGCTTTGAGCTCTGGTTGTCCAAGAGCAGGGGACCTCCCACCAACCCCCTGCCCCAGTAACCTAGTGCTGGAGCGGCTCACCCAGCTCAGGCGGAGGGGCACAGACTAGGGTCACTTGACCTTGGGTGGGGAAGCAGACCCATGGGCTGCTCTTGAGTGGAAGACAGGCTCTGTTTCAGGGCGGCCAGGCCTTCCCCCGCAACCCCCTGCACCCCACGTGGCTTCGGAAAGCCCCCCTCCGGATGAATTCCCCCAGGCTGGGAGTCGCGGCACGCTGGCCACCTGTCCTGGAGCCGCCTCAAACTCCTCCCATTGCCAGCAGGGCGATAGGCCTGCTCCCGGCGGCGCCTCCCGGGCCACTCGGTGCCCGGGCCGGGAGATGGGGGTGGCAGGGCCCCGGGTGGGAGGCGGCAGGGATCGGAGTGGGGGGACCGGCGGGGCCCCGGGGTGCGGGTGGTGGT
>NW_011494943.1:9379043-9389535 GCF_000754665.1 Bison bison bison | reverse complement strand
GACTAAGCCTGCGAGGGGGTCGAGACCACAGTTCAGTTCACTTGCTTAGTCTTGTCCGACTCTTTGCGACCCCATGAACCGCAGCACACCAGGCCTCCCTATACATCACCAACTCCAGGAGTTTACTCAAACTCATGTACATTGAGTCAGTGATGCCATCCAACCACCTCATTCTCTGTTGTCCCCTTCTCTTGCCTTCAATCTTTCCCAGCATCTGGGTCTTTTCAAATGAGTCAGTTCTTCGCATCACGTGGCCAAAGTACTGGAGTTTCAGTTTCAACATCAGTCCTTCCAATGAATATTCAGGACTGATTTCCGTGAGGATGGACTGGTTGGATCTCCTTGCAGTCCAAAGGCCTCTCAAGAGTCTTCTCCAACACCACGGCCCCTCCCAATCTTCCCGGACCCAGCCTACCCTGGAGGCCTTGTAGGGAGGGCTTTGTGTGGGCCAACTACCAGGCTCCAAGCTGGTGTGCGGACAGAAAGGAAGTTCCCAGGGTGACAGGCAGGGGGCAGAGTTTAATCCAGTTCTTTCCGGAAATGGCTCAGAGCTTCCAAACTGGAATGACTGTTTGTCTGGTGAGTGGGTGGGGAGTGGGGGTTGAGTTTGGGGGTTGGGGGCTAGTTCTCCAGGGGCCTCAGGCTGACTCGGCAGGGAGGAGTTCCAGCCATCCTGGTTGCAGGTAAGGCTTAATGAGGGGGTGCTGGCCAGGCGGGGCCCGGAGTCTTCCAGGTGAGCTGGACAGACAGAGGTGGGAGGCGGGGCCAGACGCCACCAGGAGATGGGGCGCCACTCCAGGGAAGAGGAGGGTGGGGAGGCAGTGGCCCTGAGTGGGTAGGTGCCTCTGGGCCTTCACATTCCACCCCACCCTCTTCCCAGACCTGAATGGAGGGTGACAAGCAGCTGAGGCAGGGGCTTACGGAGCCCGCTCCTCCTGAACCTCCCTTCCCCTGCCACCTCCCCCATCCCATCCTAAAACCCTCAAACTAGCACCATGTATGTTTGATGAGGAACCCCAGGGCTGTAAGATCTAGGCTGGTGGGCTTTTCCATTATTCTTTTCTTCATTTCTTCAAATGGAGGGTCATTCCACAGGGAGCAAGGCCCAGGGCTCTCTCTCCTTGGGGCTGTACCCAGCCCGCATCTTCTGGTCCCAACCTTGATGACAAAGGGGCTGAGCCTCCAGGTGAGGCTAGCACACCTCCCAGCCATCCCCTTCCCAAGGCCTCCAGAGATTTTATCGGTGCCAAGTGCATTAGTGCCCTGGGCAGGAGGAGGGGCAGGAGGCTTAGTCACTATACTAAATAAAGGGGGGCACCGAATCACCTGGAAAGTAAGCACTGGCCCCTGGTCTCTACCCCCCACATTATAAAAGGGGAAACAGGCTCAGAGAGCCAACACGGCCCCCCCATGAGCCTGGCATCTGGAAAGCAGAGATTTCTTCGGAAGAGGAGACTTGGAGGTAAGACAAGGAGAGTTTCAAGGACAGACTTCTGGAGAAAGCCCACTGAAGAGGCTGACCGAGTATTACCAAATTGGTCAACCAGGTCCACACTGGGGGTCCTAGCCTGGGCTGAGACCCCCGATCTCAGCTGGGGAGCTTCTTTTTCTGATTGGGTTTGCACAGACACTAACAAAACCAATGCTGTGACTGGAACAGCACCAGCTTTATTCAATGGCCAAAGACTGAAGAAGTGGGAACCTAGTTTGTAAATCAATTCAAGCCAATTCAGAGGGAGACACTAAATATATAGGAGGGTTGGAGTAAAAGGGAGGGCTTGGAAAGAGCAAGAGGAATATTTTATCCAAGAACAGGGGTGTGGTTTGGACCTGAAACCGGTGCAGCTCTCCTTTTCAGTCCTTGTAGGGGCTTTTCCAGTTATCGTCATGGTGACTGTCAACCATCCTAGCGCTGGTGGGTGTGTCTTCTAGGTAATGTATAGAGCGTATAATAAGCTCTAGATCTATTGGAAATCTAATCCTCAAAACCCATCGTGGGTCTTGTTGGTGTTAACTGGTTCTTTTTTTTTTTTTTTTTACTTTGCCGCTTCCTCCTGAAACTTAGATAAGACTAGTTGGTTGGTGTTCGAGGGAGGGGCAGGGGTGTGATTCTAGGGTGACAGGCTTGCTAACACAGGAGTGGGGAGGAGGACCAGGAGGCAGCAGTGTCTTAGGAACCACTGGAGGCGACAGGCTTAGGAGGCAGAGGTGACCACTGCCAAAGTCCAGGCAGGTGGAGCACACAGACCGGCAGTGCCTGGGGTTGGACAGCACAATGGTCATTTACATGGGTTTTCTTACAACAGGAGGTCCCAGTAAGGAATGCCAAACTGACAAGTTACCGCCAGCCCAAAGAATTCAGGAAAGGTCAAAAGGAGAAAGGAGATGATTGTCCATATGTCCTGCCAACCTCCCAGCATCCTTCTCACTGGCGTCCGTCTTGGCTGAGTTACCCACACGCCACCAGGAAGGACCCTGAGTCAGAAGGATTAGCCAGACACAACCCAGAAACTAACCCCATCACTATAAAACCTGAGACTGGGAGCCCAGTGGCAGAGCAGTGCTCCTGGGTTCCCTCGCCCTGCTGCCCTCTTCCCGGGCACCACTTCCCAGCAAAGTCTCTTGCTTTGTCAGCACATGTGTCTCCTTGGACAGTTTATTTCCAAGTGTTAGACAAGAGCCCACCCTTGGGCCCTGGAGGGGGTCCCCCTTTCTGCAACAACTTTACAAGTCAGTGAAGTCATGGCCTTGGAGAGAGGACCCCAGGAAATCCAGCCCCTGTCTCCAGTCACCAGCTGGAAAGACGGACTGGGTTCCCATGGAGGGTAGAAGCCCCTGGCCCACCCTGGTCGCGGGTGGCCTCATCCTCCTCAGATGGTTGGGAACATGGAAGAGTGCCCCTACCAGAGGCAGCAGACCCCACTGTAAAGCGGTTAGAGCATGATCAGGGTCAGATAAAGCCGCCAATGCACTTCATGGGCACTTGACACACGCTCAGCCCTCAGTAAGCTTTGGCAAGTCACGCCTAGGCAACATGGCCCTTTCATTGCCCTGATGGTGTCATGTGTGCCCATCACACAGTGAGGCCAAACCAAAATGTCAGAGTTTGGAGCAAAGAAAGGTTTATTGCCGGGCCATGCAACGAGCAGGGAGGAGGAGGGCTCACGCCCCCCACCTCCACCCCCTATCCCACCTCAAACCCTGAACTCCTCAAAGAGTTTCAGCAAACATTATGGGCCAGGGGAAGGAAGAGGGTCTCAGGAGGGTATGTGATCAGTTCTCTGATTGGTGAGGCTGAGGGAACAGGTTGGTGTCACAGAGGTTAGCCTTATCAATCCTTGGGCACCAGAAGGTCCCAGGGTTATGAGCCCATGGTCATCAAGTAATTAATTTCTTCCATTTGGTGGTGGGTTTTAGCATCTGAGAAATTACTGTGTCTGAGATGTGGGTTATCTGGGTAACGTATGTGGGTTTCCTATGTCTGTTATGTGGTACTTCAGAGAGGAGCTACAACAGAGTACAGATGGGAGAGGGGTCTGTCCCAGGAAGGCCCCAGAGGGTCCTGCCCAATCACAGCGGCAGCCCTGCCCTACCAACCCCCACCAGCTCTGCCCAGCCAGGGCCCCTGTGGGTCCCCTCAGGCCACCAGCAGTTCACTCCTCCCCCACATCCAGCACCCGTTTCCTAGCTGCTTTGCTTGGTCCAGATCAATGTCCAAGAAAAAAAGGCTATGATGGAGATGAGGGTGCCAACCAGCATGAAGATGGGTCCCTGGTGCAGCTTTCCTGTGAAGGAGGCAGGGGCAGCTGGACTGGACCTGTGTTAGGCCAGGCCAGGGTAGGCATGGACACATCAGGGCACGCTTCCCTGCTCTCGGCACCTCCCACTGACCTACCAGAAGTGGCAGCTGCCCTTCTAGAAACCAAGGGGCCCTCTTACCTGGGAGTACCAGTGTGAAGGGACTGTGTTGGACATCAATGTCATTTTCAGCCTGGCACCAGAACTAGTCCGACGTCTGCTTTGGTGGGAAGGAGAAGTTGGCAGACTCCCCCCGGGTTCAGAATCTGCAGTGTGTGGGTGAGCCTGTCCCTCCTGACCAGTCTGTAGCTGGGCTGCCCGAGGATGCCTGCAGAACACCTCTACCCTGAGGCCTGGTCCGCTGTCCAGCAGGGTGCCTGCAGCTGGGGCACCGGCTCTGGCAAGGTGGGAGAGGGCAGGAGCACAGGTGAGGTTGGGAGACTTTCACACCCTCTCCCCAGCAAATTGCCTCATTACAGAATGCCTAATGAGCCTAGAAGGTCTTCCCAGGTGGCTCAGTGGTAAAGAATCCGCCTGCCAAGCAGGAGATGTGGGTTTGATCCATGGGTCGGAAAAATTCCCTGGAGAAGGAAATGGCAATGCCAGTTGAAGGAAATTCCACTCCAGTATTCTTGCCGGGAAAATCCCATGGACAGAGGAGCCTGGTGGGCTACGGTCCCCGGGGTCGCAAAGACATGACTTAGTGACTGAACAGCAATGATGAGCCCAGAGGCCGGACTGGTTACTGTCTCTTCCAGGCAGCCTTCTGGATTACTCTCTCCATCCTGTATCTGAGCTCTACCCTACTTGCGGTATATACCATACAATTTCATATTTGATTTTATGCTCGTGTAGTATATTCTGCGTTGCCAGATTTAGCAACGAAAAATGCAGGACACTCAGTTAATTTTTAATTTCAGGTTAACAATGAGTAAAATTTAGGAAGTCTCTTCAAGATGACTTCTGGGAGATGAGACAGTCCAAAGAGGAAGAAGGAAACCAATGTTTATCAAGAAAATGCTGGTTTGGCAATTCCTCAAAAAATTAAAGAATTACCTTGAAGTGAAGTGAAGAAGTGAAAGTCGCTCAGTCGTGTCCAACTCTTTGCGACCCCATGGACTGTAGCCTGCCAGGCTTCTCTGTCCATGGGGATTCTCCAGGTAAGAATACTGGAGTGGGTAGCCATGCCCTCCTCCAATTACCATATGACCCAGCAATTCCACTCCAAGATATATATCAAAATAATTGAAAATAGGACGCTAACAGATACTTGTACACACATGTTCTGCTGCTGCTGCTGCTAAGTCGCTTCAGTCTTGTCCGACTCTGTGCGACCCCATAGACGGCAGCCCACCAGGCTCCCCCGTCCCTGGGATTCTCCAGGCAAGAACACTGGAGTGGGTTGCCATTTCCTTATCTAATGCATGAAAGTGAGAAGTGAAAGTGAAGTCGCTCAGTCGTGTCCAACTCTCAGCGACCTCATGGACTGCAGCCCACCAGGCTCCTCCGTCCATGGGATTTTCCAGGCAGGAGCACTGGAGTGGGGTGCCATCGCCTTCTCCACACACACGTTCACAGCAGCACTGCTCACGACAGCCGAAAGGTGGGAACAGCCCAGATGTCCATCAATGGATGGTGAATAAACACAATGTGACCCATCTCTAAGATGAAATGGTATTCAGTCATAAGAAAGGGATGAAGCAGTGACACCTGCTATTAATACACTATGAATGAATCTTAAAAACATTATACTGAGTGAAATAAGTCAGACCCAAGAGGCCGCATAGTGTATGATTCCGTTCGTGCGAAATAGCCAGAACTTTAAAAATCCCCAGAGAATTTCCTGGTGGTTTAGTGCTTAAGACTCTGTGCTTCCACTGCAGGGGACATAGGTTCTATCCCTGGTCAGGGAACTAAGATCCTGTGTGCCACACAGTGTGGCAAAAAGTAATAATAATAATTATTATTATTATAAATAATAAAAAATCCCCAGAGTCAGAAAGCTGATTAGTGGTTAATAGGGGCCAGGGGAGGGGCAATGAGGAATGACTATTTGGTAGTTATGGGGTTTCCTTTTGGGAAATGGACTAAATGCTACTGAATTATTACTTTAAAATGTGTCATGTGAACACCTCAATTTTTTAAAGAAAAACGAAACTGCTGGAGAAAAAGTCCACCCCTTGGGTTTAGACTCTTTCTGCTCAGAACATTGCTACAGAAATGAAATGAGGACATGAGTAGGAAACATGGAGAAATCTGGAACGCAGGTTGGGAGGGCTGACACTGGATTCAACTTCTAGAGTCAACAGTTTTGTCCGCGCTTGCAGGGGCCAGGTGCTCTGCCAGTCCCGCATATCACCGCCTCCCTGGACTGAGGCAGGAGACCAGAAAGTTAACTATCTGCTGGCTGAACAAAGCAGTTGCTCTCGGGTTACATGCTGAAGTGTGGCATCTGCTCCTTGCATCTGTGATAAAGTGGTGAACCTTGAGTCGTGTGGTCCTGGTGTTCATTGAGGACACCCTGAAGCTGGGATTTCCTCCCAGGATGGGGACAAATGAGGTACAAAGTGGACCAGGCACCTGACAAGCTGGCCCAGCATTCAACTCTGATCCTTGGCAGTGGCCTGGAGGCATCGAGGACCTGTCCACCTTCTGAGATCAGAGATCAGAGGTTTCTGCATCCAGATCTACTCTGGTAACTTCATGGTAAACATCTCCGCCATACACATCTTTGCCGCAGGCACTTCCACTACAGACATTTTCATTTCATAACTAATTGTCCATAAGGCAATTCTGCCATAAAAGATAAAATAACTGATTGACCGCTGGGTTTCATTTCTCTGTTGACACAGGACTCCCATGTTTATATTACATAAATCTTAGCCCATGTGACCATACAGAGACAAGTATAGATGTGATGGTCTTAAAGTAATGGATGATAACAGCTATGTAATATTGACTTGATAGAAAATGCAGTGATAAAACTGAAAGTGTGAAAGGAGAGGATAAAGCCAGATGGCACATTATACTAGAAAACGATAACATATCAGTTTGCAAATCCTTTGGTGATTTGAAAGCACAGAGTTAAACCCCCATTTCCTGTAGAACTTTGGAATGTCTATCAACAGACATGTGACAATGTGCCAAGAGTACACAACAGTGTAAAATTTTTCCCAGCACAGTACAAGCTCTGTTGCAAACAGCATCCTAGTGTTTGGAAACTGATACCTCTCTTAATGAATGAAAAAATTTTAGTGAACGAGAAAAAGTGTGATGCTGAACGAGGAGATGAATCAATGGACAGTGGGGAGGGGGGAGGATAAAATATTATGAACGAAAGACTTGGAAGACAAGTGCTTAGATACAACCCACAAAATAAAATCAGTTATTTATGCTGCATGGCCATGAATCTGCTGCTGCTGCTGCTGCTAAGTCACATCAGTCATGTCCGACTCTGTGTGACCCCATAGACGGCAGCCCACCAGGCCCCTCCGTCCCTGGGATTCTCCAGGTAAGAATACTGGAGTGGGTTGCCATTGCCTTCTCCAGGCCATGAATCTACACACATTTAAAAAAATTGTTTTGCTGCCACATGGCATGTGGGATCTTAGTTTCCTAACCAGGGATCGAATCCTTGCCCCCTGCATTAGAAGTGCAGAGTCTTAACCACTGAACCACCAGGGAAGTTCCTACATATGTTTTAAATATATTAAAATATTTTCTGTTTCATACCAAAGTCTTTATTTTTTCAATTCATTTTTCATGGTTCACTGTGTCCTTTTAAATGTCCCTCTTTTATTTACTTTTTATATTCATATGGCAAAATTGCCTTCTGGCCAGCTAGTTAATTAGGTATGTGGTGACGATGCCTAAGACAAAGATGTTTACTGCAAAAATAACTGGACACCACCACACCTACTCTGGGGACATGGGCTGTGGGGGTCGTAGCCAGGCTTCTGCTCCCAGAGGGTCAACATCTGACTCAAAGGGACAGTCAGAAGGCAGGAGGGTATGATCCAGACCACAGGAGATGCTATGGTGGAGGGATCATAAACTCAGAGAAGAGGGCGGAACTAGAGAAACAGGCCACTTTAGGAAAGGCGAGGACTTCAGAAACACAGGGAAAGCAGATGCCCACAGCACCCAGAGAACTCTCCTCCCTGGACCCAGGACCAAAACCCACCCTGCAGCTCCTGGCAGCAGGCATTCATCCATCCACACAGACTCTGCTTGCGAGTAATTTTGTGTTTTGTAGGTAGATCCTGAAGTTGATTTTGATGTAGCAAGCATCTTGGGACTTCCCGGCTAGTTGCTAAGACTCTGGGCTCCCAGTGGAGGGGGCCTGGGTTCTATCCCTGGTCAGGGAACTAGATCCCACGTGCTGTAACTAAGACCCAATGCAGGGCTTCCCTGGTGGCTCAGGTGGTAAAAGAATCCGCCTGCAATGCAGGAGGCCTGGGTTCGATCCCTGGGTTGGGAAGATCCCCTGGAGGAGGGCATGGCAACCTACTCTAGTAATGTTGCCTGGAGAATCCTCATGAACAGAGGAGCCTGGCGGACTACAGTCCATGGGGTCACAAAGAGTCGGACATGACTGAGCACAAAATCCAAGCATCTCTAAGATCTTCCTTTTGACCTGGGCTTGCCCACAGTGAATTCTCTGACAGTGATCAGGATTAAACAAAGGTGCCTTCTGAGTGGGTGCTTGGGAGAGAGGGCTGAATGATGCACGGTGGGTACCTACCAGACTTTTCGAGGAGAATGTGGAGGGGGTGCTCGGGCGGGGGTAGAGATGGTGTATGAAATCCAAATATATACTTCATACATCATCTTCGTCCTGCCAGGAACGTTGGCTCTGGAAGTGGTGTGATCAGAAAACTACTCACTGAACAGAAAATTGGAAGAAACTAGAATATGATGTTCTTCAGAGACATTTTCTAGGGATCCTAAAGTTTCTGACCACTAAGTATATTTCTTTCTCCACCAGTGGTTCTCAACCTGGGGTGATCCTGCCTCCAAGGACATTTTTGTGTCTGGGGACAGTTTTGGTTATCACCAATGAGGGGTAAGATGCTCCTGGCATCGAGTTGGGGAGAGGCCAGGGAAGTTGCTAAACTCACTACGATGCACAGGGCAGCCCCTATTAAAAAACCACCCAGCCCCAGTGGCAATAACGTCAACGCTGGGAAACTGGTCTAGACCACCAGCAACAGGCTTGCTGAATCAGGATTCTCCCCTCGCCCAGGGTTGCTCCGTCATCACAAATGTTTTCCCATCTGAGGCTTTTTCTAAACTTCATGAGAACCCTGGATTTTTTTCCGTACTTTTTTTCAAACACTCTTTTGTGCAAAGAAAGAGTTAAGTAAAGCGCTATCTAGAGTTTAATCTAGTCTCTGGGGCACCAGTTTACCAACTGCCACCAACAATTTCATCAATGTGACTCTGGGGTCAAACTGCCAACGGCTCTCTGCCCAAAGACGCTCTTGGGGCCAGAATCTTCCTCCCTGGGGAAATGTGGGACCAGGCTTAAAGGTGATGGTATTTTTTGCCCCCTTCGTTGTGAGCAAATGACCTTGACTTGACAAAAGTGGAAAGAAAAAGCTGGCCCAGCTTCATTTCCATTTCGGTGGCCATTAATAGAAGCCTGATTTACATAAGTTCAGAGACAGGAGCCACTTTCTATTTTCGTTTCCTACAGGGCAGAGCTTTCACTTTTTATTCTGGCCAGGCTTGTGTCGTTCTTCTCTTTTGATTATTTAGTTAATGCATCTAGCCCACCCCCACAGATAACGAGTAGCCTATCATTTAATTAAAAATTCACCAACTGTGTCTGAACATCTGAATGATAGGATGACACACTCAGAATTTGCTCAAGTGACAAGGATTCCCTGGGGACTGGGACCGGAAGTTGAGCCTGGCCAGGGCGGGGCTGATCGAGTGGCTCTGCAGAGCCTCCCACTGTTGCTAAAGAAAGAAGGACCCTCTCAGGGCTGTGCCCAGGCCAGGGCAGCGGGGCTACTGCCCAGCTAGGCTCAGAGGCCTTGGAGATGGACCCTGCTTGTTTCTGTGATCACCCAGATGCTTGGAGATTGAAGCCCCAACCCTGGAGGCCCAATTCGTTAGATATGAGCTGGGGCCCAAGGATCTGATTTTGAATAGGCAGCCTACCTGCTGAAAGTTGAACTGAGTCCTCCAAAAAAGATGTATTCAAGCTGTAACCCCAGGTACTTGTGAACGGGACCTTATTTGGAAATGGGGTCCTTATAGATGGACTCCAGTAACCCATGCTGGTTTAGGGTGGGCCCTTATGAGAGAAGGGGCTTCCCTGGTGGCTCAGGCAGTAAAGAGCCACCTGCAATGCTCCCTGGGTGGGGAAGACCCCCTGGAGAAGGGAATGGCAACCCATTCCAGTATTCTTGCCTGGAGAATTCCATGGACTGAGGAGCCTGGCGGGCTACAATCCATGTGGTTACAAAGAGTCAGACATGCCTGAGCAGCTAACACACACACACAACAAGAGAACAGACAAAGACACATATGCACAGGTCTTGTAAACACAGAGGCAGAATTTGGAGCGATGCTGTCACAAGCCAGGGGATGCCAAGGACTACCACAGCCCCCACGAGCAAGGCTTCAGACTTCTGCCTCCAGAACCAGTAGAGAATCATTTTCTGCATTGTGCTTCCTTAGAGCA
>NW_011494943.1:9366131-9378943 GCF_000754665.1 Bison bison bison | reverse complement strand
ATTTCGAAGTGGGTTTTAGGAGTGGAGAGGGGAGGAACAGTCATCAAGACTTCTTTGTGTGTGCTCTGTTTGCATCTGTCCGTCAACCAGATGACTGCCTCCAAACATTGTCCTCTGTTCATGGCAGCCCCACAGAAGACTCCAGGCTCCCAGGTCACCCTCATTTTCCTGGCTCACCCTTTCTAAGGCTCTGAAAGTCCTCCTTTGTATGCCACCACTCCTCTTGAAGGATGGTAGGCGCAGTCCGCATCAAATCCCTTAGCTTTCCTCCCACGTCTCACCTTCTGCACCGCATGGACCAGCCTCCCCTTCCCTGGGCGGTGCTTGCACGCACCTACAGCCTTCCCCGCACTGGCTGTGGATGGCGAGGGTGGGCATCCTCTCACATTCCTGGACCACTCTTCCCCTCCCTCCCTAAACACCAGCCTGGAACTCCATGTCTTCAGATACTGCACCCTGTCCTCTGAGTTGCAATGACCTAGAAAACACCCACCCTCCCTTGAAGACTCTTGCAGCTGGTTCCTGCTACACTCCACACTGCACTTGCCATGATTCCTGGGGAATTCAAATACACAGAGAGAACCTTTCCAAAATCTTGGCTCTTCCATTCCTTAACATCCAATGTTTCAGGCCCAACCTCTTGCTCCCACTGATAGTAATCAGTAATTGTAAGGCTGCCCTTGACTTCGCCAATCTTTCCGTTGCTCAGACCAAAAACCCAGAAGTCATCTTCCACAGCTCCCTCTTTCCCACCCGCTTCCATCCGTCAGCAATGGCTGTTGGCCTGACCATCAGAATACATCCTGAGCCCTTGGCCAGGCCTCCTGGCTATCACCCAGTCTCTCCTCTGGATCCCAGGACCAGTCTAATGACTCTCTAGGATTCTACCCTTGATCCACATCCCCTCTCTTCTCAACACAGCAGCCGAACGACCCTCTGAAGAGTAAATCAGGTCAAGCCTTCTGCTACACATCCTCCCAACACTTTGCCCACAACGCCACGCCCCTACTCAGGACGACCACTCCACTGCTTCCCCTCCCCTCCTGCTTTTTGGGCTCTGGCCACGCAGGCCCTTGTCTGGACACATACTGTGCCACCACCTCCTTCGTGTCCTTTCTGTGTGTCCCCTTCTCAGAGATGACTTCCCGGTAGATGGTACCCTCCCTCCCCGCCCCCTGCCTTCCCCTCTTTCCGGCTTGCTGTACTCTGGGACCCACCACATTCTAGAGCGCTGTAGAATGTGCTTTTAGGGGGAGGGAGCTGCACCTCCAGAGGCTTGTGGGATCTTAGTTCCCTGAGCAGGAATCCAACCCGTGCCCCCTGCAGTGGAAAAGTGGAGTCTTAACCACTGGACTGCCAGGGAAGTCCCAAATGTGCTTATTTTTATTATCATCTGTCCCCCCGGTCCCCCTAGAATGTAAGCTACTTGAGGGCAAGGATCTGTTCTTTTGTTTTAAGGGGTCTCTGATTTGTTTCCCCACCTTGTGTATCCATCCTGGGGCCCCGAGTAGCACCTGGCACCAAAAGGGCTCAACCAGTACTTGTTGAATGATTGAATGAGTGATTTGTCAGTTGGTCCCTTAGGAATTCAGTTAGCAGGGCTTTGTGGCCAAGAGTCTGAGCAGAAGTCAGGGGCTGGAGGGGGATGGACTGGGTCTACCCAGGTACTTCCCAGAGACCCAGAGGCCTGGGCTGAGATTTGTTCTCATTTTATCGGAAACACCATGATGTGTTTGTTTTTAAAGCAAATGAGGAAATGATAGTTCAGCCTCTGCCGCATTCAAGTGAGACCCACACTTCAGTGGAGCAGAGGCAGCTGTGGCCACAGCCCTGAGACAGGAGAAGGGACAGGGCCAGTCGACACCAGAGGAGGGCAGCCCCGCTCGGAGACATGGAGAGGAGCAGGTGACTGATCACCTTGACCTTAAGGGTCACAGGGACAGAAGGGGGCATAGGAGATGGCAGGAGAAGGGAGGGGGAGCAGAAAGGTGGAGGGGGAAAGCAGAGGGGTGGAGGCGGCACCAGGAGCATCTTCTCTCCCTGGCTTTGTACCATCAAGCAGCTTTGTGGGGAGGGGGGTGGCGGGGGCGCTGACACCCTCCTGCTGCCTCCGAGAGTCGGGCAGCTTCCCCTTTGCTGCACCTCAGGGAGGGGGTGTGGTGTGGGGAGCCCAGACTTCCTCATTCTCTCACTGCCCTCCTCCTAGGCCAAGGGACCCCAGCAGAATGCCCCACGCCTGCCCTGGGGTCACCCCCACCTACAGGGACTCCCGTTACAGGTCAGTCACTGGGGTAGAGTGATTGGATATACCCCCGGGGGGACATTCCCTCTGCCCCCCTCCACTGGCAATGCCCCCACAGCCCAAGGGGAAGCATATACTTTCCTGGCTCCATGTCACTGTGCCCACCATCCTCTGCTGTCCCCGCCCACACCCTCCTGCTGAGCCGTCTCTTCTCCGACCCCCCAGGGCCCTGCAGGGCTTGAGGTTGGGGTTCCAGAACTGTCCAGCTGTCTGGCAGCAGACGCCACTCACCAGCAACAACCTCTCACCCTGCCAGCCAAGGTCTCTACCATGGGTGGGGGCCTGACTCCAGGGTCTCCAGCTGGGGGTACTCCTCCCCGCAGTGTGCTGGGTAACTCTCCTCTCTCCTGTGAGGAGCTGCTGGTGGCTGTAGGAGAGGTGAGCATGGTCAGGAGGACCCAGGAAGGAGAGACAGCCAGAGCCTGCCCAGAGAGTCTTGTCCTGAGCTCAGAGGAGGCCCAGGACCTCACAAACATCTTCGCTCACAGAAGCTCTTTGAAGCCCAGAGCATTTTGTCTCCCGAACCCATTTTGCAGATGAGTAAAGAGTGGGCCCAGAATGGCAGTAATTGGGGTACATATGCATGCAATAGGGGCTTCCCCGCTGGCTCAGTCAGTAAAGAATCCGCCTGCAGTGCAGGAGACCTGGGTTTGATCCCTGGGTCAGGAAGATCCCCAGAAGAAGGAAATGGCTACCCACTCCAGGATGCTTGCCTGGAGAATCCCATGGACAGAGGAGCCTGGCGGGCTGTGGTCCACGGGGTTGCAAGAGTCAGATACAACTTAGTGACTAAACCAACATGCATTCAATAAGGGGCTGGTCTGTGACTCGAGCCCAAATCCTCCCCTCTCTGTCTTGCGCTTCTGGAGCTGTCTGGGCCTTTGGGTCCCCCTCTTCTGTGCTCTCTAGACCCCTGGACCTTGAGCCTGCCACTTCAAGGCCTTGGCAGCAGCCCCTCCCACGATGTCCCTGAGCAGCTCACCTAGGGCCGCCAAAGAGAGCAGCAGCAGGAGCTTCAGGCCTCTGACGGACTGCCCTCCGCCCAGCAAACAAGAGTTTCCTTGATCGAAGCCCTCTACCCAGAGCCCCTGGGTGCTCCCTGGGTGGGTGCATGCCGGCAGTGGGGAGATAACCTGGAGACCATAGCACCCTGGGGCTGGGCCCAGAACAGCAAGGCTCCCCACACCCCCAGGGCATTAGGAGGGGCTCAGAGCCAATCCAGGGCTCACGGTTGCCACCACTCTAGGACCCTGGGAAGAAGATGCCCACATCCTAACCCTGGAGTACGTTCTGGTAGCTGGCCAGGGGGATGGCATTTGCTAACCTGCTGGTTTTGGGATGAGGGGATTATCCCAGAGTAGCGAGGGGGGCCTGATATAATTACGCTGTGTGCTTGGCGTGCTCAGTTGTGCCCGCCAGGCTCCTCTGTCCATGGGATTCTCCAGGCAAGAATACTGGAGTGGGTGGCCATTTCCTTCTCCAGGGGATCTTCCTGACCCAGGGATTGAATCTGCGTCTCCTGTGTCTCTTGCGTTGGCAGGCAGATTCTTGAGCCACTTGGAAAGCCTGATGGAATCATGAGGGTCCTTTTGAAGGAATGGACCCCTTAGGGCTGGGGGCTCAGGGCAGAGAGAAGGGAGGGAATGGGTGAGGTGGGGGCCAGCACCCAGCCAATCCCACAGTGGCACCAGCGTCCCCAAGGAGGACGGGCACCTCCCCAACCAGGCCTTTTTTTAATGAATGAAATGACTTTACTGAAACACTCCCTGTTATACACTGATGTAGTTGCATGCGTTTTTCTTCTGCTCTCATGGAATGTGGATCTTTGATCTGTACACAGATGCCTTCCTCGAGGACAATGTCCTGACGCCAGGGAACCATTCGCTTTCCTTGCAGGCTCTTCTCTCATCCAGAACCTCACAGGTCAATGACACTCGCACCTCAGCACAGCCCCGGAAGGGGCACCTGACCCAAGAAAGGCCAGTTACCCTTGCCTGGGCCCCTGGGTGTGGCTCGGGAGCAGCCGCTGGGGCCCATGAGGTCTGGGCGTGTCAGGAAGCTGGTCTGGCAGGATGACCCAGCCCACCTGCCAGCAGCAGGAAGGATGTGGGTGGGGTGGGGGGTTCGGGGCTGGGAACTAGAACCTGGACACAGTGTCCTGGAGCTCCCCTGGGGACTAGCTTTATCTGTCACCTTGGTCGTCCCTTGTCCCCAGTGGGCAAGAATTGCTACTCAGAATCCTGACTTGTACCCCTGGGGATGTGCCCTGGGGACCCATCTACGTCTCTGCATTTGGGGAGCAAGAACTAACAGTCTCTTAGCTTCCCAATGAATTCCCTCCCAGAGTCTGTTCTCATTCTGATGAGAGGGGTGGGGGAAGGAGTTGAGGATTCCAGACAGAGGGGTGGCCTCAGCTGCCGGCAGGCTGTGGCCTGAAGGCTGAGAAGCTCGAGGTTTTTCCTCTACATTGTGCTCAAGGCATCGGGTTCGAGCTGAGGCCGCTCATGAAAAGCCTCCCCCTTTTATCGATGTATTTGAGGAGCCGGGGGAGAGAGCGGCGGGTGGCCTCGAAGGACACTTCCCTCAGGCCTTGGTGGAACCAGGGCCATCTTTCTCGCCCCGCCCCGGGTGCCCCTCTCCAGCCATCACCTGTGTGCCCCTCAGATGGGGGCCGAGGCTGTTCTGCGCCCCTTTGCTACAGGCTGCAGGTGTGACAGCACTGAACAGGCGCCCCAGGTGAGCCCGGGTCACCCAGATGGAGCAGAGTTGGGGTGTCCTCAGAGCTCTCCTGTCATCCACTGGACTGACATTTTGTGATTTCTGCCCACAGAGGGCATCTCGCCTATAAAAGACGGCCTTACCAGCATCTCCTTGTTTGCCTCGCGTCCCATTCCTGGGAGGGTCCCCTGAGTGGGAGTCTGTGCTGGACTCCCTTGGCTGGTGTAGCTGGGAGCCCTTTCAGGGCTGGGCAGGGAGAGTCTGGGGCCCCCAAGGTGGAGGTGCTGGGGTTTCTGCCTTCCTGCATCTGTACTGGGCTCTTGCACCTGGAGACACCCGGGCTTCACCTACTGCAGTAACCCCATGGCCTCCCCCTGCCCACGTATGTCTTCTTTGCTACTGGTGGAGAGGCTCAAAGTCGTTACCTGCCCCCTGACTCTCCAAGCCCAGCCCCGGGCATACTGGTTCCATCTTCACTGATGGTCCTCGTGGGCCCCAAAGCCCAGTGTAGAGGCCTCAGATCCCCATTCCGTGCAGCCAAACCCCGCCTGGCCCATCCCCACACCATGGCTCAGCCTGCTCCTCTGCCTCACCTCCCACCTGCGTCCTCTCTCCTCCAAGGCCCCCAGGTCCACAAAACCCTCCTGCTGGCTCCCCGCTGAGCCCCAGGTTGCCTTGCAGGGCGGGCACGGTCGTAGGGCCACTTCCTGCCTCTCCCACTTCCTTTAGGCCAATGACTATGTTATAATAGGACCTCAACTGCTCTTCCAGGAAGGGCAGGACACCCATCAGGACGCTATACAAGTAACCACACGGAGGAGAGTGGCGTCATCCCCAGGTTTTGGCTGAGCAAACTGAGGCTCAGGGTTTGAGTTCCTCCAAGTCCCAAAGCGCATCCCCCTCACATCCGGTGATGCACTTGGCTGGTTCTCTGAAGGCACATGAAGGTGATCAGGACTGTGAGGTTTCAAGGTGACCTTGATGTTCTCCCACTTAGTGGCCATCAGCATTACCTCCCCACCCCCCAGGACTCCTTAAACCACAGGGCTGGGCTCCATTCTATTCGAGAAGGTGGGGTAGGGCCTGGGAATAGGCTTTTCTGACAAGTCCCCAGGAGCTGTTGGTGCTGGTGGTTGGGGACCACACATTGACCCTAAGCTGCTAGTTGATGATGTGTCTCGCAGTGTGTGTCACTTTCTTTGCGGCCAGGCTGGTTGCCCTCTCCAGACTGAGCACACAGCTCCCTGTGTCTCCTGCAGTCTCATCACCAGCCCCAGAACAGGGCCCTGCACTTGTTGACAGATGGATGGGTCATGTGACGCTGGGTGAGAGAGAGGGACAGCGACAGAAGGAGCTGTAACAGCCAAGCCTCCAGTGACCACAGGAGGCCTCTGGACTGAGGGCGCCAGGCCAGAGCCGCCTGGACGCCGTGTCCAGGCCAAGAATCCAGCCAGGCACTGGGCCCCTGCTGCTGGAAGTAGAGGCTGGGTTGGTCAAGCACGTTCTGGGGTTTCTCCTGACCCTCCCTCCTGGGTCTTTGGGCCAGCAGTTCTCAACCCTCGCTGCTGTTGACAGTCACCTGGGAACTTGAGAAAGTCCCGATGCTGGGCTGCTCGTTGCACCTGGATCATTGGCATCAGAATTGCTGGCACAGAGCCAGCATTCGACAGGCTTCTCAAGTGTTCTCTGAGGCTGAGAACCATGGATTGAGAACCTCTGCAACCTCAGCACTGGAGGCTTGGGAATCTTGGACACGGCCCTGCCTGCCTGGGCAGGGGGCTCCTCTACCTCCCTGGAGCCCACACTCTGCGTCCCAGGGTGCAGATCAGTTCTGAGTGCTGCCCCTTGGGGACTCATAACGACTGTGGGTCTTAATGGCCCCACACGTGACGGAGGAGTTACAGGAGGCTGTGCGGGTGCCTGCAGTCAGAGCACGGCAAGTGCGTCTGCAGGTCTGCTTTCACTGCGGCCAGGCCTTTCCCTTCTGACAGACCGCGGTCTCCGAGCCTTTATAAGGGTACTCCACACACTAAACAACTCCTGAGCACCCCCGGTGGATGCGTATTCATAAAGCACGTTCATGGGTCGCTATGCTAATATATTATGTATTTTATAAAACTTTAACAAAAATAGAAAACTTTAAAGGACAGAGATAAAAATATAAATACAAGTTCCCATATTTTCTTCCTGCTGCCCCTGGGTGTATGCACCCCACCTTAGGGCACCCTGTTGGAGGGTCCACTGAGGGAACCAGGGATCAGGAACGTGGGGCGAGGGGGCAGGAGGTTGGGGTGCTGCACGTGGGGGCCTGGTGAAGTTCTGGGCAGTGGTGGTCGTGGTGGCGGGGGGGGGGGGGCAGTGCTACAGCTCTGAACCGCTGGGGAAGCGGAATCTATGGGCGGGGACCGAGACACCGCGCAACCCGGCGGGGTCTTCAAGGGAGGGTCCTGGCTTGCGTGGCCTGGGTCCCGGGGAGCCCGGGCACGGAAATCCGGGGCAGAAGGATCTCGGGCGTGATCCTCGGGACACAGGGGACTCAGGCCCCAGAGAGTCGCCGGAGCCCGGCTCCGCTAGCAGCCGCGACAGGTCATCCACCAGGTGCCACTTCTCCTGGACTTGCTGAGGCCGAGGCAGGGGGCGAGCAGGCCGGTTAGGAGCCGCAACTTCTCTCACCCGCAGGCGGGCGGGGGAGGATGCAGCCGGGCTAGCAGTAGCCGCTCTGAAGCCCCGCCCCAACCGGAGCTAGCCCGGCTTCCCCGCCCCGCTGCGGCCTTGCCCTACTAATCTCCCGCCCTACGCTAGACTCCGCCCCGTCAAGGTCCCGCCCCTACCCGCCCACGTACGGTAGAGACCACGCCCACCCAAGACACCGCCCCTCAAGACAACGACTACCAGATACCGCCCCTTCTCAAAGACCACGCCCGTCAGACACCGCCCTATCTCAAGGCCACGCCCATCACACACCGCCCGGGCATGAGACCACGCCCCCACCAGAGTCCCGCCTCCGTGACATTAGGCCAAACCCACACTCGTGTTAAACCGGGTCTCCAGGCCTAAAGCCACGTTTCTGTCGCCCGGCTCCGCCTGACCTGAGGCCAAGCCTGAGGTCCCGGTTCCCTCTCTCCATCTTCCCTGCTTTTATCGGCGGCCCGCGGCCCCAACAGGGTCTCGCCAGCAGTCCCCTTGGCCCCAGTCCTGCGGATACTTACCCACACCAGCTGCTTCCGCAGTCTCCGGATGGCTCTGGAACTGGCCTGGGACTGGGAGATGCACACGGTCAGGACAAGGCTTTGGAGAGAAGGGGAGGTATGGTCAGTCAGCCCCCTACTTCCTCCTTCCCCCCCTCAGTCTCTTAGAAAACACCCCCTGGGGGTCCTCTCTCTTCCAGGATCCCAGACACAGCCTTTCTTTCTCCTCTCCTTCCTCCCGCGTGTCGCTCAGCCCCTCTCCTCTGGACGACAGGCTCACAGTGCGTCTGCACCAGGCACCATACAGCTCCAGTGGTCATTTCAGGGGCTTTTACAGGTGAGGATGTAAGGGCGCTTGCCCAGGGGCATCGGGGAACCTCCAGGCCGCCAGACCTGGCCCCTCTCCATCCCTGGCTGTCCTTGTCTGGGTCCTGGATCCCCTGAGACTGGCTGGGGTGCCCATGGACAAAAGGATCCTCCCCTCCCAGGTGCCCATTCCCTTGGCCCTCCGCTGCCCTGAAAGGCACCTGAGTAGGATGAGAAGCGGGAAGCTGAAGGCATGGGAACCCAGGTAGTAGAGGATGCGCTGGCTGGGGGCTGGGAGCCAGAGGGCCACCAGCTCAGGGACCACCTGCCAGGGGGCCGAGTAGTTGGCAAAGAGGCCACAGTCCCAGGAGGAGCGGATGCTGGGAAAGAGATGGACAGAGGAGGGCCAGGGTCAGCGACCAGGCGAGGAGCCGCCGGCCCAGCTGCCTCGGGCCCTCTGCTCCGCTCACCTGCTGACCACATAGCCCAGGGGTACGGCGGCCAGGAGCAGGCCCAGGAGGAGCACCAGCTGGAAGAAGAAGATGGAGCTGGAGGCGCGGAATCGCCGAGGGGACGCCCTGGAGTTCCTCAGCAGAGTGTACTGGGGGGAGAGGGAAAAAGGACACAGGGGGCCTCCTCAGCGCAGTGTGCAGACTGGAAGTGATTGGTCAGCGCAGTCTGCAGACCAGAGGTGCAGTGTGCAGATTGGAAGTGGCTGGCAGGGCAGCCGCAGGATGTGAGGGCTGCCCCGCCGATGGCGCTCAAGGCGCCCACGCAGGGGCACCCCTGCGCCCTGCCAGCCCCAGAGTCCTCACCTTCTTGATATAGAAGGTGAGGAAAATGAAGATGCTGTTGAGCAGGGGCAGCAGGGGGCAGTAGAAGAGGCCCATCCAGGTGACTGTCTGCCCCTCCACGATGTCCAGCACGTTCTTGGGCACCAGGAACTCCTCTCGGTCCAGCCAAACCCAGAACCGGCCAGAGAACCGCTCCACCAACATCCTGGGGAGGGAGGGAACAGGTCCCCACCACCCGAGAGGAGTGTGTGAACCTCACTGGTCTGGGCCCTGGACCTTCGCACACACGCACTCACACGGGACACACGAGTGTAGAACTGCTCACAGCCTTGGCCGTGGCCACTGGCCATCCCCCCAGACACACCCACGCCGCCCCCGTGGTGTCCCCACGTGGCTCACCTCCTAGGCAGGCTGACAAGGAAGGCGAAGGCCACCGTGAGGAGGAAGTTGAAGATGCTGAGTTTGTACAGCTCCTCTCCCACCGAATTCTCCCAGCACTGATCAGAGGGGGTATCTATCACTACCCTCGGTCCCCAACCACCCCTTACCCACCAAATAGGGGGACCCTGAAGTATAGGAGCCATGCCTGGAGTCTGATATGATTAGCTAAGTTAAAATCCAGGCCTGGAGAATAAGACAGGCAGCCAGTTGGAGCTGCCTCCTCTGCACAGGGCAGTGTGATGCGAATGGCACTCCCTGGAGGTGACTGCTGAGTGCACAGCTCTGCCCACAGCCTCTCACAAAGGTGAGACCAGAGAGGGGCAAGGAGATCAAAGAGGTGGGGCTTTGCAGAGGACAAAGGGAGAGGCCCGGATGGAGCCACCAGCCACCTGGTAGTCACAGGCGTTGTAGCCGTAGGACTCACAGCTGGTCTTGTTTCTGCCAATGCACAGCACGGTCTGGCCCAGAGAGAAGGAGAACATTCCCAGGCTGGCCAGCTTAAGCACCACGCACCTGGGGGTTGGGGTGGGGGCGGAGACTGTGTCAGGGGAGTAGCCCAGGTACAGGGCACATCTACCCAGGACACAGGTGTGGCTGACATCTGCACAACCTCAAGTTTTTTCCTGGGACCAGCCCCCTCTAAACCCAGGGCCCAGCTTCCTTCCAACCTGCTCCATCCATGGCAGTGTTTCCCAAAGTGTGTTCCCCAGACGACTCACAGGAGAATGGTTCTGTTTAGATCAGTATGGCAAACAGTGCACAGTCGAGCCATCCTTCCCACAACACCCAGCTTGGAGAGTCACAGGAGGCACACATGAGCCTTTATGTCATTAATGCAGGTGAGATCATTCTTCTAAGACCTATTCCCAGGTGGCTTGCTGCTGCTAAGTCACTTCAGTCGTGTCCAACTCTGTGTGACCCCATAGACGGCAGCCCACCAAGCTCCCCAGTCCCTGGGATTCTCCAGGCAAGAACACTGGAGTGGGTGCCATTTCCTTCTCCAATGCATGAAAGTGAAAAGTGAAAGTGAAGTCTCTCAGTCGTATCCAACTCTTCGCGACCCCATGGACTGCAGCCCACCAGGCTCCTCCATCCATGGGATTTTCCAGGCAAGAGTACTGGAGTGGGGTGCCATTGCCTTCTCCGCCCAGGTGGCTTAGTGGGCGAATAATCTGCCTGCAATGCAGGAGACACGGGTTCAATCCCTGGGTCAGGAAGATCCCCTGGAGAAGTAAATGGCAATCCACTCCAGTATTCTTGCCTGGAGAATCCTACGGACAGAGGAGACTAGCGGACTATAGTCCATGGGGTCGCAAAGAGTTGGACTCGACTGAGCATACTATTCACACTGTCCATATACCACAAACAAGTGCGTGCATGCTCCTGAATAATATATAACTGATCACACAGGTAGGGTGGCCCAACCCAGAACCATCGCTGCATGTTATATACAAGTGTGCACTTTCTTTTTTTACTTTTTCTCTGTATTCTGTGACTGAGCCTGCGTCACCTGCTTTGGAAGCAGGGAGTCTTAACCACTGGACCGCCGGGGAAGTCTCACAAAGTGTGGACTTTGAATGCTGATGCATGTCAAGAGGCTGGTGGAAACAGTGGTTCTCCTGTTGAGGAAGGCACAGGTGGGTAGGGGCTTATTTTTATCTTTCATCCTTTGAGCATTTTGAATTGCATGTGCTATTACCTATCTGTAGTCAAAGCTGTAGTTTTTTCTGTAGTCATGTATGAATGTGAGAGTTGGACTATAGAGAAAGCTGAGCACCAAAGAGTTGATACTTTTGAACTGTGGTGTTGGAGAAGACTCTTGAGAGTCCCTTGGACTGCAAGGTGATCCAACCAAGAAATCAGTCCTGAATATTCATTGGAAGGACTGATGCTGAAGCTGAAACTCCAATACTTTGGCCATCTCATGCAAAGAACTGACTCATTTGAAAAGACCCTGATGCTGGGAAAGATTGAAGGCAGGAGGAGAAGGGGATGACAGGATGAGATGGTTGGATGGCATCACTGACTCGATGGACATGAGTTTGAGTGAGCTCTGGGAGTTGGTGATGGACACGGAGGCCTGGAGTGCTGCAGTCCATGGGGTCGCAAGGAGTCGGACACGACTGAGCGACTGAACCGAACTGAACTGATTACCTATGTGTGCGTGTTATTACCCGTTCCAATAATAAAGTTTCAAACCAAACACAGTCTACCTTGGAGGGACTCGGAATGGGCTGCGGACAGCTTCTGTGCCAGGGAAGGCTGAGGAAAAGCAGGCCCTGCTGAATGACTGGTGGGTGGCAGAGAACCTGAGCTGGAGCTGGGGGCGCTAGGGAGGCGGTGGCTGGGTCCAAGGCAGGACCTGAGTCCTGAAGAGGGAGACAGAGCAGAGCCTGGGGGTGGAGGGGGGCTTGAGTGAACCTGCACTCAGCAGGCGTGGGGAGATTCCCTTGACTGAGGCACTTGACCCTTTCAAACCTCAGTGTCCTCATCTATCCAGTGGTGGCGAGGATGGTCTTAACTTCACAGGTCATGGGAGGGCTATCAAGGTGAGGCCTGTAAACCCTCAGGGCACATGGGAGGGAGCTGTGTTCCTAGGGCGGTGACTGTAGTACCCTGTGTCCCTGAAAAAACAGTCACTGGCTTGCTTTGGATGGTGGGGACGGAAGAACCTTAGACGGGCCCCCCGAGACTGTGTGTGAGGGTGGCTGCCTGCCTTCCCTTGCTCGGGGCCCCCAGTACTAGGCGATAATCAAGACAGGTGGCAGGACACAGTGTTCCCCTGCCCTCCACACACTGTCACACCTGTCACCCCCCAGGTGGCACTCACCAGATAAGGGTGAGGTTGACCTCAGTGTTGGGAGGGTAGTTCTCCAGCTGGACCAGGAAAACGAACAGCAGGGGACCCAGAAAGTTGACCAGGGCGATGACCCCAGGGGGCAGGTACTGGAGCAGCAGAAACAAGGACTCCTGTGGGGAGAAGCAGGTAAGGGGGTGCTGTGGGCTGGAGGGCCCCCAGCAGCTCGCCCATGCCCTACGACCCCTTCAAGTGTTGCTCTGAGG
>NW_011494943.1:9359774-9365776 GCF_000754665.1 Bison bison bison | reverse complement strand
TCTCGCAGTCTCAGTTTCTTCTCCTGCAGAGTGGGGCCATCCCATCCCCTCCCCCAGATCTGGCTGGGATGAAATAAATGCATGTCAGCCGCCTGGCACCTCCTTGTTGTCCTGCGAGTACTTGGTGGCCCAGAAGATGGCGCTGATGGCTCCAACCACCAGGAGCCCAATGAGGACGTTGACCCGAAGGTAGGTGAGCAGGTGGCAGGCCCTCTGAGCCCGGGTCTGCTGCTGCAGGAGCAGCAAGTGACGCCCCTCCTCCAGCTCCATCTGTCACGGGGGCAGGGCAGGCACGGGTTAGGGCTGGCCCAGGTGGAAGGGCAGCGGGGCCAGCAAACAGCCCCAGGTTGGTGTGGGTGGGGAGACAGGCTGCAAGCCCTAGGCAAAGCTGGGGTGATAGTAGGCTGGGGACAGACAGCTTGGTTTTATCCAGAGCCCCCCACTCCAGCACCATGCAGGTGCGTGCTCACACCCCAACATGGCCCAGCACCCCACTTCCCTCAAGCTGGAAAATCCTGTGTGCACACACTCTTACGCTCCCACACTCAAGCCACACACTCATACACAAAGTCCCATGTTCTCTCACACTCATCCACACCTACACTCACATCTCACATTCATGCACGTCCTCATGCACACACCTTGAATTCATTGCTGATCTCATGCCTCTTGATGGTGGCGGCCTCCTGCCCCCGGATGCAGAAGTCCCAGGACGAGAAGACCTTTGCACTGAGAGGCGACCGGTAGTCCTGGCCCAGGAACATCTTCTGTGGCAGCCCCTTCACCATCCTGGAGGGGGCGGTGGGGGGCAGGGCTCAGCCTTGGCTCAGCCCTGATCTGGGGTGGGAAGCCCCGGGCAGCCCCAGGGGCAGGCTTGGACCTTGGCCTGACTGGGGGTGGGGTGGGGATACAGGAGTCATGGCTCTGCCCCTGAGTTCTGCAGCTGGGAATGCAGAGTTCCGGGCCTGGAGTCTGCCGGCAGGGACTCCCCACCAGCTTGAGGGTACCACACTGAGGAGGAATGATCAGGGGAGACCCGGGGCTCTGCTCTCACCTCCGCAGAATCCCACAGAAGCAAAGGAGCAGGCAGGCCAGTGGGCTCAGGAGGTAGGCCAGGCGGATACTGTATGTCGAGCTGCTTTCGGGCCCCGCCCGGTACGCTCCGTAAAAGAGATAGGTGTTGTTGAAGGCCTGTGGATGTCAGACAACGATAACAGACCCAGGCTGTGTGCTGAGCGTTTTCTTGCTATTAACACAGTAACCCTGACAATAACCCCATCAGGTAGAGAATAAGAGTATCCTCATTTCACAGAGGCCCAGAGGGGTTAGGCAACTTGCCCAAGGACACACAGCTTGGAAGAAAAAGCCAGAACTGCATACAGGAACCACGCCGTGGCTTCCAGGAATGAGGGTAAGGTGGTGCTTATCCCAGAAGCCCGGACACTTTTCCCTTCTTGTCCTTCGTACCCCCACCCCACCTGGGCTCTGAGGGCTATGGGCACATGCATGGGCCTGGATGGTGCACAGTGGCCACAGCCTCTCTCGTGACTCGGCTGCTGACCCAGACAGCCTGTCTAGGAAGGATTGTCCCCCTAGAAGCCAGCATGCCCTTGGAGGGGTCGGGGGTCATCTTGGACTGGGGTCTCCTGAGGCCATATCCTCAGGTCCCCCAGCCTCCCTACTCCTTGGCCAGGACAGACTCACTCACCCTGCCGGTAAAAACATTCCAGAGTAGATTGTTGAACTTGGAAACACCGGTCTGGGGTAGGTGGCCACTACCAGGACACTGGAGAGCTGTTAAGAAGGGAGAGGGGTCCCATAGGGGAGGGTCCCCAAGGCATAGGGGAGGCTCTGCCCCTCCCACTCCATAGCCCCCAATCTCGGGAGGCCTGAGAAGGGTCCTGAGGGCATGTCAGGAGGCTGGCATGCAAATAGTAAGGTCAGGCAGAGTCTCAGGGCTGGACCCAAGCAGGTTGATGCCCAGGGTTGGGACACAGAGGATTGGGGCTGTCCCAGCATGGGAATGCTGGACCAGCCCCCAGGGTTCAGGTGGGCTCAGGGGAACTGTTCTCTCCATGGGCCGGGCACTCACTGAAGTTCAGAGCCGGTCCTGGGTCAGGGGGCCGGAGCCAGACCAGGGGCAGCAGGACAAAGCTGCTGGTCAGAAGCAGGGTCAGCAGGTTAAGTAGCAGCAGGAAGCGAAGGAAGGTGAAATAGGACTGGATTCCAGTGCCAAAGAGGCCTGCGGGGGACAGCAGGGGAGTCAGGAGGCGCCCAGCTGTGGGCCCGACTGGTCATCCTAGGGCTGACCAACCCAGGGAGGGTGTGGGTGACTAGCCTCCCCAGGACCTCAGTTTAATGGCCAGTTCCGCAGGCTTGCCTAGCAGTACCTCTAACAGCCACGAGGGCGCGCCATCGTCCACCAACGTTTTGGGGGACTGGCTCTGGGGGCAGAGGCGGGTGTGTGACCTCAAAGCCACGTGATTCAGGGGTGATTGGTGGAGGGGTGGAAACGGTGCAACGGCAAAGGGGGGTGATGCCCTCTTCTGGTTTCTAAACTAGACGCTGAGACTCCAGAGAGGGGAAGAGGAAGGTGGGGGTTGGGGTTCAGGTCGTACCGCCGATCTCGTAGAGAGCCCCCTCCCAGAGCCCACAGCCCCGGGTCAGCCGCCGAGCTGCCTCCCCCAGTCGCCGACCCGCAGTCTGCCGCCTGCGACGCCACTGCTGCCAGCAGGAGGTCTTCACCCCCTCGGGCTCCCGTAGCTGCCTGGGATGGGGTGGTGATGGGGAGGGGGTTGCCCTGAGTCAGCCAGCATGCTCACCTGGCCAGGCAGAGCAGCACCCTGGGCCAAAGTCTTTCCAGGGCTGATGTTTCCACCCCGCGCCCGTCCAACAGGTGCATTTCCCCACCACCCCCACCCTCACTGCTTGGCCTCCGCAGTATTAGGCAGGGCTCTCCGGCACACACCGGATAAAGCGCTTGTCCATCATGGCGTAGGGCAGCACCCGCACCGGCTGCTGGGAGAGGCACAGCCGCTTCATCTCCTGCTCACATAGCTCCTCGCCCCCTGGCTCCGCTTCTGGCTCCCCTGGGGCCTGCACCGACCACTGCCTCTGCATCTCTGCGGTGGGGTGGAAGTTGGGGCGGCAACGCGCCCCTTCCTGGGAGAGATGTGGGGTGGTTGTTGAGGGAGCCTCACAGTCTTGGCCCTGGTATGGTCAGTAATGAAGAGAAATACTGTTGGAGGAGATCTGGCTCAGTGTCCAGCCACGTGTCAAAGCAACATATGGCCTCAGTGTTCCCATCTATCAAATGGGGAGAAAGGAGTCCTAAGGGCTCCGAAAGATGGGACGTCACAAAGGAAGCTAAGGCCAGGTGGGGCCACCATTAAGCACGGTGGGGCCACAAGGCCAGCTCTGCCCTACTCCAACCTGCTCCCAGGGGCCACAGGCCTTCACCAGCACCCTTTGGCAAGAGACAATTCCACGTGCTGATTCTCCCACTGGGACCGAAATAGTTCCGGCCCCGAACCCCAACAGTTCCCAGGATTCAGCATTTGCAGCAGCACCTCGAATCTGGACCTGCTGGGACCTCCTCTGTCTTCCATCTGGTGGTCCAGCTCCCGGGTCTGGGCCACCAGGGTTCCCCAAGGAACCCAGATGGGGGGGCGTGGCTACAGCATCAGCGGTGGGAAAGGGAGGAAGGAAGGGGCCCCTCTGCTGCTCAGCTGCGGTTCTCACCCCTCCCCCGGCCAGCCACCAGCAGCTTCTGGGCTTCAATTCTCTCTCCCACTCCTCTGACGATCCGCCTGACCCCCCACACACAACTCTGCACCCACTCACCTGGGCTCCAGAGACCAAGTGCCCGGAGGAGACCGTCCTCCGACCGGCTCCCGCCACGCCGGGCAGGGTTGCGAGAGTCGAGGGGAGCGGGGTCACATGACAGGAACCGTAGCTCCCCACCTTCTGGTCGCCGCCTCTCCCCTCTGTACTCTTCTCTCCCCGACCTCCGGCAGTTTCCCCGCTCTGCACCGAGGCCCGCACTTCCTGCCGGGGCGAGGGGCGCGGGCGGGCAGGTGAGAGGCGCCGCGGCTGAGCGCTGCGCTGGGGTCCTGCCCTGCCCCTTCCCGCCGGGCACCCGGGCTGGCGACACGGCGTCTGGGTCCAGGGTTTGACCCCGCAGGGCTGCGGGTGGCGGGCTGCGAGCCCCGCCTCTTATCCGCCGGGAGCCCCGGCGGGCTGTGCTGGGCTCGCAAGGCGCGAAGAGTACAAAAACTTAGTGGGTGGGTCCCATCACTGGGAGCTGCCGGCCCTGGCGGTATTTCTCAACATCCCGCCTCCCATCATCGGCACTTGAGCCGAGTCGGCCCGGCGCCTGGCCTGTAGGAAGCGCTCAGGAACCGGCTCCACTCACGCCCCTGCTCCACTCACGCCCCGCCCCAGCGACTTGTTTCAGAGACCTCTTGGCCCCTTTCTCTCTGCTGGGACCCCGTGGGAGGCCCCGCGATCCTGCCCTTGCTTTTTCTCCCTCTCCACCTCCTTCAGGGCCCCGTCATTTCTAAGGAGCTCAGAGGTTTTCCTGCCTCTCTGCGCAGTCCCCTTCCTGGTTTTCCAGACCCCTCCTCTATGCCCCAGGCTGCGTGCTGGTGCTGGGCACACAGTGAGCACAGAGAGGGGCCCGAGAGCTGTGAAATGGACTGGCAAATGTACATGTCAATAGAAAGTGCCACATGCTCCAACAGGGGTCAATCCCAGAAGACTCCATGGAAGAGGTGACTTTCAAGTTGGGCCTGGGATCGTGCAAATACAACAAGCTGGAGCATGGGCGTGCAGGGCGGGGAACAGTGTTGGCAGGGAGAGGCAGGGACTAGGCAGGGCTTGTTCTCCATGCTGAGGTGCTTGCGCCAAGACCCAGCCGGAGGTAAAGACTCTGTGTGGACATCCTGGCTTGGCCTACCTGTCCTCCCCTCCAGGAGGGCCCTCTCCTTCCTTTCTGCCTTCCAGCTCACTTTCACTGCCCACCTTCCCAGGCTTCTCCCAGCCAAGAATGGCTCCCACCACTGTCCAGAGGCCACCCTTTTCTCAAACCCAGGGGACTCTCCTCTGGCCCTCTCCCGGACTCTCTCGAGGTCAGCTTTCTAGGTAGAGTTCCTGGGTGGACAAGATTCAGGTCGTGGTGGATGACCCCCCTGGAGGCTGACTGACCACTCAGCCTGCTTCCTCATCTCTGAACTAGGGTCACCGGTGCCCCCCACCCTGCCTTGTGGGGGAATAACTGAGCAAATAGGAATGGGGACAGTCCCCATCTAGCACACAGGAAGTGTGCCGGAACTCGGCGGGAGAAACAGCAAAAGCCACGCCCAGACTGGGGCGGAGATAAGCCCCAGGTTCCACCAGACAGTTTGCGGGAGTTGCCGGAGGCTGTGCAGGAGGAAGGGGTTACCCAATCTGGTGTGGCAGGGCCGGCCCCATTCGTGTGGTTTTGCTGCCTGGTGTTATTTTGATCATCGCTCTGAGAAGCGGGCAGGTCTGCGATTACTGTCCCCGTTTGAAACTTGGGGAAACTGAGTCCCACAGAAATTGGCTTCGACCAGAGACTAGAAGGCTTCTAGATACTCGGCCGCCTTCATCCTGCTCAGACCTCTGGGTGGGTGAGGATAAGGGTCGAAAGCTGGCGGGGAGAGGGCACAGTTCGTCGAGGGCTCGATGGGCAGGAGAAGCGGGGCGCCCCCCTCCCCAACCCCGCCGTCGGGTCACGTGACTTATCGGAGGCGGGTCACCACGTGGGCCGGGCTGGGCGGTGCAGTTCTGTGGCTCCGCCAGGTCTGCCTCGTCTCGGGTTGTCCACTCGCTCCCTCTGACCTCTCGGTCCCTCCCGCAGTTGGTGGAGTCCGAACACAGTTCCCGGCGGCCCTTGCTGGGCAGGGGCGGGGGACAGGTGAGTCGCCGCCCGTCCCCGCTCCCCAGCGCCCCCCAGGTAAGCGGCCAGGATGTGGGACCCT
>NW_011494943.1:9358566-9359518 GCF_000754665.1 Bison bison bison | reverse complement strand
CCACCAGCTAGACCCCCTCCAAGTTCCTTTGGGACTCTGAGACCACTAGGCACTGAGTTCCCTCCCGCTGTTCTTCTGTATCTCCCTGAGTTTTGCGGAGGGTCCCGCTGGGGGGCCGGCTGATCCCACTGCACCACCCGTCCCTCCCCCTCGCCCCTGCAGGTGCTTCAGGGGGAGGGCAGCGGTTTTTGTTTCTCCGGAAGGGAAGGGGTAGAGGCCCCCGTAGGTACCACTGATCGAAAGTGAGGGGGTGGGAGACTGGCAGATGAGGGTCCAGGGGCTCTCAGAGCTGTCACCGCCACTGGGCTCGCAGGCGTGGCTGCCACTCTGCCTTGATGGTAACTGCCCCCAGAGGACTCGCTTCCGGCTGGGGTGGAGTTTCTGGAGACTGGGCCCGGCCCTGCACCTCCCTACCCAGCTCAGGGCTCAGTAATGGTGTGCCCCGGAAACTCCTGCCTGACTTGTCCCCACCTGGGCAAGGGTACCAGGGCCCTGGGTACCACCCAGGCAGAAGTCCAAAGCAGTGCCCAGGTGCCAGTGCCCAGGTGAGCCCCCAGCCCCCACGCAGCCTCTGAGCACCTCCCACACGCCCTGCTCCTCCCTCCTGGAGAAGGGGTGTGTGGGAGAGGCCTGTAGCTCAGAACTTGGGAAGGTCTGTGTTTCCTGGAAGGAATTCCCGCTCTAGACTGTGGGGGCACTCTCAGCCCCGGCTCCAGCCACTTTTCCTTTTAGGCCGAGTCAAGAGGCCACCCCTGACCTCTGCTGGTTTCTCCACACTGTGCTCCTGTGGGAGGAAAGGGAGGGGGCTTGGGCTGTGTGGGGCCTGGGCTCTGAGACTGGACACCCCCAAGCGGGGGCACTGTCTGGGCACAGCCCTAGTGGGCTGGGCACCCTGGCCTCGCCTGAGGAAGCCCCTTGAGCTGAGCCAGCTCTCCTAAGTGCTGAGCTCCCT
>NW_011494943.1:9356775-9358466 GCF_000754665.1 Bison bison bison | reverse complement strand
CACTCCCGCAGGGTGGAGAGCCTGGACAAGGCCACTCTGGTTCTGTTGTCCTGGGTGACGGCAGAGCCTGGACAAAGGCTGGACAAAGGCTGCCTGTTTAAGGCCCAGCCCCCTCCCCAGCCAGCTGCCTAGGCCCGCCCCGAGGTGATGGAATGTAAGGAACTCTCAGGAGGGCTGAGACCTTGATGTGCCCAGCTTGGCACAGAGTGACCGCCATGGAGGGGGGACTCAGTCTGGGGTGCAGCTGAGGCCATGCTGTCTGCTGTTCTGTCCGGTGCTGGTGAGGGGTGAGGGGCACAGGCCCAGGCCGCTGGCTCCTGTGAGATTTCTGGCAGGAGGAAGTGCTGCGGGGTCACGGTGGGCACAGGAAAGGCCCCAGCTGTCCTGACCTTTCTCCCCAAGAGGGGGACTCCCCAGGTCAGAACCTTAGGAATGGAGAGCTGCATCCGCAGGCCCCCACCCGCCCATCCTCTTACAGGAATGGCGCCACTGAGGAAACCGGTGGGGAACTGCCCAGACTCCCCTCCCTTCCTTCCTCCCTAACCGCCCTCCTCCCCTCTGGTGGTGGAGGAGTCTCCCTGTCAGTCCATTCCTGCCTGCGGTTTTTCTCGGGTCACTCACTGGTGCTTCCCAGGTGGAGCTAGTGGTAAAGAACCTGCCTGCCAATGCAGGAGACCTGAGAGACGCAGGTTCAATCCTTGGGTTGGGAAGATCCTCTGGAGGAGGGCATGGTAACCCACTCCAGTATTCTTTGGGTTTGTCTGGTGGCTCAGATGGCAAAGAATCTGCCTGCAGTGCGGGAGACCCGGATTTCATCCCTGGGTTGGGAAAAGTCCCCTGGAGAAGGAAATGGCCACCTACCCCAGTATTCTTGCCTGGAGAATTCCATGGACAGAGGATCCTGGTGGGCTACAGTCCATGGAGGTCACAAAGAGTGGGAACGACTGAGTGACTAACAACATTGGACCGTGTGACCGTGTGTTTGGTGTTTGTCTGTAGATGGGGGCAGGGTTGGGGCTCAGGCAGCCCAGGCTGGAAGCGGCACCTCCCACGGTCCCCAGGGAGTGGGTGGCGGGGCTGGGTGCCAGGCTCACTTTGCTGTAACGCTTCCTGTCTCATCAGATGGGCAGCGGGAGGCTCTGGAGGCCGTGTCCAGGCTCTGAACTGCGCTAGGGCTGTGGACTTGCTGGCAGTGGGCTGCAGACATGTCCCAGTCGCCAGCCTTTGTCCTCAATGTCCTCGAGACCCCAGAGGACCCAGAGGGGTAGGTGCTCTGGGGTGGGGCTGGGGGCCAGGATGTGTCACCCCCAGGAAGAGGTGGGCTGGACCTCAGCCCTTTGGAGGGGGAAGGCTGCTGGGGTGAGGACTGGGTCAGCAGCAGCCTGACCTCCCCGCCACATCCCCCGTTCTGGATCCAGCAGCCAAGAGCCCAGCCCCTATGATGAGAGCGAAGTGCATGACTCCTTCCACCAGCTCATCCAGGAGCAGAGCCGCTGGGTGGCCGAGGAGGGGCTGGAGCTGCAGCAGAGGCAGCCGGAGACTGGCGCCCTGGGGGCCTCAGGTGAGCCCACCTGTCCAGGTGCTGGGATGCGGTGGGCAGGGCACTGAGCCTCTCACCCTCTGAGGAAGCCCCTCCTAGCGGCCTGGGGAGGGGGCTGGGCGGGGAGATCTCCAGCCGGCAGGATCCGTAG
>NW_011494943.1:9350927-9356675 GCF_000754665.1 Bison bison bison | reverse complement strand
GGACAAGTGTTAACTTTGCTGGACAGGCAGCGACCACGAGACCATGCTGGGGCCTGAGGGTGCCCCCGTCTACAGCATGGCCACGCTCCGCATCTTGGCCAGCATGCCCAGTCGCACCATTGGTGAGTGGGACCCTTTCCCTTCGGACCCTGGGCTGGGCTGGGGTTTCTGGCTAAAGATCTACAGATCCCAGAGCCGGGCCCCTTCTGCTCCCACCTCACCCTATCTGCTGCCTGGAGGCCCAGCCCAGCCCCAGGCAGCCTCGCTGGGTTCTAAAAAAATGACTCCAGAGTCATCATGGGGATAAAAATAGACTCTTGGGAACCGGTGGAGCTTGAGGTCTCTTATGAAGGGACTTTCCTGGGTCCTGGGAAGCAGTGTGTGTGTGGGGGGTGGTGGTCCCTGCTCCACGTGAGGGGGCCGCATCCCTCCACTGACCAGTGGCCTCCGCAGGCCGGAGCCGTGGGGCCATCATCTCCCAGTACTACAGCCGCACGGTGAAGCTGCGTCGCAGGGCCGGCCGGCCGCAGCTCAGGGACATGGGCCGCTCAGCCCGGCCCAGCCTCCGCCTGTATGACCTGGAGCTGGACTCTGCGGTCCTGGAGGAGGAGGGTGAGTGGGGGTGGGGCGGGGCCAAGACCCTCCTGCACATCTGCTGGCGGGGTGGGGGCTGGGGTGCAGCGGGCTGTCTGAAGGTCCCCTGGAGTGAGGTCCCTTTGCAGGCGTGCAGGAGGGTCTTGGTGTCCCAGCCATTGGGACAGAGAAGCATGGGCCTCTCCGGCTGCACAGGATCTGACTCAGCAGCCAGGCACTCTACAATGTCTGTCGAGTGTTTGTAGTGTCACAGACGCTGGTATTGGCTTTGGGATGTGATGGTGGTGAGCATATCCATTCAGTTCTCGTGCAGTTTATCATCTGGTGAAACAGGAACCAAATAAACGGATAAGCGATGGTTAAGGAGATCCAACCAGTCCATTCTGAAGGAGATCAGCCCTGGGATTTCTTTGGAAGGAATGATGCTGAAGCTGAAACTCCAGTACTTTGGCCACCTCATGCGAAGAGTTGACTCATTGGAAAAGACTCTGATGCTGGGAGGGATTGGGGACAGGAGGAGAAGGGGACGACAGAGGATGAGATGGCTGGATGGCATCACTGACTCGATGGACGTGAGTCTGAGTGAACTCCGGGAGTTGGTGATGGACAGGGAGGCCTGGCGTGCTGCGATTCACGGGGTCGCAAAGAGTCGGACACGACTGAGCGACTGAACTGAACTGAACTGAACTGAAAACTCAGATTGAGATGAGATGTGATGGCTGGATGGTGTAGCCGATGCAATGGACATGAACATGGGCATACTTTGGGAGACGGTGAGGGACAGGGAGGCCTGGCGCGTTGCAGTCCATGGGGTCACAAAGAGCTGGACACAACCCGGTGACTGAACAGCAACAACAAAGCTCAGACAAGGGCAGCTGAGGAAAAGTGCCTGGCAGGAGAGCGTTGCAGCGCCCATCTAGCCTAGAGGAATCCCGGGAGGCTTCCTGGAGGACATGACACTAGAGCTGATGGGGGCATGTGCAAAGGCCCCGGGTGGGAGCCTCCTGGCTTCCCTGAGCATCTGGGAGGCTGGTGTGGGGGAGTTGGGGAACAAGAGAGAAAAGCTGTAGGAAGGCGCAGGGCCCAGCGCACAGGTCAGTCTTCAACCAAGTGATCTCTGGCAGCAGCGCCCAGGGCCTTGGGCACTTCCTGGGGCCCTCCTGTGTTTCCCCTCCCTGTTTACCCAAGGCCCCCAGCTGGTAGGTGACGGAGCAGTGCAGGGTGATGTGAGCTCAGGGGTCAGGGTGAATGTTCCAGTTTTATTGTGCGAACCAGGCTGGATGTCTGCTTTCCGGTCATTTCTTATCTGGAAAGAGGAGTTAAAATAGCATCCCCTTTCCAGGGTGGGTGTGAGGATGAAAGGAGAGAGGCCGAGGGGTGGCCAGATCTCCAGACCCCGCCTTCCTCTACTGACCCCAGCGGGGCTTGGCATAGTGGGAAGTGGTGGGGGGCTGGGGGGCTGGGACCCCATTGCTGCTGAGTAGGGGGAGCATATAGGGCTCCAGTGCATGGGGGGATCAGAGCAAGATGCTCGAGGGGCCCCAGGAGGGGAGTTTGGGTCAAGGAGAGGGGCACTGGGCTGGGCCTTGGAAGATGCGGGGAACTTGATTGTGTCCTGGGCTCCCGGGGGTGGAGGTAAGAGAGGGTGACGGCCGGCAGGCATGTGGGCCCGGCCCGGAGGCAGAGGCCTGGGTGGCAGGGGACGGCCGCATGGCAGGAGGGAGGGCAGGGTGCCGCGGGAACCTCAGCGCGCCTCCTTCCCCCTGCAGAGAAGCGGGGCCTCCTGGTGAAGGAGCTCGAGGGCCTGACAGCCGCCCAGCGGGACCACATGCTTCGGGGGATGCCCCTGAGCCTGGCTGAGAAACGCTGCCTGCGGTCAGTGCCCCTCCACCTCGGGTGGCCCCCAGACGCCCTTCCTCGGGTGGGCGGGGCAGGGGGTGATGGCGGTCCCTGGTGGGGAGGGAGTGGACCGACCCCAGACGCTGCCTCTGCCTCCAGGGAGGAGAGCCGGCCTCCAAGGGGCAAGCACAGAGCCCAGCGGCACCGCGGGCTCCTCTCCTGCTGCGACCAGCTCCGTGACAGCTGTGTCCTGGTAGGAGCATCTGGGTACCCGGGAGGGAAGGGGTGGAGTGGAGTGGGGGCGATGGGGGGGTCCTTTCTCCCTCCGAGTGACGCCTCCAGCCTGGCTCCGGGCCGGGACTGACCTCCCTTCTCCCCTCACGGCGCCCCTGCGCTCCGGGCCCCAGACTGGACTGCGGTCCTGTTGGGGCCGGCTCCCCGCCCCGGCCCCGCCTGAGAGCCGTGCTGCCGCTGTCCCCGCAGGCCTCGCACAACCTGGGGCTGGCGCTGCTCTCGGGGCTGCAGGCCCTGATGCCCTGGCACTACGCCCTGAAGCGGATCGGGGGCCGGTTCGGCTCCAGCGTCCTGTCCTACTTCCTCTTCCTCAAGACCCTGCTGGCCTTCAACACCCTGCTGCTGCTGCCGCTGCTGGCCTTCATCGTGGGCGTGCAGGCCGCCTTCCCACCTGCGCCCACGGGCCCGGTGCCCACCTTCACGGGCCTGGAGCTCCTCACCGGCGGGGTGAGGCTTGGCGGGGAGGGGGCGGCGAGCAGGGGCACCCTCTCGTTACACCCCCACCCCAACTCCTGCTGTGGCTCTGGCTCCCTCGCTTTCCCTGGGACCCTGGAAGCCCTAGGGCAGCCGCGCTCCTCCGTTCACCTCCGTGTTCCCCTCACCCCGCTTGCTCTCTGGCCCTTCCCCTTCTGCCTTTCTCCTCGCTCCGCCTTCTGGGTGCCCTGCAAGCCTGAGGGTGGGTCAGCTGCCAGGAGGGCAGACTCCCTGACCCTGCCAGGCGTTTTCTCCGCAGGGCTACTTCACCCACAGTGTCATGTACTACGGCTACTACAGTAATGCCACGTTGAACCAGCCTTGTGCCTCCCCACTGGATGGCAGCCAGTGCACTCCCGAGGCGGGCAGCCTGCCCTACAGCATGCCGCTGGCCTACCTCTTCACCCTGGGGGCAGCTTTCTTTATCACCTGCATCACTCTGGTCTACAGGTAATGGCTCTCTGCCGTGTGAACCCAGTTCTGAGCATCACTGACCCACCCATGCATCCATCTGTTCATTCATTCATCCATCTGTCTACCTATCCATCCGTCATCACTCCCTCCGTTTATTCATCCGTTCATCTGTCCATCCATTAATCCATCTGGCTACCCATCCATTCATCATCTCTTCATCCATCCAGCCACCCATCCAGTCATCCATCTAGCTACCCACCCATCCATTTTCCCATCCACTCATCCGTCCAAAGATTGAAGGCAAGAGGAGAAGGGGGCAACACAGGATGAGATGGTTGGATGGTAGGGACATGAGTTTGAGCAAACTCTGGGAGATAGAGAAGGACTGGGAAGCTTGGCTTGTTGCAGTCCACCTTGGGGTCACAAAGTTGGACACAGCTGAGTCTGAACAACAACAATCCATCCATCATCACTCTATCCATCCATCTATCTATCAACCATGCGTCCGTAGATCCTTCCTTCCATCCATACTTTCATCCACACACCCATCCACTCCACACACATTTGCTGTGCTCTGCTCAGGGCAGGAAGATAAATGAGCTCGGTGCACATCCTTGAGACGCTTGCTGTGTACAGGAGAAGACAGGCCAGTGAAGAGGCTGGGAAACTGTTGCGTTGCTCAGGTGTTATGGAGCATGGGAGTCAGACCAGCTTCCTAGGGGGGTGGCCCTAGTACCACAGAGGGAGGTTAAATAAGGGCAGCCAGGGAAAGACAGAGGAAGGTACTCTGGTTCTCAGAAGAGGCAGTGCACAGGTCCTGAGGCAAGCCAGAAGCTTCTCTAGCCACGTCTGGGTGGGAGGCAGCCGGCGTGGTGGTGGGGAGTGGAGCTGACCCCATTTCTAGCCCTTTGTGGCTGCTGGGCATCCTGCTGGACAGGTCTGACCTAGGGTGGGCGGTGGTCCGCCCCAGGAGGCTGAGAGCTCTGGGCTAGAGGAGGGGCAGGGAGAGTGGCGGGAGGCCCATCAGCACTGGCCGGGGGTGGGGGGCCTCCTGTGAGTGGCCGGTGCACTTTGTCAGATCTGTTTCTCCCGGCCTCTTCGCCTTTTGCCAAGCCTGGCTCTGCTTCTCCCAGCATGTCCCGCTCTTTTGGGGAGAGCTACCGAGTGGGCAGCACCTCGGGGGTCCACGCCATCACCGTTTTCTGTTCCTGGGACTACAAAGTGACCCAGAGATGGGCCACCCGGCTTCAGCACGACAACATCCGAACCCAGCTGAAGGTGAGCTGGGGGCTCACAGCCCCCTGGGGCCACGGTCTGCCACCCCCGTGTCCAGGGGAACACCAGTTGGGGCCCTGCAGTGGGCCTTCGAGAAGGGCTTCCTCTTCTTGAAGGCCCCGTGTCCTCCGGCCCTGGCAGGAAGAGGCCTCCGCTGTGCCAGCTGGCCCGCACTCCCAGCCCCCCCCGGTAGCCCTGGGGTACAAGTGAGAACAGTGAGGTCTCAGTCCCTTGCCCATGGCCCTCTGGGCCAGAGGGTGGCTGAGCTGGGCCTCCTGGAAGATTCTCTGCTGTTGGGGGTCCCTGCTGTGGGATTCGAGTCACGGGCGCTCAGTTTTGACCCAGCTGTCGGGCCCTCAGGGAGCGTCCCATGGCTCCTAGTCGGTGAGGGAACAGCTGTCTGCAGGCAGCACGGCTCAGTAGGCAGGTGGGGGGCAGGCCACGTCCCTGGAGACGGGGCCTCTGACGGAGCCACAGGCCATGGTACCGGGGGCAGGCGGGAGGTGAGCCCTGGCCGCCACCGACCCCAAGCCTCCCCGTGTGTCGGCTCCGTGCGCCCCCCCGGGGTGTGGTGCGTGCGTGGGCAGGTCCCCGCGTGTCTGTGCCCTGGGGGACAGGCTCGCTGTCACCTGCAGGAGCTGCTGGCTGAATGGCAGTCACGCCAGCACCGCCGGAGCGCGTGCGGGCAGCTGCGACGGGTGGCTGTGCTGGGGCTCGTGTGGCTGCTATGTCTGGGCACCACTCTGGGCTGCACCCTAGCTGTCTACACGTTCTCGGAGCTCATGATCAAGGTGCGGAGAGGGCGCGGGCGGCCCCCGAGGAGGCCGGGGCCTCCCGCTTTATTAGCTGGGACCCCTG
>NW_011494943.1:9347629-9350802 GCF_000754665.1 Bison bison bison | reverse complement strand
ACACCCTCCGCCCCGGCCCCCTCCAGAGGACACTTTCCTCCCGGGCCTTGTTCTCATTCCAGTTCTAACGCTATTATGACGTCCTTTTGTTTTCTTGTCTTTTGGTTTCTCTTTTCACTTTTTTTCCCACACCTGCGTTCCATCCTCCCTTCTCCGCCTCCCGCCCCTCTTCCTGTGCGGTTTGAACACAGGGCCTGGGGTGGGGGAGGTGTGCCTGCATCTGCACCTGCTCTGTCCCCCCAGACCCCTCCCTGCAGCTCCTTCCCCTCTGCGGTCGGGCCGGGCAGTGGACCTGACCCTGTCCTTGGGGCCCCTCCGGGGACCGCTGCCCCGCCCCAGCAGAGCCCAGTGTCCGCCGAGCGGGAGGCTGTCCTGCTGCTCCTGCCCCTGGTGGTTTGCCTCCTCAACCTGGGGGGCCCCTACCTGTTCCGCATCCTGGCCGCCCTGGAGCGGCACGACTCCCCGGTGCTGGAGGTGTACGTGGCCATCTGCAGGTGCGAGGCTAGCTGGGCCAGGTGCGGGTTTCTGGGGCGGGACTTCTGTCTCCCAGGCGCCCTGCCCTCAGCCCATGCACCCACCCTTTTCCGCAGGAACCTCATCCTCAAGATGGTCACCTTGGGGATTCTTTGCTACCACTGGCTGGGCCGCAGGGTGGGCACCCTGAAGGACCAGGTGAGGGTGGGCCGGGCGGTGCTGGTGGGGGCCTGGGGCTCCCCGGGACCCTCACAGCAGCCAGCCCTTGCCTGACCTTCCCTGGCTCTGTCCGCAAGCGTCCTGGGGGCACCCTGGTGGCAGGGGAGGGTGGGGGCTGAGGCCGCCTCCGTTTCAGTGCTGGGAGAACTTCGTGGGCCAGGAGCTGTACCGGCTCATGGTGATGGACTTCATCTTCACGCTGCTGGACACGCTTCTGGGGGAACTGGTGTGGAGGTGAGGCCCGCAGGCTGGGTCCCTGCACCTGGGCGTCCCCTGCAGAAGGGCTCCTAGCGTCCTCCCCTGCGTGTGTGGTGGAGGTGAGGTCACCTGGGCGGTCCTCAGGCCTCTGAAAATCAGGACCTGACCCCACATTGGGACCACAAATTTCCACCCATGACAGCTCTTCTGTAAAATATCGTTAAACTGAGAAAAACCCCGAGAAAACAGGATGTAGCGTATTTTTAGATCGGAAAGGAAAACAGGTTTCAAAATGATGCATGTAGTCTAATCCGTCAAGGGAAAAAAGGGTCGGGAGGAAGCACAGAAAGTGGAAGAATGTGTTCAGCTGTCCTGGCTGTGGGTGCTAGCACGGCAGGTGTCATTTCCTTCTTTTTTGTGTTTTCTTTGAGAACATTGGAATTTAAAAATAATAAGATTTTTACTTAAAATTTTTTCAAGATTGATTTTTATTTTTGGCCGCACCTCGTGGCATGCAGAACTTTCCCGACCAGGGATCGAACCCCTGCCCCCTGCAGTGGAAACGTGGAGTCTTAACTACTGGACCACCAGGGAGGCCTCAATAATAATAAAAATATTTTTTTTAGAAAATCTTTTTTTTCCTTGGCCGTGCTGGGTCTTCATTGCTGTGTGCAGGCTTCTCGCTGTAGTGGCTTCTTCTGCCGTGGAACACGAGCTTTAGGGCTTGGGGCTTCAGTGATTGTGGCATGTGGGTTCAGTAGTCGTGGCTTCCGGGCTCTAGAGCACAGGCTCAGTAGTCGGGGCGCACGGGTTTAATTGCCTCATGGCATGTGGGATCTTCCGGGGCCAGGAATCAAACTCGTGTCTCCTGCACTGGCAGGTGGATTCTTTACCACTGAGCCACCAAGAGGGATGCCATATCTGATAGCTCAGCTGGGAAAGAATCCTCCTGCAATTCAGGAGACCTTGGTTTAATTCCTGAGTCGGGAAGATCCGCTGGAGAAGGGATAGGCTACCCACTCCAGTATTCTGGCCTGGAGAATTCCATGGACTGTATAGTCCATGGGGTCGCAAAGAGTCAGACACGACTGAGCGACTTTCAATTCACTTTCACCAGGGAGGCAGTGAAAGTTGCTCAGTCGTGTCCAACTCTTTGCAACCCCACGGACTGCAGCCTGCCAGGCTTCTCTGTCCATGGAATTTTCCAGGCAAGAATACTTTCCCTTCTCCAGGGGAAGTTTTTGACCCAGGGATCGAACCTGGGTCTCCCTCATCACAGGCAGATTCTTCACCGTCTGAGCCACCAGGGAATAAGATTTTTAAAAAGCAGTAACACCTTTGATGCCAACGTGCATGTTTGCACTGGGGTGTATCGCACGTGCTTAGAAAATGGACAGAGACTGTCAGCTGCAGTGCAGACCCCTCCGTGTGGGACCCCAGTCCGCCGTCTCCCCTCAACATCGCTGGGCACTGGGAGGGGTGGGCTGGCTCGTCAGCTTGCCGTGCGGGTCAGGGTGGGGTCCCAGAGTCCCTCGGGCTGGTCTCGGGGATCGGTCCTCCTTAGTGACCCCCGGGCTCTTCTGCCCCAGGCTTTTCTCTGAGAAGCAGCTTAAGAGGAAGGGGAAGCCTGAGTTCGACATTGCAGGAAATGTTCTGGAGCTGATTTACGGGCAGACCCTGACTTGGTGAGCATCTCCCTTGTGTGTCCCATTGCCCAGCCCCCGGGGAGGCTGACCCCTTCCCCCTCAAGGCCCCAGCAAGGTCCAGTCCTGGGATTCTGGAGTGACCTGACCCCTCAGCCCCCAGTGGACCCAGGCTCCAGTCCCCTTGCTGGGCTTTCCTCGAGGTCTGATCCTGAGCCAGGCCTGGGGGGACAGTTCTGGGCCTGGGGAGCAGCCCGGGGGTCAGGACCCCAGACCCTGGACTGCAGCCCTCTCTTCTCCACACTCTCCTCAGGCTGGGGGTCCTCTTTTCCCCGCTCCTGCCCGCCATGCAGATCATTAAACTGCTGCTCCTCTTCTACATTAAGAAGGTAAAGGTGTTGCTGGGTCCTGGGGGTGGGGGCGCGGGGGGCAGCAGGCCTGGGGAGCGTGTGCAGCCAGGGTGGCCGCTGGGCCGGCAACACGGAGCCCTAGGACATTAGAACTCTTCCCTGGCCTGGGTGGTATGCGGCTGGCAGCCCAGGGCCACCCTCTGGGGTCAGTCGCACAGGCCCCAGCTGATTTCCGGCCCCGAATCTCTGCCTTTGGCAGGCTGGCAGCATCCCGTTAGGGTCTATGGTT
>NW_011494943.1:9311247-9347529 GCF_000754665.1 Bison bison bison | reverse complement strand
TGTCGCCACGTGCCCGTGTGTACAGGTCAGAGCTTCCAGCCGGGGGCTCAGAGGCGCTCAGAACCAGCACCTCCTCTCCTCTGCTCCCCGTGTTTCCTCATCTGTACACAGGGGATATGGGCTGCCCAGGTGACTCAGTGGTAAAGAATCCACCTGCTGAGCGGGAGATATGGGTTCGATCCCTGGGGCGGGAAGATCCCCTGGAGAAGGAAATGGGAACCCACTCCAGTATCCTTACCTGAGAGATCCCATGGACAGAGGAGCCTGGCAGGCTACAGTCCGTGGGGTCACAAAGAGTCTGACATGCTTTAGTGACTAAACAATAAAACAAACAAAAAAAACCCCATGGATGGTGCCCTAGGGGGCACTGCTGGAGATGACGTTTATAAAGCCCAGGGCGTGGGTCTGGCCCACTGGAGACCTTTAGTCAATGGAGGTGGCTTTGAGTAGCATCCCTCCTGCTTACAAGTGAGCTGGCCAAGCATCCCCCCATGTCCATTGGTCTCCCCTCTGCAGACAGGGAGGTGGCCCCACTGGCCCTCCCCAGCCTGCGGGCTTAGGATTTCAAGCGTCTGCCTCTCTGTCGGGCTGTTCTGAGGTCTTGGCTCAGGCTGGAAGCCGGGCTCAGGGTGCTGGAAGCGCAGCACCCCCTCAGCCCACGGCGGGCCTCGGTCCTGTTCGCTCTGGGAGGCCCCACCAGGCCTGGGAGTGGGGGTGGTGGACGGCAGGGTGGTGGTGGCCGAACGCAGCCTTTGTCCCCAGGCCAGCCTGATGGCCAACTGCCAGGCACCCCGCAGGCCCTGGAAGGCGTCCCACATGAGCACCGTCTTCATCTCCCTGCTCTGCTTCCCCTCCTTCCTGGGCACGGCCGTTTTCCTCTGCTACGCTGTCTGGCAGTGAGTGGGCGCCTGGCCTCCGGGGTTGGGGCGTGGGGAGGGCCGCCTGGCGAGGCTCTGACTGCTGGCCGAGGTTCGGGTGGTGTGGAGCGGCCCTTTGCCCGGGCTCAGGGGTCATGCCGCCCACCCTCTGCCCCCAGGGTGAAGCCCTCAAGCACCTGCGGCCCCTTCCGGACCCTGGACACCATGTATGAGGCGGGGAAGGTGTGGGTGCGCCGCCTGGAGAAGGCGGGCCCCCGCGTCTCCTGGCTGCCCTGGATCCACCGCTACCTGGTGGAAGATACCTTCCCCATCTACCTGGTGTCAGCCCTGCTGCTGTGAGTGACGGGGTCCCTGGCTTCTGCCACCCCCGGGCTCCTGCGAGGGGCCCAGCCTGACCGCCCGTCTCCCGCAGGGCTGTGATCTACCTCAACATCCAGGTGGTGAAGGGCCAGCGGAAGGTCATCTGCCTCCTCAAGGAGCAAATCAGCAACGTGAGTGCCCCTCTGAGCCCTCCACCCAGGGTCCCTCCGGACTTTTAACCTCCCTGGGATCTGGGCTGTGGAAAGGGGTTGTTTGCTAAGCAAATTATATCAATTGAGATACATAGTTCGTATTCATCAGAGTTGTAGATGGGAGGCAGCCAGGCTGCCCATCTGCAAAGAGCCCGCTGGGAGGAGGGCTCCAGAGGTGCTTCTCCGACGACCACCCCCCCCACCCCCAGTACCCCAGAGGTCGCCCAGCCCTGCCTCATGGGCTGTCCCTCCCTCCTCCCTGCTCAGTTACTGGACCTCCCATCACCTTTGGGGCAAGTCACTGCCCTGACAGTCAGGGTCACTCGGGCTGGCGTTTGCCTGGACGGCAGGGGCCTTTCGCCTGGTCCTTACCCTGCCTAGGTCTGGGCTGGCTGCTCAGGAGCACGTGTCAGTGACAGCAGTTCTCCCTGAATACTCAGTGGCCTCTGACCTTGTCCCCAGGGCCCCGACATCACTCTCCCCACTGCTATTTTTTTTTCCTTTTCTCCCTTTCCTTTCCAGTTTCTCCCTTGTGTACTCAATGCTTGAGCCCACCTTGGGGCCAGCTGCTGCCTGTGTTCCCCAGGCAGTCACATCAGGGCTGGTAGCTCCCCGCCATCCTGTGTTAGAAGTGACCTGAAGGTCCACTGCCAGGGGTCAGCCAAGGCAGGACCGGGCTGGGCTGCAGCTCGTGTGAGCCTGCTGCTGGCTGGTTGGTGCAGGGGCTCAGAGTCAGGTCTTTCCAAGTGGGAGGATCCTCTGGGGACTGCTTCCACTTTTTATTGGGTTGTAAGCAATGCAATGCTTCTACAAACAGCAGGCAGGGCTCAGGCTGGGCGTTTTGGCTGAGGGGGGTTGCCTGGCCCCAGCTGTTGGAAATGGGTTGTTTTTCCCAACTGGCTCGTGCTCTGCTGTGTAGATCTTTGGGACCTGAGGTGCCCGGCGGGATGCACAGGGGCATTGAGAGGGGAACCCCTGGTTCACCTTGTTCCGCCTGCCGTTCCTCTAGGAGCTGAAGGACAGTTCCCCAGGCGGCCCTTGTGGTGGGCAGCGTCTCCCACCAAGGCTGAGCACGGGCCCGGTTCTGAGTCTGGGGCTGCTGGTCTGAGCTCCGCCAGCACTCGGAGCATCTCCTCCTGGGACTGAGCAGGGCGGCTTACTCAGGCACACGGCCCTCTGTACCCACCAACTTGGTGGAGAGAAAATGGGGAGGACCCATCTTGGAGGTGTGTCTGTCTCAGCATCTTCCTGGGTGAGCCAGGGTCCCCGGCACCCAGGACGCATTCGAGCAGAATTGCTGTTTTCTCTTTGTGAAGGCTCCCTACCAGAAACCCAGTCTGACCCTGGAGCTGCATGGGCCCTGAAGTCTGCCAGGTGTTTAACCGGGTTCTCGACTTTAAACCTTTATGCACTTTTCACAGTCATTTGTCGAAAGAGCCCTGGGTTGGCTGATTTGTTGTTGTTTAGTCGCTAAGTCATGTCCAACTCTTTGTGACCCCATGGACTGCAGCACGCCAAGCTTCCCTGTCCTTCACCATCTCCCAGTGTTTGCTTAAACTCATATCTGTTGAGTCGGTGATGCCATCCAACCATCTCATCCTCTGTCGCCCCCTTCTCCTCCTGCTCTCAATCTTTCCCATCATCAGGGTCTTTTCCAATGAGTTAGCTCTTCGTATCTGGTGGCCAAAGTATTGGTTGATCGCTGCCCCAAAGATGTCCTTGTCCTAAACCCAGGAGCTGTGAATGAGCCATGTCACCTGGCATTGGAGTTGGGGGTTCAGGATTGCAGATGGAATTACAGTTGCTGTAATTCCATCCGCTGATCTGGAGGTGGGGAAGATTATCCTGGATCATTTGGGTGGGCATGATAAAGCCCTTAGAAAAGGAAGTTGGAGAGTCAGTATCAGAGAAAAGGGTGTAAGAAGGACTTGACTGGACGCTGCTGGCTCTGCAGATGGGAGAAGGCTGTGAGCCCAGGGATGTGGGCAGACTCAGAAGCTGAAGAAGGCGAGGACAGATTCTCCCTGGAGGCTCCAGAAGGAACCAGCCCTCCTCACTCCTTGATTTTAGCCCAGTGAGACCACTGTGGACTTTAGAAAATTTTGTTTCCTTCTGTCTGGCTGTGCTGGGTCTTCGTTGCTGCTGGGCTTTTCTCTAGCTGCAGCGTGGGCTTCTCTTTGTGGTGGCTCCTCTTGCTGCGGAGCACGGGCTCCAGGGTGCTCGGGCTTCAGTAGTTGTGGTGCTTGGACTCAGTAGTTGCGGTTCTTGGGCTCTAGAGCGCAGGCTCGATAGCTGTGGTGCACAGGCTTAGTTGCTCCATGACATGTGAGGTCTTCCCTGACCAGGGCTTGAACTTGTGTCTCCTGCATTGACAGGCGGATTCTTTACCACTGAGCCACCAGAGAAGCCCTATTGTAGACTTCTGATCTCTAGAACCGAAAGGTGTTGAATTTGTGTTGCTTTAAGCCACTAACTTTCTGTAATCGATTAGCGCAATGATAGAAAACCCATACAAACCCTATGACCCAAGCACACAGTGACCGAGGTCAGAGAGGAGGTAATTTCCCCAGGGCAGACTTACTAAGTAGCAGGACCGGTTATATATTGAGTCAGGCTTGTTTCTGGTGGCAGCCCTCGCTGTGTGAATCAGCACATTTCCCTTTTCACATTGGCTGCTAGGAGGCTAAGCTGTGTGTGTGTGTGTGTGTGTGTGTGTGTGTGTGTGTATATGTGCCCACTGTAGGGTTCTCGGTTTTCCCTCGTTCTTGCTTGGTACCTCTGTCTCCTTTCTTTAAACTTTTCGTGTTCACGGGGTCAAATCTTTGAGAGCCCCTCTGAGTGCCATACTGGAGCAGGCCACTTCTGGATGGACATGCAGTGGACAGCTGCTCTCTGTGTTCTGGTGTTTCTAGGAGGGGGAGGACAAAATCTTCTTGATCAACAAGCTTCAGCGTGTCTACGAGAGGAAGGAGAGGAGCAGGTGAGGGGCCTGGGAGGGGAGTCTGCAGGGTGGGGGAGCAGGGAATGGACAGAGGCCCCTTACTTCCAGGGGTCAGGGGTGGGGAGTGGCTGCTGGCCTCCCCGGGTGGCCCTTAACTTCTTGGGACTCCCCTGTCCACTTCCCCCACCTTTTCTCCTCAGGTGTGTGGGGCATTTGGGGCAGGAGGAGAACTTAAGTGTGGTGAGAAAGGAGAAAAGGAAGTGAACTGTGTGCAGGGGGCAGGGTTGAGCTGGGGTCTCTCACACCCTTTTCCTCCTCCTCTCTGCATCCCCTGTCTTGATGAGTCAGGGGTCGGTCTAGCTGGCCTTCTCCTCAGGCCCCGCCCCTTTCTCGCCATGGGGTGAACATCCTGCCCCCAGATGCTGCTGCATCAGGAGTGCAGGGCCTGCTCCCACGGCCGCACATCTCACCCTGCATCTGTTGCCTGTGCTTAAGTCCGGGGATGGGGAGGCACACTCAGACATCTTCCTGCCGCCTGGACAGACAGACACACTCGGGGATGCACACACCCCCTTCCCCAGCCCCCGCCCAGCCAGGGGGGCTGGCTGAGGTCTGCAGGTGGAAGCCCTTGGGGCTCCCCATCCCCACCCTGGGCAGCAGGAGTCCCCCCACCCTAGAATGAGCCATCTAATAAGACATCCTCCCCACACCCTGGCCAGGAGGAGGGCATGGCAGCCCACTCCAGTGTCTTTGGCTGGAGAACCCCATGGACAGAGGAGCTTGGCGGGCTGCAGTCCCTGGGGTCACCCTCGGCCAGGTGTCAGTGGTGAATCCTGGCCTCTTCCCGCTCCTTCCCCTTCTCAGAGCTCATGAGGAAGCTGCTAGGGCGTCCTGTGGCCTAAGGGGGTGACTGGCGCGCACTGCCCGAGGCCAGGGGCCCCTCGCTGACTTCCCTTTCTGGCAGGGCTGGTAGAACCGAGGAGGCCGTGACACCCCCAGCCCTGCTCACAGACGGCTGGGACGCCCAGTAAGAGTGCCAGGCTGGCAGCCTGGTTCCTGCGGCCCTGCAGGCAGATGCCGCCTGAAGTGACCCCGCTGGGACACAACTGGGGATGGGGGCAGGGGGCAGGCTCTGCAGCCCACCTGAGGCTGAGCACCCCTTGTGAACCCTGCCTGGAACTCTTATTTATTCTAATTAAACATGTTTTGCAAAATGGGCTTATCTTGTGGGAGTCTGTGCTTGTACCCAGGCCTGTCCAGGCGTGCGCAGGTATGGCTGTGCCCCCGGGGCCTGCAGCCTGCATTCTTCTGCCTCCAATTTCTCCCTCTTTCTTCAAGGCTGTCTTCCTGGCCAGGCCCAGCCCTGTGGCCTCCCCCAGTGCCGGGCTCTGGATGGAACAGACTGCAGGGCTTCAGTGCTGAGTGCAGGGCGCCCTCTGCTGGCGCAGGCCCTCGTAGCAGGGATGCACCACACTGCAGCCTCTGGGGCTGCCCTGCTTGGGGGCTGTGGTGAGGTGGGGAGGTGGGGGGAAGAGTACAGATACGGAATGTGTGGTGGCGGATGATCAAGTGATGCTTTCAGTGGTTACTGGGTGGAGGGCAAATTTAGGGAGGAACTGAGGTGGGTCACGGAGAAGGCAATGGCACCCCACTCCAGTACTCTTGCCTGGAAAATCCCATGGATGAGGAGCCTGGTGGGCCGCAGTCCACGGGGTCGCTAAGAGTCGGACAAGACTCAGCGACTTCACTTTCACTTTTCACTTTCCTGCACTGGAGAAGGCAATGGCAACCCACTCCAGTGTTCTTGCCTGGAGAATCCCAGGGACGGGGGAGCCTCGTGGGCTGCTGTCTATGGGGTCGCACAGAGTCGGACATGACTGAAGGACTTAGCAGCAGCAGCAGCAGAGATGGGTCATAGCTTTTCTTCCAAGGAGCAAGCGTCTTTTCATTTCATTCGGAAGAAAAGCTATGACCAACCTAGACAGCATATGAAAAAGCAGAGACATTACTTTGCCAAACAAAGGTCCGTCTATTCAAAGCTATGGTTTTTCCAGTAGTCTTGTATGGATGTGAGTTGGACTATAAAGAAAGCTGGGTGCCGAAGAATTGACGCTTTTGAACTGTGGTGTTGGAGAAGACTCTTGAGAGTCCCTTGGACTGCAAGGAGATCCAACCAGTCCATCCTAAAGGAAATCAGTCCTGAATATTCATTGGAAGGACTGACGCTGAAGCTGAAACTCCAATACTCTGTCCACCTGATGCGAAGAACTGACTCATTGGAAAAGTCCCTGATGCTGGGAAAGATTGAAGGTGGGAGGAGAAGGGGACGACAGAAGATGAGATGGTTGGATGGCATCACTGACTCGATGGACATGTGTTTGAGTAAACTCCGGGAGTTGGTGATGGACAGGGAGGCCTGGAGTGCAGTCCATGTGGTCGCAAAGAGTCGGACACAACTGTTCAGACATGAACATGTTGGACAGTTCAGAGTGACTGAACTGAAATAAGGTGGGTCATTTGCTAATGAGCTGTGGAGAGAGGAGCCTTTGGCAGGTGGAAGGGCAGCCAGTGTCCAGGCCTGTGGCGGAGTGAGGTGACCCCAGTCCTGCCAGGCAGAGCTTGAGGAACCTGTGGGAGGCCGTGGGCCCGAGGGTGTGGGGAGGAGGGGACAGAGCTGTCACTGACCAGGGCCCGCTGTCCGCAGGAGCTGGGGGAGCAGCCCTGTGGGAAAGGATGGGAGAGCGGCAATAGGCCCTCAATCCTCATCTCCATGGGGAACCTGGGGGAGCAAAGCCTGGCTTGGGGGGCGCAGGTGGGCCATGGGGACACCTCTGCCACCTGCCACGCTCCCAGCTGGGCCCATGCTAACCCCAGATGGTCCCTGTTTTGAGGACTGTCCCACGTCGAGGGGGCGCTCCTGCGTTTGGCAGACGTGCGGGACAGACGCCACCTGACTTTCTCAGGAACCCGACATCAGGACTCTTGCTTGTGTCTAGTACCAGGCAGGTGATGCTTGGGGACCTCTTCGAGGAGCTGGCAGCAGCTCTTGGCTGCGGTTCCGGGCATGAGCACCGCTGGGTGGGTGAAGTCGGGTGGGGAGACTTGACCTGGGCTCTCAGGGCCAGCACTCCCAGATGCCCACCTCCACGTGAAGAGCGCTTTTGGATGGATGGATGGACATCATAAACTGACCACGTCCAGTCTGAGCTGGTGCCGCCAGTTATGACTGGCTGGGCTCACTTTGCCTGCCTCGCAACGACTGAGGTCAGGACAAGCTGCTGCTGACAAACGGGCCAGAAGCCTGTGGGCATTTCTGCAGGCACCGTGTGCCAGTCAGGTGGTGTCCCTGGCCATTGAGCGCTAACCGAGGTGTTGCTGTGAAGGCATTCTGCAGGCGCCCAGCACCCAGTCAGCTGACTTTAAGGAGACTGTCCCCCGTGATGTGTGTGGGCCTTGTCCAATCAGTTGAAGGACCTCAAGATCAAGGCCAAGGTTTTCCAGAGAAGAGATTCTTCCCAGGGCTGTGGCACCCAGCTGCCTGGCTGGCGGGGTTCAAATTCCAGAGTCACTAGCTCCGCCCCCGTCCCAGTCAGTTCTCTTTCCAGGCACGTCCGTAGCCCATCACAGTGGCTTCTGATACACATGTGGCCTCGAGCCTCCAGCTGTAATATTCCGTGATGGAGCCCAAGGGGCCCTGACCGAGCAAGGCTGTGGAGTCAGAGGGGCCTGGGTTTGATGCTCATCAGTTCATGGCCTTGGCACATTCCGTAACCTCTCCCAGTCCCTGTTCCTCCCCTTTTGGGGTTGTTGGAACAATGGACACGGTCCCACGTGGTGCTTAGCACCATGCCTGGCACGTAACAGTTTTGCTTTAAAAAAAAAAAAAAGAAAAAGAAAAAAGCGTAAACTGACAAATGAGACCCACTGGGCTCTTGCAAGTGGCTGAATTCCAGTGGGTGGGAGGCTGACAGTCTCAGCCTACCAACAGGCTCCCTCGGACACCACCTCTGCCTTGGCCACTCAGTGGAATCAACCGGGGAGATTTAAAGACCCTGATGCCTGTACACTCGACCAGAGACTCTGGTGGAATGGATTTATGATGTGCCCTGGGTTCTGGGATTTTAAGAAATTTCTGGATAATTCTGACATGCAGTCAGGACGGAGAACCAGTATCTGAAATGTCACTTAAGCCCGAAGCTTCTGTGCACTTCGGGGGTGTGTTTGGAAACAAGCTTCAGGATTTCACGGTGACTGGGGAGCCAGGCTCCTGGGTCACACCTGCAGTGTGGGACTGCCGTTCAGGGAAGTTTTTCCAGGTGGTGTGGTAAGAAACTGCCTGCCGATGCAGGAGGCGTGGGTTTGATCCCTGGGTTGGGAAGATTCCCCTGGAGAAGGCCACGGACAGAGGAGCCTGGCAGGTTACAGTCCATGGGGGTGCAGAGTCGGACACGACTGAGCTCACCACTCACACAGGCGAAGCCGGTCGACAGCACTTCTGCTGGGAGAGCTGATGTGTAGACGCTAGTAAGTTAACCGCATGTTTCCATCACGACTCATGTGACTTCTTCTTGTTCCACCCCATGTGCTCTATTCTTGCAAATAATCTTCTTGAAACACCTTCCTGTCTCAGTGAACACACACTCAGCTCCTCGGGTCTTGTGGCCTATGTCCTTAGAATCAGGGCTGGCCAAGGTGGCTCCTTCCCAACCCTTTCTCCCCATTCAGAAGTCCTTTCTCCACACACCAGGCTTCTCCCCGCTGAGCATCCTGCCGTCTTTGCCTTCTCCCACAGTGTTGACAGAATGAGGTTAAAAAAAAAAAAAAAAACAGTACAGTTCTGAGCCTCCAATTTTTCTCTTGATTCCAGACACCAAGTCTCCTTTTCATCTGTGGGTAGCAGGGCCCGGCCCTGCTCCAGGCCAGGAGGCAGTCACTCATCCTCCTCTGTGCTCCCACGTGTCCCGTTTTCCCTGGGCTTGGGAGGAAAGAGCCACCTCCTCCAGGAAGTCTGCCTCACCTTCGGCCATCCCGGTGGCACTGAGCTTGTTCTCCAGTGAGGTGCTGGGACGGTTTGCTCCCCTGTGGTGACTCTGGACTCACAGGGGACCAGGTGAACACCCGGGGAAGGGCTGGCTCGAGCTCCTGGTGGAGTCGTGGCCTCCAGGTTTACACAAGTGCAGGATGTTGCGTGTGTTCTGATTGTCCGTGTTCTGAGCTTCACTCTTCCTTTAGCCCTTCTCCTGACGCTGGTCCTCCCGTGCTCTCTTCCTGGGTTTGAGGCCGGTCAGAGCCAGGAGCTTGCCGTCTTGACCTCCGGAGCCAACCTGGGTCCTGTCTTCTCGGTAAAATGTGGCCGAGGCCCCTAGGAGTGTAAGAGAGGAGGAGACACTCGCTCCATTGGTCTCTGAGCAGAAGTCACAAAGGACGTTTAGGCTGGTCTTCAAGAGGATATCTTCACAATCCCGATGAGACAGCAGAACTGGCGCTGAACTTATGGTCGTGGCAGGCGATCCCGGGGTGGGCCTGGGAGCCAGTGCCAAGTGCTCGGACTCCTGACTGCGGCCTGAAGCCCGTGGGGACAGGCTGCTGCTGCTGTAGCCAGTGCCGTCACCTCAGCAGTCCTCGTACAAGACGCTATGCACAGTCATCTAAGGCTGGGGCTTCCCTGGAGGGCCAGGGGTTAATACTTCCCCTTCAATGCAGGGGCTGCGGGTTCGATCCCTGGGTGGGGAACTAAGATCCCACGTGTCTCTCGGTCAGGAAACCAAAACATAGAACAGAAGCAATATTGTAAGTCAATAAAGACTTTAAAAATGGTCTGTATCCCACCCCCCAAAAAAAACTTAAGGCTACTTTACTGAAACAAAAGAACATCTCAGTTCAGGCGCTCAGTCGTGTCTGACTCTTTGTGACCCCGTGAACCACAGCACACCAGGCCTCCCTGTCCATCACCAACTCCCAGAGTCTACCCAAACCCATGTCCATTGAGTCGGTGATGCCACCCAACCATCTCATCCTTCGTCGTCCCCTTCTCCTCCTGCCCTCAATCTTTCCCAGCATCGGGGTCTTTTCAAATGAGTCAGCTCTTCTACGACCAACAAAAAACCTTCACTAAAGACCTTCACTACTCTTTTCTCTCTGAATATTTATTTTTTTAAAAAAATATTTATTTTTAGCTGTGCTGAATTTTCATTGCTGCGAGGGCTTTTCTCTGGCTGTGGCGAGCCGGGGCTGCTCTCTCGTTGCAGTGCTCAGGCTTCTCACTGCGGTGGCTTCCCCCGTTGCGGAGCACGGGCCCGCGGGCTTCAGCAGCTGTGGCGCCTGCGCTCAGTAGCTGTGGCCCACGGGTGTAGCTGCTCCTCGGCATGTGGAATCTTCCTGGATCCGGGATCAAACCCATGTCTCCTGAGTTGGCAGCTGGATTCTTAACCACTGAGCCACCAGGGAAGCCCTCTTTGGATATTTCTGACACCCAAACTGGGTCACGGGTTGAGCGCGAGCAGCAGTCCTGGGCTGTGGCCACATGCCACGGTCGACCCAGATGGTACTGGTTCCTGGACGGAGCGCGTGGGTCCAGGCGGGTGGCTGGCGGGGAGCCCCTAGGCTCTACTGCATTTCGATGACTCAATAAGATTTTGGTGTTGAATGCAACATCCCAAAACAAATGGTAAAATCCTAGGTCAGGCAACTGAAACGTGGAGTGCACCTACTTACGTACATAAACTTTCGAGGACAGCATAAAAAGGCACAGGGCATTTCTTACACACAGTGGGACAGCTCTCTCTCCCAAAACATACAAAGTGAATATAGATGACATTCCTCTTTGAAAAATAAAAATAAAAAACGCATTTATTCGAATAGCCAAGAAAAAAAGAATTGCCATTTATTAAGATTCAACAAAGCATTGTACTTTTGAAAGCAACTGTCGGTGCATTTTCTTCAACAATCACATTCTATGAGGAAAAACATTAAAAGCCACAAACTTGTCTTTTAATCTCAGAGTTACAGACGTCTTTAATTCGAAATAAAAGGTCAAAAAACAAAACAAAAAAAACAAAACCCCAACAAATCCCACCCCAACAACAACAAAAAAAACGAAAACGGAGAGATTCTTTACTTCCATCCCCAATTTAAAAATATCAGTTTTCTACAACTCGATGCTAAATGCAGCATGGGAAGCTGTATGTCTAGGTGCTCACGGGCACACACGCACGCACGCATGTATATTTGGTGTACATGTGTGGGGACGTGTACATCAAATATACAGAGCACAGGTAATGGCAAATGAGATGCGCTTACTCTGAGGAAGGTCTGTTTAGCTAAATACACTACTGAACTTGAGAAAAAAGTCTCGAACCAGTTTGTGCATAGTTCATGATCCTCTATAAAACCAGCTTTTGTTGATCTGCAATTTTGCAGGAACTTTTTTTTTTCTTTTCGTTTTTTGTCTTTTTTTTTTAAATTGTTTTTTGCTTTTTTGTTTTGTTTTGATAAAACCATTAAAAAGCTAATTAAAAAAAATGTAATGCACAAGTTTCCTGATCAAGCAGGCAGGGAGCACATGTTCATATATTTTTTTTTTTTTTTTTAAACATACTTGAGGGTATGTTACTCCATTGTCTCTTTCTTGCAAAACAATCAAAACATTGATCATTTTTTTTTAAACATAAAGCAATTTTTAATATATAAAGCACTCTTCGAACATCTATTTCCTTTGAGTCCATTATTTGGTACATACGTAACTGCTACACGTTAGAGATTAGGTATCTTTCTTCTTTGTGGTTTTTTTTTTTCCTCTTTTTTCTTATTTTTTTTTCCTTTATTTTGTATTATTATTTTTTTTAATAACATCTTCAGTGCTAGGAGTTGGGTGACGAAACACATGAAATGGTGTGGAGCTGTCCCTCGGGAACCCTGGTTTTCCTGAGCGCGCGTCCGCGTGTGCAAGACAGTGACCACAGCTCGTCGCCTCGACGAAGGGGACCGTCGGCGAGTCCACGGCGACGGCCGGAGGGGAAAGCAACACTGTTCCATCCCAGAGCTCTGAAGCAGCGGATCTGCGTTCTGAAAATAGGTTTCTTTACGACAGAAGTCTTTTTTTTTTTTTTTCTTTTTTTCTTTAAATTCCTTTTTAAAATTTTTTATTTTTAAAGTCTGAAGGAGAAAAAAAAAAAGGTCTGTAAACAGGTGGGAGCCGTCACCACTGGCTCCGACAAAAGCAGTCACAACCCACACCCAAGTGCTTGTCTCCGCTCCTCTCGAGGAACCATCCATCCTCTGCAAGGATCTATGGCCACAGTTCAGCGAGTTTTTTTTTTTTTTTTCCTTTTTTCTCTTTAACTTTATATTCCAAATGGAAAAATGGTGCAATACTCTGGTAATAATTTTCTTGCATTAGTCCACGATAAAAAGCTGCTAAAGGTAGGTATACATATTATTTCTCCAGAGATATACACTGTAATTTTTTTAAACGCAATTAACAGAGTCCTTGAGTAAACATTTACACATGAATTGTCACCGGCCCTGTCCTGTGAATTTTCTTGAACGTATAGGATTAGCTAGAGGAAGGGCAGGGACACTCAGTGCAAAGTTAGAAGCTAATAATAAACAACAAACATTTGACCAATGCGCCAAAAAAAAAAAAAAAAAAAAAGCACATACTGAATAAAAGGGAAAACCCACAGTTACATCCCTCACACACTTAACATATGAACACAGAAAGCACGCAGGCACACACGCTTGTTTCAACACACACACACACACACACACACACATATAGGCTGTCAACTTAGAAATGTTTCCTAGAGCCTGTTTCTGTGTACTGATGTCAACCTGGAAGTGTAGAATTAGAAAGTGTTCACATTTCATTATTGGCCTGCTGGATTCAAGTATTTGCATGTTTGATATGTCTTTTTTTTTAACTTTTAAAAAATATTTTTTTGGGGGGATTAAAAAAAATGACATGAAAAAGTAATGAAACAAGGGTAATGTGCATAGGCGGACCCGTGGGGACAGAGAGCAGAGCACAGACCGCTCCTTCCGCTCGGCTCCCGGTCGGGGCGTCCTGGTGGCGGACGCCAGCTCCCCCTGATTACGGGGCCGCCTCTGGTAATGTGCATAATCATCACAGGCTCGTTTTAAATAGGCTTTCTCGTCTCCCTCCCTCCCTCCCCACCCCTCCCTCCCTTGATAAAATAACCCTTTCCAGCCCACAATCTGAAAAGTGCCCTTCATGATAGAACTATTCTAAGCAGCTTTTATACTTAAAAAAAAAAATCAAAATGACAACACACCGTACAAACATAAGACGACACCAAATAAAAAGCTGTGAGAAGCATCCTGTCGTGACGCGTGACGCTGCCCCGGCGCGGCCGCACTGTCTCGGGGACAGTTCGCAAGGCCTGCGTGTGGCCAAGGCTCGTCTTCAGTACTGGACAGAGGTACTCGAAAGGGCTGCCGGGCAGCTCCGGTCGGCGGGGTCCTCAGCAACACCCGGGCTGGAAAGGGTCAGCGTGTCCTCCTGCAGCTGGTGACCGCGGCACCCGCGGGGCCCCCCGGGGCTAGATGGACTCCCCACTGAGAAGGTCGCCAGGGAGCAACGTGTTCAGCGGGGTGGGGCTTCCGATGACCCTGCCGTCGTCGCTGCTGGGGGGGCCCCACAGGCTGCTCGAGTACTGGGGGACCCCGCCCCACAGCAGGTCGCTGCTCCCTTTGCCGGCCAGCCCCGGGGCATTCCAGTGGCCGGCGTCGCTCCGCACCAGGCCGTGGGCGCTGCCCGAGGTGCCCAGCCGCGTCTGGCTGGTCCCTGGGCTGGGCTGCCAGCTGGAGGTGGGTGGCAGTGCTTGGCCTTGGGCTAAGAAACGGTTCACTTCTTCTTCGCCGGCGAACTCGGCCAAGATGGTAGTGTTTCCCAGAACACACCTGGAAGGGCAGGGTGGCAATGGAAATAAGGGTTGGTGTTTTTGAGAAGATAACACAAACTTGACAAATCCTTAGCTAGACTAACCAAGAAAAAAAAAAAGAGGACACAAAATCAGAAACGAAAGGGAGGCATTATAACTGACAGTACAGAAATACTAATAGACATCTGAACCCCTTGTTTAACCACAGCATTATTTATAAATAGTCAAAATATGGCTACAAGCTAGTAGTCAACAAAGAAAATGTGAGGTGTGTGTGTGTGCACACACACACAGACACAGACATGCACACACACACACAATGGACTACTGTGCAGGCACAAGAAAGAAGGAAATCCTTCAACAAAACAGATTAATCCTGAGGACCTTATGCTAAGGGAGGTAAGTCAAAGATCAGATAAATACTGCACGATATTTTTTATTTGGAACCCCCAAAAAGCCAAACTTGTAGACACATTTGGGAGTAGAATGGTGGTTTCCAGGAGCTGTGGGTGGAGAGATGGCAGAGGCTGGTCAAAGGGTACAGACGTCTGGTTAGATGACTAAGTTCTGGGGAGGGAAGGTGCAGCCTGGTGACCAGTTAACAGTTCTGTATCGTTTATGTCAAAGCTGCTGACAGAGCAGATCTTCAATGTTTTCACCACAAATAGGAAGTAATAATTATGTGCCCTGGGGTCCTGTTAGCTCACATGGTGGTGAGCATTTGGCAGTTACAGAAACGTGCCAGGACAACAGGCACTACGCCTCTGAACTGACACACTGCTGCTGTGCGTCGGTCAGATCTCAAAACAAAAACTCAAAAAAGCCACAAACACAGAAAGCAGAACGGGGGGCCATGTGAGCGGAGCAGCTGTGAGTCTTCCTGTGTCCTCCTTGTTGGCTTTCCTGTGCTGTTGTTTTTTTAAAACAGGAAAAGGACAGCTGGAGGCTTCATGTCACAGGCCACCCAGAAACAGTCCAGCAGTTCACGCTTTACTACAGCTGTTTCCAAGGCCAGAGTATGAGCTTTTCCCCCTTGTTTTAGATTTCTAGCAGCTGTGTGGTGGTGGTATCGAGAGCACATTCTTAAGGATGTGCATGCATGGACCATTGAAGGTGGGCATCGTTTAGGGTCAGTGCAGTTCATCCTGGGCTGAAAACAGGCATGACTGATTTCTGGGGCCCACAGCTCAAGTGACACTGCTGAGAAGGCCTACTCACGACATCTAACTGGAGTCCTGTAATCAGGGGAGAGGAGTCGGCTGCAGGGAACACTATTAGGCCCAGGAGTGGGCACTGCCATGCGCATGCCTGGGGACATCCATGGAGAGAAGCTTCTTTCATCCCTAGGTCTCTCCTGGAGCCCCACTCCGTCCAGGGTAGGAGGGAGGGGGGAGAGCCTTGGCACTTTGGCAGCAGAGAAAACCGATATGTCACAAGACACCTCTCATGGGGTGAATTGCATCCCTTCAAATTCATATGTTGAAACCCTGAGACCTCATTGTGCCTGTGTTTGGAGAGAGTCTTTAAAGAGAGAATTGAAGTAAGATGTGCTTTTTGTAAAGAATGCACCTGTCAATGCAGGAGACTCAAGAGATGCAGGTTCCATCTCTGGTCAGGAAGAGCCCTGGAGTAGGAAATGGCGGTCCATTCCAGTATCCTTGCCTGGAGAATCCCACGGACAGAGGAGCCTAGAGGACTATCGTCCATGGGGATGCTGAGTCGGGCACGACTGAGCAACGAGCACACACGTGCGAGGTCATGAGGGTGGCCCTAACTCACTTGCACCACTGTCCCTAGAAGGAGAGGACGTCGGGACACATTCAGATGGAGCAATGTGGAGACACAGCAGAAGGCAGCTGTGTGCAAGCCGAGCAGAGGCCCTGGGGGGAGGTGACCCTGCCCACACTCTGTCGGACGTCCAGCCTCCAGACCATGAGCCAGTGGACAACGGCGCCCGGGGGGCCTGCTGTGCCTCGGAGGCCCCAGGACCCTCCCGAGGCCCAGGCTGAGCACCGCGGGCCGCAGCCAGGGCGGCGCAGGGCAGGGGAGGGGAGGGACATACATGTGCAGGGACTTCTGGGCCTTGGCGGCTTCCTCCTTGGAGCTGTAGCGGACCACGGCATTGCCCTGCGTCAGGTTCAGGTGGAATGTGATGAGGGGCCCGTGCTGCAGGCACAGCGTCCGCAGGGTGGAGCCGTCGATCTGAGTGAGGAAGAGGAAGGGCGGTCACGCTAGTCCTGGGCAGTCATCACTCTGCACTTCAGAGACAAGCTTTATGAAACCGGGTCCACAGTACCCCGGGACGATGTCTGTCTCAGAGGGCTTCGTACACTGACTGCGGTATTAACCTTGTGCACCTGGTCGTTCCCCATGTAATTTACAGTCCTGGACATTTCCCTCTGGTTCGTGAGCTGGGCTGTCAGGAGGAGAGAAACCTGCTACAGCTCTGCCCCACTCCTCACCAGAGCGCTTCACCCTGAGCCTTGCGGTCCCAGCCCCCGGGACGCATGAGCACAGGCCACGTCGTCCTGGAGCGGGTGCAGGTGAGGGTGAGTTGCTCTGTTTATCAGGGTGCACTCTTCGAGCCTCAGAGGGGTGAAAAGTCAACAGTTCACCAGAACACAGTTAAATGACCACCGCTGCCCGCACTGCCTTTGGACCGAGCGAAGCCTTGGGTTATGGACAAGGCCCTCGGGCCTGCATACCCCCACCAGCTGCCTGTACCTGGGGTGTGAGGTTGCGGAGAACGAGCCAGCTGCTTGTCCTTCCTGAGGCGTCGGTACTCCAGGCGGAACCTGCGCCCAGGGGGGAAGCCGGTCACCAAGGCTGCGCCGAGTCAGACCGCTCTCCCCAGCGCCCCAGGCCCCCGCACGCGGCTCGCAAAAAGCCTGCGCTCCCAGCCTTGTCACCCCTGTAAACCAACCCAGACTCGGGGTCCCTGCAGACCCGCAGGGGCAGGTGTGGCAGCAGAGACTCGAGAATTGCTGGGAGTCTTGGTCTCCTCCTCTGCCCCCTGCCCCTCTCAACTTTAGAATCAATGCTCTCAACCCACTTGCTGGCAAAACACGAAGACTCGCAGGCTGGCTTCACTCTCAGTGGTGTAAATTCCCTGTGCACCCCCTCATCCCCGAAGTTCAGAGGGGCCCGAGGAAGCCCCCTGGGACAGGGCGGTGTGCTCACACTGGGCGTGGAGTCCCTCATGCTGGGTGAACGGGCCTCTCTGAGGGCTCAGTGTGGCCCCTCAGTGTGTGCCGAGACCCCTGGGACCTCCTGGCTCAGAGCAAAGCTGTGTATGCTAACACCCAGGGCTGACGCTGAAACACGGGCAGCAGAGCCTGGGCCTGGACAATCCCCGAGAGTCTAGGTACCCCAGCCCCCCTCAGCCGTCTGGGGGTCCTTCTGAAGAAGCTGCAGGACAATATGGTGGCACCTACCTTCCCTAAGGGAAAGTGGGTTAGGCACCGACACTCCCACCCCTCACCCATCCGGATGCGAGAATGGACGCGTACCCGAGGAGTAAGAGCTGGTCCAGCCGAGGGGACTGGCTCCCCAGGCAGAGGAAGGCTTGGGGTTGGTTAGCCCTGGCGGGGGCCTTGTGGGTGCAGTAGTGTTTCTGGGCACCTTCCACAGTTCGTGAGACAGAGAGGCTTGCGTGTGGGAGGCAGAGCCAGAGGACCACGTCGATTTGATGTCTGACAGCTTACCTAGAAAGGCGGAGAAACGGAGCATGGGTATTCTTGAGACCGAGAAGTCACAAAGCGTCTGGGGACTCGTGCCAGGAGAGCTCTGGCTCCAGCAGACTGCAGGACCCGAGGGAAGCACCCCGTCAAGCCCCCCAACTTGAGGACCGCAGGCTGTCCTCTGAATTTTTGCCCAGAGACACAGTCTGCCGGTGGCTGTATAGATCCTGCCAGGATTGCTGATACTCAATTTGCTACACGCATCAGACACGAGCTCGCCAGAAAAAGAGCACTTTTTTGTGGTTCAGTGCTAAAGCTAATTTCACAAATTCTGCTGGGACACGTCTTATCGCATATCAAATTAATCAAGGTCGAGGCCCTCACACACACATATATACACACACACACGTATATATACACCTTTGTGCTACTTCTTTAGGTGTCAGTCTCCTAGCAAAGCAACACGCCCTTTGATGTAACCCGCCTGAACTTGCATCTCCCAGCACTATCTCCACAGCTTGGAGACCCGCTCTCTGCACCTGCAGAAGTGGGTGTGGGCCAGGTGCCCCAAGGATTGGCATCTGGGCACCTTGGCTGGGGAAAGCCTGTTGTAAGTCTCTTTGCGGAAAAAACAAAAAACAAAGCCCGTGATGACTACCAGCCCTGACCCCTCCTGTGCCCAGGGACCTGCCACACAGCTGCCTCAGGAACCCAGTGTGGCGAGGGCAGCATGCAGAGAGGTTGCTGTTGCCCTCCTCCTGGGCCTGCGCTGCAGCGCCAGGTGGGCACCAGCCCCGCAGCGCCAGGCGGGCACCAGCCCTGCATGGGGGCGCCCCTTCCACCCTGGCTGCTGGGGGCCGACTGCAGCTTCACAACAACAAAGGCTCATTTGAGCACAGGAGTCCCTGATCAGGAAAACTGAAACGCCAGAAAAAAATGGCCCAAGATAATGGAAGATGGTTTTGTTTGCTCATCTTTTTGGCCAAATGACCGGGAAGTTTTAACGGCCTAATACATCCCCTGTGTAAACATGAGAGAGAATAAACATTAGAAGGACTAGAAGTAATCCAGAAGTTCTTGCTCTCTTTTTTAAATAAGTTGCTAAATTACAGTGGAACTACTTTCTCCCCGAGGCACTGGTATAAAGAGAATTCCTACAGCATTCTGACGCTGGTTTAAACAACAGCTAGACAAGAAGGTTGGTGGAATGCAGAAACACAGTTGAAGAAACTTATAAACAACACACTCTACTTAAATTCCACATCTTTCTGCAAACCTATCTACACTGTATGTATGTCCACATCTCTTTATATCCTTGTCTTAACATTTCCAGGTAAAAATTCCTTCAGAGTTATTATGACAAATTAATTCTCAATTCTCCTTTAAGCCTAAAAGAAATGTCTTACTGGAAAGACTTGTAAAGCCTACAGTGAGAGGAATAACCCAGGCACCGCATGGATCTGAGCGATGGGAGTTAAGTTGATAACAGCAGTTCCCAGCAGCTGCTGCCTTCAAGTCTGTGAGTTTTATATACCCCTGGTTTTGTGGTCATAAGAGGATGGTTGGGGGGAAGTGGGAGGGGAGGGGGAAGCAGACACGTTTAGGCAGTAGCTGTATTGCGTCTCGTGCTGGGGAGCTTCTATAACCCCAGGATCTTTGTGACAGGAGGTGTCAACATCCCCACTCCCCAGAGAGGGGGTGAGCAGTGCCCAAGGCCCCATTTCTGCTCGGCAAAGCTTGGGCTCACTCTCCATCACTCCATGTGGCCTTCCAGCTTGGAGGGGAGCAGACAGACCACCAGGAAAAGCCAGGCCATCAGTCTTGTTTGGAGAAAGAGAGAAAAGGCGACCTGCACGTTGAGAGGCCAGGTGCGTACCTGCAACAGTAGGAGCGGGCGCAAGGCTGCTGAAAGCGCGACTGTGGCCGGAGGCAGCGAGCGGCCAGGCACTCGAGGGAGGCAGCGCGGCGTTCTGAGATGACGGTGGGGAGGACCCTGCAGAACCAAAGGCGGCACTCTGAGAGAGGCGAGCACAGGCCAGTGGGGCGAGCCACTCAGCCCCGGGGGGGAAGAGCCCTAGCGCCCGAGAAGCAATCTCCAAGGCTGTGTTTACAGAAATGGTGGGAAATGAGCACGTGACGGGGCTGCGACCACAGTGAGGACAGGAAGACACAGGCGCACTGTGCTTTGGGGCGCCCGGGCCTTGCGAGAGGCCCTGGGGTGTGGGGTGTTGGAGACCAGGAAGCTGGAGAGGAGAGAATGACCACAGGGTGTTTTCAACAACACGTCAGGGTTTGGAAGGATCCCATGGATTTCCCCTTCCAGGTAAGATAAAAATAAAAACTCAGGGCAGACCTCCATCTTTTCATTCCTCCAACAATACCTACAAAACTGAATAAAATGAAATAAAACTCCAAGCTTTTTGTTACAGATTTTGCCCTAAAGAGACTGGTCCTTTCCCTGACTCCTTGCCCAGGTTCGTATTTCTCTCTTGAACACAGAAACATCCGGGAAACATGTACTGGCAACCGCATTGACGTGAGCCACCGGGTCTCCAGACTCGCCCCTCCTGCTGTTGAGGACCCTGTTCCTATCCTGGGAGGGGGCTGACGGGTGGGCCCCCCAAGCACCCCTGCGGTGCTGTTTCCGCGTCACCAGGTCTGTTCTCTGAGGCAAGCAGGAAGCAAAGGAAGGAGAAGGATGACGCAGGGCGACAGTGTGCTAAAAACGGGATGGACCAGAGCTCTTCAGATGTGGGAAGGGACTTGGCTGGTGTGTGCGAGCTGGCTCGGAGGGGACAGGGGCACAGAGCAGTCTGGTAGTCAAGTTTACCACCACGAACAGAATCTCAAAAGACATGCGGCCCCCGATGCAGGGCCCCACCTGGGACGGTGTGCTGAACAACCTCAGGAGTATCTTTCACAGGGACTGCCAGGTGTGTGGCACCTCCCAGGCTTGTGCAGTCTACAACCTGCACGGCTGTTCACGGCAGCCCTGCTGTAACTGACCTCCTCAGAATAGGGTGCCAGAGCTGAGGAACGCGCGAATGTATTTGTAATCTGCAGGTCTTTGATTTTAAAAGACGTCAGCTCTACTGACAACCTAACCTTAGTTCCTAAACCCTCTGCTTCTATTTACGAACAAAATGCAATCAACTGGAGATTCCAAATTATAGACTATTTAACCCTACATGGTACTTCTTTTATAGTTAATGGTAGAGCACTTGGGTTTTAACAGTGTTCTAGTTTGACATTTTTAGTGCAATAGTGGAATCTATCCCATAAAACGATGGCTAATTTTCCTTTTTAGTATCAATTTTTCAGGCAATGGCACAACTGCATTTTATCATCTGGCTAATATTCACCTCCTAACGGTTAGCACTATAAATAATATCCAAACAAATATGGGGCTAAAGTGAAATTTTAATACCAAATCAGAGCTTAACACCAATGAAAATAAAAGCCAAAAATGTAAATAAAACCCCAACACCTAAGGTACTCAATAAAAGAAAACAGAAAACTCCATTAAGAAAATATGTAAAATAAATAAGCCAACATCAAAGAGGTCAGTGGTTATTTCTTACTCTTTTTCCTTCCAGGGCATATTTTTTCAATTTTTTGTCCTTTGTATTTTAGATTAAGCTAATCACTCAAGAATACGACAGTCTTTTGTGGCTGGGTCCTGAGCAAGCTCAGCCCCCGGGGTGCCTGAAGCCCCTCGCGTGTGGGGAACACAAGGGGGTCCCGGAGAGGGGCGGTCTGCAGGGTCTGGCCATGGCCGTTTACTCCTGGCCCGGAGGCCGTGGTGCTTTCTGTAAACAGGTTCTACATGGAGATCCGCTCCTCTGCTCCCTCCTCTCAGATAACACCAGCAGGTGGGGGCCCTTTCCTGGGTGAGGCCTGGTCTTGCGGTGGAGCTGCCTGGGACTCGCCCTTGGGTCACACAGGGCACTAGAGGCTCTGTCCTGCTGATGTCCCATTGCTGCCAGGGCCTGGGACACTTAGCTTTCCTCTGCCCTGACATCGGTCTCGCCCACTCGGCTCTGCCCTCAGGACCCCCGGCCCTCCAGGACGCCTGTGTCGCTTCACGGCACTCGTGTGTAAGGTGGAGGTGGCCTGCGCGCCCCAGGTGCCAGGGACCGTGGGCTGACACTGGACACCGGTCAGGAAGCTCCACTCTGCGCTGAGCAGCCTTGACTCTTTCTAAGGTCTTCTACTGCCCGGATGGGCACGCTCACCCACCCTCCACAAGCCCAAACACACCGAATCACCCCTTCGCTCAGCACAGCCCTGCAGCCACACGCAGCGTCCCGAGGGGCGAGTCTCCCCCAAACCCTCCCACCTCAAACAGGCTCCAGATCCGTAGCCTCGAGCCTCTCTTTCTCACTCATCCGTCCCAGCCACGGGGAGGCCTGCGACCGCCCTGCTCTGAGACACTGCTGCCTTGCCACAGGAATGCCCTGCATTAGATGGGAAGACGGAGGTCTACGCCGCCCTCCGACCTGAGCCACAGGCATGTGTGGAATCCTATCACTTCAAAGAACCACCGACAAGGAGGCCTCTCCCCATAGGCCATATGTTAGCCAGAAAGCTAAACTAACGTTTCGGGAAATACCCGAGTGGCCTTGCTAGTGCTGAGCATTGCGGGTAAGCTGGCTGTTCTTTCTGCTACTAGAACGCTGAGGAGAGAGGTCTGTTAGCCCTGGCACTCACAGAGCGTCTGCATCTGTAGGCCTCAAGGGAAGGCGAGCTACTGCCCTCCTCAGTTTTGCAACTGAATCTGCGTTTATGTTCTGTAACCTCACAGCTCAGCTCATCACTTTTGCCAACTGGATCCTCAAGCCTAAACAGGGTGTGCCAAGCTTTATAGCATCAGGAGTTTGTGCCAGGAAAAAGGACCTGGGGAATGACTTCAGTCTTTTTACCAGACATTTTGAGGAAAGGAAAAATTGCCTGAGATGGATGAGTAAATGGCCAATTCACTTCCAGTTCAAAGAGATTTCAAGTGGAAACCTTTTCCTTAAAAAGCTTGATGGCTAACATTGTTATTTTATAACAAGAGATGTATAAGCACCGTGCATTAATAAATCCAGCAGGGACACAGAGCCCAAAGCCATCTCCATTTTCCAATAAGCACTGGTCGAGTTTTCCTTATGCTGCGTCTGATGGGGAGAGAGTTCCCATCACATGTGTCTGACGCTCCCCTGCCTCGCTTCCCACACCCGCCTGCTGCCCAGAGCAGAATGCCCGCACAGAGAACACCACACAGATGTGGGCAGGGCACCCCCTCACCTCCACTCTTGAGGAGGTAGCGGTTGACATCCTGTATGGTGGTGTTGATGGTGGGCCCGGTGGGGACACTTCCAGGAGTGACGTCGGGGTCATTCTCCGGATCTATGTTCTGAAGTCCTTTCCAGGGAACACCAGGATGGAATTCTGGAAAATTTCAAATATGAGTATTAGAGCACCTTCGTGTTGCTTCATGATAATTTACGGAAATGTTTACAGTCTGCTAATTCAGAGGCACACTTTAGACTTCCTTCAGTAAAGCATCAGTCCTTCGGAGCAAACTAGGTACCAGAACTAAACTAAAAACGTGTTCACATGGGAGTATAAAGCCCGGACACATTTTGAGCGGATGGAACACAGCACCCGCCCTGAGGGCTACAGAAAAGCCTGTGATGCCAACAACACCCACGATTTATCTGTGAAGGTATTGCCAATGAAAAAGCCAAAGCCATGGGGTTCGTGCTCCCAGGATGCTGAGCTTGGGTCCTGGCTTCTCTTGGGCCTCATCGCTCCCTCGGGCTTGGCTAGAGTCCTGCTGAAGCATGGAAGCACTGCATGCTCTTACCTGGGGGCCAGTTGATGCTGGAGCCGTTTGAGATTTTATCACTGTCGGATTTGGCACGTGACCAGCTATGGGGAACAGCTACAGGAGGGCTGGCTGGTGACTCGCTGCTCTGGATTAAATCGTACCGGCCATAGGAGTCATCAATGGAGGACTTGGCTGGTGGTCCGATGCTCAGACCTCCAGGGATAGCACCTGGATGGGGGCAGGACACAAAGAGCCAAGTGAGCGGGCGCCCCCGGCCCCGGGGCTGGGCCTCGCCCTCTCCTGCCAGCCTCCCTGTGGCCAGCGCTCTCCAGGGGAAGCGACTATCTCAGCCAGCCCAGACTCGACCTTGCAAGACACACTCTTTAAGAATTCTTCCAGTTTGTCATTTGGAATTCTCGATAAATGCACACCCATACCATGGCGGAGCTCTCTGGGGACAGCCAGCGAGTGTCTGTGGTCAACTGCTGTCCTTGATGTCGTCCTCGTCCCTCCCCTCATCCGCTGGCCTCTGTGTGGCCTTGGAGGCCTAACCTTACCTCCTCGGGCGACTGAGCGCTCTCCTCCAAGGAGAGTGCCCGGATAGCATGTGATGATTTTCCTGTAGAACTAATCATTAGGGAGAATTTTTTCTTTTTAGAGTGCTTTATATCAAGAGAGAATTATGTTCCCTATCAAATTTCCTTTGCTGTTTATGCTACCAGGAAATTAAGAGCTAAATTCAATGCTTAACAGTGAGATCACCGCCTATGGTTATTAGCATTTTCTTTTTTTTTTTTGGGCTGAGTGGCTTGTGGGATCTTAGTTCCCAGAACAGGGATTGAACCTGGGCCCACGCAGTGAAAGTGTCCAGTGCTAACCACTGGACCTCCAGGGAATTCCATGGTTATTAGCATTTTTGCTTTTTATCTTTTCTAAGCATTAGATTTTCCTATTGCTTTTAATCATTTTATTGAAAAAATTTTCTTTCAGACAAGTTTTTGGTTGAAGATACAGATATACGTTACAAGTGTGCAGCCATGACCTGTATTCTTTGCTGCTCTGGGGCACTTTTAATTACTTCTCGATTAATAGCTCAGGTGTGAAAGTTGAGGCGTCAAGAGATTTGGTCATTGACTAAATAGGGTGTTACATACTCTAGTGAATGAAAGATATATTGCTGTTGGTTAGTTGCTAAGTCATGTCCGACTCTTTAAAAGCAATGGACTGTAGCCTGCCTGGCTTCTTTCTCTATTATTATTGAGGCAACACTGGTTTCTAATGTTATCTAAGTCTACGAGTACGACACTGCATTTCAACTTGTGTCCACGCCATGGGGTGCTCACCACCAACTCTTGGTTTCCACCCATCACCACAGCTGACCCCCTTTCCCCATTTCACGCTCCACCCACCCCTTCCCCTCTGGTTACCAATACTCTGTATCTCCATGTTTGTTTGGTTTGGCCTTTTGAAATATTTTCTGTTCAGATTTCAGCACTGAATTCTTAGACTAGAAATGCAGTGTAAGTAACAAAGGGCTTCCCAGGTGGCACAGTGGTAAGGAATCCACCTGCCAACGTAGGGGACACGAGAGACATGGGTTTGATCCCGGGGTCTGGAAGATCCCCCGAAGAAGGAAGTGGCAACCCACTCCAGTACTCTTGTCTGGGAAATTCCATGGACAGACGAGCCTTGTGGCCTACAGTCCATGGGGCTGCAAAGAGCTGGACATGACTGAGCACGTGCACGTGTGTGCCGGCACGCGCACACACACGCACAAGTGACGAGATGAGGATGATGAGCAAGGAGAACAGAACTGACCAGACCCTGGGGCTCCTCAGCTTGGACATACCATGCTTGCTGGGGTTCTGGTCGAGCGGAGAAGCAGCACCGGGTAAGTTATCCATCGGGTTGGGGTGAGTCCACTGAGGGAGGCGCGACTGGGACTGAGATGGGTCCTTCACTGACAAACCACTGGTCATGTCCATGCTGCTGGCGTTCATGTTTGGGTTCAGTCCAGCTAAAAGAAAAAGCACTGTTAGGACATGTCTGCTCTTCCTCCAAATGATTACTGTCTAACGCTCTCCTAGAGAAGCAATCTAAGTCTTAATTCACGGCCAAATATTTAACAAAGTGCAGACTCCACTACAGTGGGGGTGAGCTCGGCCTGGAGCTCCCGCTGGAAGTATCTTCGGAAATTTTATACTGAAAACACCTCTGGGCCCAGCAGACCCTGAGCTCTGCGCGGACAGTGAGCCCGCCCTTAGAAGGACCCCTGAGGCAGCCTGGCTCGGGCTCCGCTGGAACGGGCACGCGGTGGGTGCACGCAGGCCCCGACTCACCGAGAGGGTAGGGGGCGAAGGTGCTGGGTGAAGAAGACTGCTGCTCTTTGGTTTGCAGCTCAGGGAGGCCGGGGGCCTGGGGGTGGGGGGGGAAGCTGTCCAGGGCCGATTTGCCTGCAGAGGGGTGCAGAGACAGGTGCGGCGGGGGCGGCGGCTTCACAAGCAGGGCCTGGGCCAGCTGGCGCTGGTGCTGCTGGATCTGCTGCTGCAGGTTAGTGATTGTGCGCGCAACCTGTGGGTTGGCGGGGGGGATGACGAGCGGTCAGCAGGGCTGGGGGGCGGCGCCTGGGTCCACCTCCACCCCAGCCCAGGTGACCCGGGGCCTTTCTCAAGGGGAGGCTGCCTGGCAGAGCCATCATCAGCGACAGCCTGACAAGGTCGGGGGAGGGGGCGGGCAGCGACCCGGCTCTGTTGTCCGGGGGCCCCTACTTGCTGCTCCTGTTGTCTCATGGGTCCGGAAACGTTCCGCTGGGCCTGTAGCATCTGCTGCTGGATCTGTAAACGTTGGTATGCCTGTGGATGGCAGAGAAACATCAGCAGACTGCAAGACAGCCACCAACAAGGGGTTTGACTTCTGTACATTAAAGAAAAAATGGCCCAGATTCGTTGGTCCCCTTACCATGCTGTGTTTTAAGCATATTGTGAGGCATTTTCAAAAAGAGACACATCTTTCTAAAACCTTTTTAAGTGTTTATTTATTTTGGCTGTTCTGGGTCTTCATTGCTGCGTGTGAGCTTTCTCTAGCTGCAGTGCCCAGGCTTTGCACTGTGGGGGCTTCTCTTGTTGCAGAGCACAGGTTCTAGGTGCCTGGGATCAGCAACTGTGGCGCATGGGCTTAGGTGCCCTGAGGCACGTGGGATCTCCTCCGACCAGGGACTCGAACTCGTGTGCCCTGTATTGGCAGGTAGATTCTTATCCACTGGATCACCAGGGAAGTCCTCCAAAACCTTTCTACTGCATAGACTTTGCTTGATTCATACAAACTAAAAGAAATGAGGGGGGAAAAGGTTTCTTCTTCCTTATAAATATGCAAGGTGTCCAGAATGGTTCAGACAGTGTGGCAGGACGGTGGTGAGCGGCTGCCCCAGACAGTCACAGAACAATAATTCCAGGGCTCATAGGCAACCAGGAGCTGTGTGGGGTCTCAGTCCACAGGGAGCCTGAGATCCAGGCTTGTGGCACTTCCACCACCCTGACTCCGGCCACAAAGCTGGTGAGAACGGTCATCAGAGAGTCTTCCCACAATGATGCAGAAGGCTGGATCCTTTGTTTCTAAAGTTGGCGGAATATGGTAATTTTTTTCCTTACAGCATGGATTTTGGGGGGATGTTTGGGGCAAGAGGATTTATTTAAATAGGATCCAAACAGAAGTAGAGATTATATCATGAAGCCTCATTAATCCGTAAATCAGAGGAATAAAATGCCTAGCTGAATCCTTACAGGCTCTAAAGCTTAACCTTAGGATGCATAAAACATCATTTCACCAATTTTTCTGGTAAAAAAAAGTTAAAACGCCATACACACTGTTTTTAAAATGGAACACACAAAATGTAAACATACTTCCATACTTTCTTGGGATCTTTTACATGACAGGGGTCAATAAAAATTATGAATAAGGGATTCCCGAATGTCAGTACTGTCGAGAATGAGCTCAGCCGAGGTCAGAATCCAGCTGTCCTGCAGTGCGCCCAGGAGGAGGGTGCTGTTCTCCTCTGTAGGAAGAGTGCTGAACAGTATGCACGCTTCTTGGCTCCTCCCTGTCCTCCCCTGAGGTCAGTGGTCCCTTCCTGGCGCTGATGGCCCTGGGGCCTTACACCACAGTCCATGAGGCTCCTTTTTCTTTTTTTTGATGTGGACCATTTTTAAAGTCTTTATTGGATTGTTACAATATTGCTTCTGTTTTATGTTGGCCATGAGGCATGTGGGATCTTGGCTCCCCAACTAGGGATCTAAAGTGCACCCTCTGCATTGGAAAGTGAAGTCTTACTGGACCGCCAGGGAAGTTCCCAAGGCTCCCTTTCTGAATGAAGTCCAGTTGTGGCCTGGAACCCAGGCCCAGGGCATTGGGTACTTCATTTCGGCTCGTCCAGGACACTCACACCCTACCTGGCCACCACGGGGGACCAGACACGCAGACTGGTCAGATGTGTGTCTAACAAATGCTAAAGGGTCAGGACTGAGAGCCTGATCCTGTAAGGAAAGGTTCCCCTATAAGGAAAGGCTGACATCATGGTTTTGTCTCTTTGAGCCTTTTCTTTTCTTCCTTCATGACTCCTGATAATTTTCTGCGAGATGAAGCTGTTGGACAAGATGTCTAAGCAAATCAGGTGTCAACATATTAAAGAAAGAAACGAACGCTGGGTCCATCAGGGAATATAAATTCAGGATGCATCGAGGGATACAACGCCATGGTGTTACATGGTAAAAGCAAAGCCTGTTGAAAATTAAAAATTCAACGTATGTTAAACTATAAAACTCTCAAGAAGTATTAGACTACATCAGCCTTTCTCAAGAGGGATTCTGAGAGAATTAAGTCCTAATCTCTGAGGCAGATACTGTACGTAATGAAGTAACTTGTCTTTTGCGTCTAGAATGGCATCTATGTGTATCATCCTCAGAAGAATTTAGACAAAATCCAGGAAGTGATTTGCTGGTTCTGTGTTCGGATAAGAAAGGCTGGCTGAGTGCTGACAGACGTGCCTAACTGTCAGACGGGGAGACGGAGATCACGAAGGGGCCAGAGAATTCACAAAGCCTAGTGGAAATGCCCTGGAGTGAAGAACTTCCTAAATCTTTATTTATTAAAATATTACCCTATTTATTTGGCTGCGTGGGTCTTAGTTGCGACACACAGGATCCTCAATCATTGTTGCAACACGTGTGACTTTTTTTTTTTAAAGTTTCAGCATTTGAATTCTTAGTTGTGGCATGTGGGGTCTAGCTCCCTGACCAGGGATTGAACCTACGCCCCCTGCATTGGGAGCTTGGAATCTTAGCCACTGGACCACCAGGGAAGTCCGCTAATGCTTTTAATAGTTTACCAACTTCCTGAAAGTCTCAGCGACATTCCCTGATGTGAAGAAGAGCATAAAAGTAACTACACTTATCAGCTGGTGTGCGCGTTCCTGGTTCATGCCCGTGAACACGTGGAGAATGCCCTTCCCACGTCCTACAACCCGAGCAGATCTGCCCTGACTCACCAGCTGCAGCTGATAGAGCTGGTTCAACATCGTCATATGCTGAGGATTAATTGGCGAGGTTAATAGTGCAGGGTTGAGACCAATGTTTTTTGCTGCAAACTGCAAAAGCTGTGCTTGAACCTGTTAACACAAAATGCACCATTAGACATGAACTCTATTCAAACATTTACTTGTCTGTGTAGTTTTTCAAGGTTCAAAACTGACTGATTAAATGACAGTCGTATTTGTCTCATGAGTGAACTTCAAAAGCCATTAAAATATTTACAGACATTCCAGCATTAGTAGTTAGCACGTTTTAGCAGAGAATGTAGAAGGAAGAAAGGAAGGGAGGAGGGGAAGGAGGGAGTGACAGAAGGCAATAAAGAGATATCTTCCTCCAAATATTTTAGTTACGAATGAATGCTCTAAGGTGCTGTGTTACTCCTGTCGGTTACTGATTCTGTTTTCTGCTGAAGTGAAGATGAGCGGGCATCATTCAAGGCCTGGAGACAGTGAAGGCATGTTCACTTCACTATGCCTTCCTGGGAGGAAGTTCGAGGCAGGCTTCTGCGTCTCGGACAGGCAGCTGGGACCGATCCCCATAGGAGCTCGGTAGGCGGCAGCACCACCACCTGACCAGAGGGTCCTCGTTACAGGGCGCGCAATGACACCTCCGCAAGTTTACCGGCTCAGGCAGTGGCCTCTCCCTGCTTGTGGGACCAGACATTCCTCCTGGGGGGCCCAAATGCCCAGGCTCCGTGTGGCACAGGCACTCACGTGACTTGCCAGCCCTGACCGTGACTCAGCTTTCCTCCCTGCTCACCTGGAGCTCACTGCTCCGTGCCGTCGGGGGCCTGGCCCTGGCCAGCTCGGTGCTCCCCACTGCGTGCTTTGTACGTTTATCACACGTTTACACAAGGTGATCTTAGGTAGTACACGGAAGGGCGTCTTTTACTTTTATAGTCATCTAACGGGTATCAGGAAAACGTTGATTTTTCTATTTATGATGGACATGTAAAGTTTCAAGAATAAATTTATCTAAGCAGGCAAGTCAATTTAGAGAAAACACATTAAGAGCCTTCACTTGAAATGAAGGCGCACAGATGAGTGATCTTCAGGACACGCTGGTTTGCAGAGAGTGGGGAAGGCTGCTCCCTGCCTCCAGGCCCCTCTCGCTGGGGTGGCCGAGTCACCAAGTCCAGGTGGTGGGACGTTAGTGGAAGGGGTCTGTCTCTCGTCCTTCTTCCTCCTGGGACGTGGCTCAGGCAGAGCTGCTGCTTTCTGCACTGCTGCCTGGGCAAGAAGTACCTGTCTGTCTTGTCTGAGGGTCTGTATTTCAGGGCCTCTTTGTTGTAGTGGCTAAAGACTGTATCTTAAGAGTGTATTCTGTTTACAAAATTTAACTATTCTTTTACCCAGACTTCAGCCATCTCAACTCCGTGCATACATTTCAGGTTAAACAATTACAGAGTAATAAGTGTGGTGGTGGTTTATTTGCTCAGTCGTGTCCGACTCTGCGACCTCATGGACTGTAGCCTGCCAAGCTCCCTCTGTCCGTGGGATTTCCCAGACTCTAATACTGGAGTGGGCTGCCACTCTCTTTTCCAGGGAATCTTCCCAACCCAAGGATAAAATTCTATGATTTACCATTTTAGTTTATTATTGAGCATTCTTACAAGGGGTAATGAGGACTGTAACATTATAATGAAAACCTCAGCCCAAAGTCTAAAATAATGGAATGTTCTAAAAGTAAACGATATTATCATGAAAAAAGTTGACACAATGCTTTATAGTTACACAAAACAACAACATCCTTTTTCTGAATTCTGTTTGCTTTCTTTTTTTAAATAAACGTAACTGACAGTCTGTAACATAGGCACTGTTATATGTTGTCCCATTTAGTTTGTCACCGAAGCGTTATTCAGCCCTTCACTGATTCTAAGAAGGTTCTTTTACATCCTAAGCAATTTCATGAGCCTCTTTGCTCCCCCACCAGTCTAGGGCAATTCAGCGGGTTCATCTGAATAATCTTCTTGCGACCAGGACAGACATCCCGTCACTAGTGTGTGCCACTGGCCCAAGCGCTCTGACAGGAGGGGGCCCGGTCCTTGGGGAGGGGTCTGGGCATGCCTCCCAGGACAGGAGGGTCGGGTGGACGGGTTCACGCGCGAGGGCTGGCCCACTCTCCCTGTGACGCGGGCGCCAGTCTGACCTGAGGGGATAGAAACTGAGGCACTTGAGCACGGAGACTGGGCTGGGAGGAGCTCAGGGGCGGCACGGGCGGCTGCGGCGGCTGCTGCATGGTCCTGGCGGGCGCTGCTCCGCTGCTGCCAAACATGCCCAGATTGCCACTCGGTGTCTGCGGATGGAGAGGGAGGGGTGGTTACATTGTCACTGCAGGAGCAGGCGGGGGCAAAACTGCACCGGATTCCTGCCACGCACAACTCGCACCAGAGGGAAGGCTTAACGAGGGCTGTCTACAGCATGTCCCAGAAGGGTCCTCCGACCCAGGTGAAGGGCGGCCCCCACAGAACAACTGCTGCCCCCTGAGCTCATAGCAACAGCAATACCAAGGGCCCAGTGGCCAGGCCTGGCGCCATGAGCAGGGCTCCCTATGCCCCTGTCCCAGAGGTCTCTTTCCTGCCCCCTCCATCTTCCATTTTTGTTATTATTATTATTAAACTGATGGGACTTAAAAAAAAAAGTGCTGTTCAGACTTATGGACACAGTGGGAGCAGGAAAAGCTGGGATGAATTGAGACAGTAGCATAGAAATATATACATTACCATGTGTAAAACAGATGGCTAGTGAGAAGTTGCTATACGACACAGGGAGCTCAGCCTGGTGCTCTGTGACAACCCCAGGGTGAGATGGGGTGGGTGGCTCAAGGGGGAGGGAGCATACATATAGCTCAAGGGGGCTGATTCATGCTGACATATGGCAGAAAGCAATACAACATTATAAAGCAATTATCTTCCAATTAAAAAATAAATAAAAAAATAACAACACAAGACATACACACTAAAAGAAAAAAAGAGAGAGAGAAAATACAGATTAAGATAATGATTTTCAGTATAAGTGAGGTTTCTTTTCCACCAAAAGCCCCATGATCCAAAGAATAAAAAAGTACTGTTCACTTATGGTTGCCGAGAAGGAGGACTGGGGGAAGCATGTTTAGGGAGTCTGGGGCGGGTGTGTACACACTGCCGTAAGTAAAGTGGGGAACCAGCAAGGACCAACTGTGCAGCACGGGGACTCTGCGCAACCTTACGTGGCAGCCTGGACGGGAGGGGAGCTGGGAGGAGACGGACACACATATACGCATGGCCGAGTCCCTTTGTTGTCCACCCGAAACTACCACAACACTGTTAATCAGCTATACTCCAACATAAGATAAAAAGTTGGAAAAAAAAGAAATGCTGTTCAAATTGGGTACAGATGACAGAAAATCCGCCTGCAAAGCTTACCCACATCTGTAGATCACAGAAGCCACACAGAGCTGGTTTTAGGTAGCCCACGACAAGCCCATCATGTTCAAGGGCACTAAAGTAACACTGAGCTCCGCAGGGGACTGGCACACATGCGGGGGTGGGCACCATCTGTGCTGGGGTAACGGGCAGGGATCACTAACCAGAGAGAAAACGTTTTCTAAAAGGAAATATAACTGAGCTCAACAAGACCTGAACCTGAATATATGGACAAATTCAGGCTGGTAAGTTTGTGTTAAATACAGGAACTATATTGAGTGTTTCTTTCTGTTTCCTGGTTGAGTTATCTGACCCTCGGGGCCGTTGGCCTGGCCTCTGAGTCCCCGACGGCAGCTGAAACCTCCACTGCCGCCTGATGAGCCCCATGGACAACATGAGACAGCGGTGGGGACTCCGTGGACTGGGGTGCTGCTGAAAACTGGCCTTGGCCACCCCCAACCTCACAGCATCGCTGGAAGAGAAGGCTCAGAGCTGTGTGCGTGTGAGCCTCAGCCAGGAGGAAACCAAGGACAGTTCCAGGGACAGGAAGGACATGTGCTTGCTTTCATGTCATTTCATCCCAGGGGAGAGAAGTGACATGAGGCGGCCATCGTTCAAAACCCCAGGTCCTGCCTCACGGACGTCTGACAGACTTGCACCTTCTCCACGACTGTCAAAGGCAGGGAACGAGGCCAGAATCACTCTGAAAACCACTGAGAACCTGCAGGAGCTGTCATCTCTATTTCTGGGGAAGAAGGGAGAGTATGGTGTTTTCCTGCAGATTAATAATGCATTTAAGGTGTCCATGGTCAGGAGAGACAGAACAGCACCGCCTCGACCTGTGAATAGATCCAGCAGCTAAAGACTGCCTGTAGCCCGCGTCACTTCATGAGCAGTACATTAGCACCAAGGGTGTTGAATGCAAACACATTTCAGTTACATGTAGAAATAATTTTGAAGCATTTCCGGTAACATGGTTAAATTTCTAGAATTGGATTCATTTCTTGACAGCAGTACTTCACTTGAAAGGAAATCCTTGTCATAGTTCAGTTCCCTTTACAGGTTCAGTGGTATTTTCACATCAGGTATTAATTAAAAATAAAGTTCATGTCTCAAACACACTGATTTAAAGGCACATAAAGGAGACCCCGGTGAGCCTCTGCCAGCAGCCTTACCTGTCTAGCAGAATTCAAGTTTTGCATGCCCAGCCCTGAGGCAATCCCGCCCAGGGCCTGGCTGGGGAGTGCACTGTTGGAAAGGGGGGGCTTCAGGCTTGGTGAAGGCAAAAATGGTGAAGTCGTGGGCTCTTCCACGAGGCCGCCATCCTGATTGGGGAAAGAAAGCGTGAGCTGTGGGCAGGGCCCGTCCACACACAAAGCACAAGTTCCCAGGACGCAGACAGGAGTGTGGATGAACATAAAGGAGTAAAAGATCAAAAACGTGTAGACAAGAGGTGGAGAAATGGGCAAAAGGAAGAGGGGAAAAGAAAAAAGAGAAACAGGATTAAGACGCTGTTTTCATTTTAACAATTATTTTACAAACACACATGTCAGCTTACATAGTCTCATCACTACCAGCCCTGCCTATGGGGAGGAGTCAGGAGAGAGACAGCGTAAGTCTTAGTTGGAAAACACTTTAACCACCGTTTTCAAACAAACAGGCTCCTCTGAGAACTTACTAACAAGGCTCTAGGTATACACTAGGTTGAGATCTGCTGATATTCATCTGTTTTTGATTTCATATGACTTAACCTAATAATAAGGTAAATTATAAAACAGACAAAAACCTTATTATTTTTTTTTACATTTACTGAGGCATCAGGTCCTTTGTAAATTTACCTCATCTAACTTCACAACAAGCCTAGAGTATTATTTCAGATTTTAAAGATACAGAAATAAGACAGGGTCCCACACTTGGCAAATAAAAATTCAGGATGCTGAGTTAAACTGGAATTTCAGATAAACGCCTGATAATATTGCAGACTAAGTATGGTCACAAATGATTCATTGTTGTCTGAAATTCCGATGTCCTCGGACACAGTGGTGCCGGGCACAGTGAGGACTCCATTGCGTAGAGCTCTGGTTGAAGACACTGTGTATCTGAGAACAAAGACCAGCTCTCGCCTCTTCTCCCGCGAGCCTGCTTTTTGTGTCTGTCTGCTTTAGAGCTGTCTTTCCTTGCTTCTATTATTTTTCTCAAGGCCAGACATTTTGATCGAGCTGAACGGGAAACTGTGAAGCTGTCACTGGTGTGACCCCCTCTGAGGTCACACCAGTCTGGAGAAGCTGCAGCAAGCAGGCCACTATTGAGGGGAGTGAAATGGCGACTCCAGCTGCTGAAACACCTAAGGTGACTTTCCCACACCTGTGGGTTTTCTGAAGTGGCTCATCCGAGCAAGGCCCACGCCCAACCACTTCTAGACCCTTCTTCTGAGATTAAACATGTAACACTTCATTTCCAATGGGAAGAACTGTGCACGTAAGACCATAAAATAGAAATCTGATGACTCTCGTCTACAGGACAAATTCAAGCGCCCAAGTTTACCCACTGGCATGAAAATCAGTTTTCAATTTCAGTATTTTTATTCATCACATCATATGAAATACTTATAACACTACCTCTTTTGAGTCAAACATTCACAGATACTAGAAAAATGGGTAAAGGTCACTTAAATATTACAGTCCAGTAACTTTCTAATCCAACACAGTAAAAATGAAAAACATGTCTTGTTAAAAACAAACAAAAAGCCACCTAAACGCATACCTTGTCAAGGAAGGTGGGGCGGTCCACGGAAGACTCTTTGGAGATCGGTGGGCGGCAGCCAAGGGGCTTGGTGACCATCCCGTTGTAGTCGGTCACTCCCAGTCCACGCTTGTCCACGTCCACCTTCTTTTCCAGCAGAGCGCCTGGGGCATAGCAGATAGAGGCAGCGTTTGGAACGAGATGCCCAGGGGGTTGGCTGCGAGTGCTGAGCACAGACAGGTGCCAGCCGACATCTCAGGGAAGGAGTCAAGACCTTCACCCCCAGAGGACAGGGCCAAGCGCGGAAGGCTGTGGTCTGGCCCCTGCTCCCTATCAGCCCTGCTCCCTATCAGCCACACCTGCCCCAAGGGGGCTAGGCCCTTCCTTCCCAAAGAGGGCCTTTTCCCAGCTGTCCCGCCTCATACCCATCAACTTCCACCTGCTGAGTCCCTTCCGCTGCAAGGACCTGTCCAGACGTTGGGGACACGACAACACAAACCAGACAGGTCTGTCCTGTGCTCCTTCGATTCAGGGACTGGTGTCTGTTCAGCTGCCTTGAAGCTCTGGGGAGGCAGGACTAACTCCCTACAGATCATGCCCGGGCCCTCTGTCCTGGCAGCTGACACCACACATCTGGCATTTGCATGCGATTATAAAGTCTGACCCTCATTATTTGTGAATTCTGAGCTGCTGAATTCACCTACTTGCTAGAATACACTTGTAGCCCCCACATCAAAACTCGCAGTGCTTTTGGGTCATCTGTGGACACATACAGGGCGGGGAAGAGTCTGAACCCCAGATCTCACACACACACACACACACACACA
>NW_011494943.1:9296838-9311147 GCF_000754665.1 Bison bison bison | reverse complement strand
ACTCTCTCTCTCTCTCTCCCCCTCCCTCCCTCCCTCCCTCCCGGCTCTGCTGCTGCTGCTGTTGCGTCACTTCAGTTGTGTCTGACTCTGTGCGACCCCATAGACGGCAGCCAACCAGGCTTCCCGTCCCTGGGATTCTCCAGGCAAGAACACTGGAGTGGGTTGCCATTTCCTTCTCCAATGCATGAAAGTGAAAAGTGAAAGTGAAGTCACTTAGTCGTGTCCGACTCTAGCGACCCCATGAACTGCAGCCTACCAGGCTCCTCCGTCCATGGGATTTTCTAGGCAAAAGGACTGGAGTGGGGTGCCATTGCCTTCTCCGCCCTCCTGGCTCAGGCTCTCACAAAGTGACAAGTGTCTTTCTCGTGGTCTATGTGGGGTCAGGTTTGACATCTCTGTGCCCTCTGTTGGTCATTTCAATGGTCCCCATGGTGCCCAAGCCAACGTCCTGAGCATTAGAAGGCTGCATGGTGCCTGCCTTGTTCAGCAGCTGCTGATGAGCAACAAGGGGATGCAGCTGGAACAGGAAGAGTCACCAGCTGTGTGTAAGGCTGTGGGGAGGGAGCTACAGTAACATCTACAGTGCGAGATGAAGCTTCAGAAAAGACGGAAAGCAGATATGTTTGTGGACTCACAAGATGATGACTTATTTTTCTTTTTTTAAACAAGAATTTTTTTCTTTTTTAAAGCTGATGGCATTGGTGTGAGTAGAAAATTGAACAAAATCTATGATCATTATTAACTACCCAGGGTCACGTCACCCTTCTTAGCTAAGGTTTTATTATAAAGAAACATGGCTGGCATATGATTATTCATGAGACATATGTATTATACACAAACACAGAGAACTTCCCAGGAAGTCCAGTGGTTAAGACTCTGCCTTCCATTGTCAGGGGGTGTGGGTTCGATTCCTGGTTGGGGAATTGAGACCCCACATGCTGCAGGTTGTGGCCAGAGGAAAGGAAAGGAAAAAAAAAGCTCAACTCTCCTCACAGCCCCCCACACCCAGGGTTAACGTATCGACTGGCTGACAGAAGTGCTGTGGCCAGAGGCTTGCACAACCTCATCCCTGTGTGTCCCCAAGGAGCAAGGGTTCAGTATTTCCTCATTCAGTACTTCGGCTCCCTCAGCAGGCAACAAGCTGGGCACGGGGCCCCAGCACCTTTCTCTAAGAGGGTCACTATCTCCTCCTCAAAACAGATAAGGACAGTATCAATTCACCTATTTGTTGCAGAAATGAAAGAAAAGAAAAGAAAAAGAAACAGGAAAAGCAGACATGGTTCCATGTGGCGCTTGGCCGTTTGTCCCCGGAGACCACCCGTCCTGAAGGACTGGCCCTGCGGCAGGTGTACACCCTACGGGTGGCCTGTCTCTTGAGCACGTGTTCAGCCACTGACCCATGACTCAGAACACTGAGACTCACAAACCCGTATCTTTAAAACAAAGTGTGCTTGAGGTGCGTCCTTGCACTTACTCATGGCCTGATCGAGATTCATGTTGTTGCTCTTCAAGGCCTCTTCAGCCGGCTCTCTCTGCGGAGGGAAGCGGAGTTCTCATTAGGAGGTGTGGTAACAGAATGAAAGCTTGTGAAGAGCTCGGGCACCGTTACGCAGGGACGCAATCAGTAGTGAGCTGACACTGCTCCGTTTAGGAACCGGAAATACTTTTCTTCTGCGGTTAGAGACAAATGTCTTCTAAATAAAAATCCTTATCAGAAGAAAACGTGTTGAATTGATTTTCAGAGGGAAGACGACTTTAAACCCCAAATGGCCAGGGGAGTCCTGTCACTGACCCTGTGGTCAGTAGGGTGACCTCTCCCAGGGCAGCCGCAGGGACTCATGGGGAGAGTCAGATTGCAGGATTGTCTGTTGTTGACTGCTTTTCGCCAAAAAATGTAAAAACAACATAACACAAAACAAGTACTAATGGATGCATTTTGATAATCATCTCTCGGATTGAAACAGACTAGTCTTGGTGCAGACCAAGCAGGCTCGATGCTGAAGTACCGCGGGGCCACTCTGGGCCCATCACCTCGCAGTGGGTGGGGAGGCTGGGCCCCGGGCTGAGCGCGTGTGGGGTCAGGGGCCTGCACCCCGTGAGAAGTATGTGGTCCCCTCTTCCAGTCTGGGGCCGCTTCAGACCCATCCCGAAGGGGCACCCATGGCAACCAAAAGGTAAACGCTCATTTGAGTAAAGATTTGGAGAGAAGACATCTGAAGGGACTACTCGGCAGATGCAAGAGGTATGGTTCATGATCTGAACGCTTCCACTGGCTCTTGGGAACTGAAGAGATGGGGAGCCATTTTCAGAGGCACACCCTAAGATCTCCAGCTCTCGCTACACACAATCTAAAACTCGGGCACCAAACAGGTCTGCTTGGGTTTCTTTATCTGCACGCAAGGTTTTAGTGCTTTATACCGAGGTCTCCCTTGAGATCTTGGTCAACCTTGCAGAAATGAATGAAAACTCACTTTTAGATGAAAAGAAAATAGAAAATTGTATAAGCCAATGAAGATTAAAAGTCACCCATCGTTTTTCATTCTAGTAAAAGGGTCTCACACCTTTCCAGACAGAAAGGATGTGGATCTTTGCTGTCGTTCAAAGCAAATCCTAACCCCTAAGCAGGAGTGCCCAGGTGAAAAGGGAATGCACGAGTTAGGTTTTGCCAACAAGCTCATCCCCTGAGTCTCCCTCCTGCGCTGCACGTGACAAAGGTAGACACCGGACGCAACAGGGCGGCGCAGGCAGGACACACGCGGCAGCGCACGGGGGCCAGTCACCGGGAAGCCCATGTCTGTGAGTTGTTTGATCAGCCGGGTCATGATCCAGGCCTCGTCCTGCTTGCCAGATGTTTTCATGCCCTAGAACCAAGGGTGGGAGGAGAAAGTCCATGAGGCGGGTTCTGTGGTATTGTTTTGAATTACTGTTTATTGGAGTAGAGTTACTCGACAATACTGTTAAGTCTCTACTGTACGGCAAAGTGCAGCAGCTCTATGTATTCCTGTCCCCTCTTTTTTGGGTTTCCTTCCCATTCAGGTCACCACAGGGCAGTACAGTAGGTTCTCGTTGGTTATTTATTTTATACATAGAATCAATAGGTACATGTGTCACTCCCAATCTTCCAGCTCCTCCCACCCTTCCCTTCCCCCTTGGTATCCATACATTTGTCCTCTCTGTGTCTCTATTTCTGCTCTGCAAACAAGAGCTTCTGTAACATTTTTCTAGATTCCACTTAGATGCCTTAATATATATTTGCTTTTTTCCTTCTGGCCTACTTCACTCTGTATGATATTCTCTAGGTCCACATGAGCCACATTTTAATAATGCATTTCTTCCAGAAATGGGGGACGCCCAAAGCTCATGTTGATTTAAAGTCACAGCACCCCATGTTAGCCTGAGCAACGCTGCGCTCCCCGCCACCTGACAGTGTCTGGTGGCTTCTGCTACGGAATGCTTCAGGGTGCTTTCGCAGTTGGCATGTGTGTGTGATGTATGGACTTAAAAAAGGCAAGATAATGATTCTTTCCCCTCAGAGGATGCATTTCGTTCATCACAAATAGGAACTGCATCCATGATCAGATAAGCATGCTAGGTGCTCCCTTGAACACAACCCTGTAGTAACCATATAAAATCTACTAAAAATTACATGGCTTGTGCCCTTTTATAAGCTTTCTTCTAAAAGATGACAAAATACAGGGTGTTCGTTCCAACAGGATGAAAAGACAACAAGATGAAAGGAACGAAAAAACCTGTTAATTCTGTTAACTCATGGCCTTCGGGGCGGAGAAGACAGTGAGGAGACAGTGGTGAGGGGAGGGTGAAGACAGGAGGAGGGAGTTGACCGAAGAGGAAAGGGGGGCGGGGTAGAGAGGGGGCCGTGGGGCCTTTGCGGGGCCTCCTGCAAGGAGGGGGGTCCAACGACGCATCCACACCTCATACAAACTATCCTTCACAGTGCTTTCACATCCGGGCCTGGGACTCCCTGCAGGTACCGCAGGGAAGAGGCCGCCTCGCAACTAAGGGGACTCGGGTTCGACCCCAGGGGCCATGCCAGGCTCCTGACTCCAACTGCCAGAGATGGTTTCAACTCGGAGGTGATGCCTCTTGGCCCACCAGTACCCTCCATGGGCATGTGCGTCGAGTTTTTAAATTTTACTTTACTTGAGGAGGATCCCACATGCCAAGGAGCAACGAAGCCCAGGTGCCACAACCATACAGGCCTGAGCGCCTAGAGCGCTTCCCTACAACGGAAGCCACTGCCATGAGAAGCCCGCTCACTGCAACCGGAGAGTGGCCCCGGCTCGCCACAACTACAGAAAAGCCAGGGCACAGCAATGAAGACCCAGGGCAGTCAAAAATAAAGAAATAAAGTTTAAAAAGCTTATTAAAAAAAAAAAAAACCTGGGAGAATGGCATTGAAACATATATATTATCATATGTGAAACGGATCGCCAGTCCAGGTTCGATGCGTGATTTAGGGTGCTCGGGGCTGGTGCACTGGGATGACCCAGAGGGATGGGATGGGGAGGGAGGTGGAAGGGGGGTTCAGGATGGGGAACACATGTACACACGTGGCAGATTCATGTCAGTGTATGGCAAAACCAATACAATACTGTAAAGTAATTAGCCTCAAAATAAATAAATAAAGGGGGGGGGGAACCTGGTAAATAACTTCAGTCGTGTCCGACTCTTTGCGACCCCATGGACTATAGCCTGCCAGGCTCCTCGGTCTATGGGATTCTTCAGGCACGAATACTGGAGTAGGCTGCCATGCCTTCCTCCAGGGGAATCTTTCGGACCCAGGGTTTGAACCTGTGTCTCTTATGTCTCCTGCGTTGGCAGGTGGGTCCTTTTCCACTAGTGCCAGAGTCACAGGGCACAGTTTGTAGGTGACTGTAAATGAACATGCTGGCTTTTCTCAAGGAAGCAGCCTCTCTGGAGATGATTACAATCCTTCCTGTGCAGCCAGAGCCAGGTTTGCCAAAAATACACAATATTTTAATTCACCAGTTCGGTGTTTCTGGTCCTGTCATTAATTGGATGCTTTGCCAGCCAGCCTGTGAAAAGACCTAATTTGAAGCCCAGGTTTTAGTTTCTGGGCTCTGCTAACTGCCAATTGAGTGGCTTTCAAACTGGAATTGTTTTAAACGGATAATACATTCACACGATTCGAGAGCAGAGACGAGGGGCACAGGGAAGCATCTTCCTCCTACTCCACGCCCAATCCGCTGAGTTCTCCTTTGCTTTCTCATCCTTCCAGACAGTTCTGAATTCTACAGAGGCTGTTAGGAGTGTGCGTGTGACTCACACATCCACTTCTCTCTCCTCTTCCTCTGCTCCCTAAAATCGGGGATGTGCTAGACAAAGATTCTGTGCTTTGTCTTTCACTTAGCGATATATTTTGGTGATCTTTTCATATGAGTATGTTTAAAGTTTCTTTAAAAAATTTTTTTTAGTTTTTCATAATATGGAGGTAGCATAATTTAACTACTTATGCCATCAATGTACATTCAGGTTATTATAATTTTTTTTTTTTGATGTCCTATGACAAGTAGGAGACACAAGGGATGTGGGTTTGATCCCTGGGTTGGGAAGATCCCCTGGAGAAGAGAATGGCAACCCGCTCCAGTATTCCTGCCTGGGAAATCCCATGGACAGAGGAGCCTGGTGGGCTACAGCCCAAGGGGTCAAAAGGAGTCCAAGAGGACTGAGCACGCACGCACATACATGCACAACGTGCCCCATTATATGTTAACATAACAATATTTTTTTAATAGAAAACAATTATATTTTCTAGGACAAAAATTTTTGGTGAGACAAGTGGCACTGTCACACCTGGCTGGACCCCTCTCCACTGTGCGGCTTCACGGAAGCATCTGGATTCACCCATCAGTCCCTGCTTTCACGCTGCTGTGACAGCAATGCCGTGTCACGCTCTGCGCTCAGCAGAGACCCCCTAAGGGGGCCTCAGGACCCCCAGGGTCCTCAGGGCACTCTGAGAGCCTCGGCTCTCTCTGTCACTAACTGGAGAGACCACCTCGACACCGCGCAGGGCTCAGCATTCACCCTCCCACCCCGGGGCCACACGCACCTTCTGGAGCCCTTTCTTGGGAGCGTTCCCCCAAGAGCTGCAGGAAGAGGGGCTCTCCTGCGAAGCCGCGTTGTTCCACATGCCCCCGTCCTCGTCCTCCCACTGACTGGCGCCGAGGTTCGCGTCGTCCCCGCCGCTGCCCCAGCCTTCTTGCATAGATTTTGAAGCTAGAAACGGAGGGAGCAGGAGCGTGTATCAGTCACCATTCCCAAAGCAGACAGGGGCGCCCTGTGACACCGCTGAGGGGAGGCAGGACAGAGGGCTGTACAGCGCCTACCTCTTACTCCTCTGTCCTTTCTTACACCTAAGAACTTAATTTTTCCTGCTGGATATGTAATGTACGTGTATACGTACGTCTGTTTTTGTCTTCAAACTCCAGCTGTCTGTAATCTGTGCTGTTCCAACACCCTTAACCCACTTATTTATTTGGCTGTGCCAGGTCTTAGCTGTGGCACGTGGGGCCTTCCATCCAGGTTGGCGACACGTGGAGTCTCTAGTTGCGGTGCGTCGGGTCTAGGTCCCTGACCAGGAATGGAACCTGGGCCCCCTGCATTGGGAGCGTGGAGTCTCAGCCACTGGACCACCAGGGAAGTCCCTAGAGGTCGTTTTGAAACATGGACATTCTAACGATCAATCCTGGGGGTTACCGAAGGTGGCCGTCGCCGAGTGACATGAGATGCTGGTAAGAGGCAGAGTCCTGAGAACGATCACAGGCCTCCGAGTCACGTGGCACGCCACGCGCACCAGTGCTCCCCCGGTGCGACCAGACCTGAGCCGCCTGAGGATCCTGAAAAGTCCGTGCTCAGGCTCAGCAGCCTGCACTCTTGACGAGCTCCCAGGAGATGCTCCCAGAACGACAGGAGGGACACAGGCAAGGGCTCAGACAGAGGCAAGCTGAACACTGAGTTTCAATTTCAGGATATTATTGTTTTCTCCTTTCTTAAATAAATACAAAGTAATCTTTGGTGTAAAAGTCACCCCAAACTCTCCTTCCTGGGCAATCTGAAGACCAAAGATCAGGCGACACTACAGTTAGCTACAGTCTATAAGACGATGAAGCCTTGAGGGTTACAAGGTGGCCAGGCATGTCATCAGGCCTCTGAGGACAAATGATACAAACAAATACGTTGCCTCGACACCGGGATCTACACACCCAGGAGCTTCCCATCCTTCAGGTTTCCAAGAAGTGACATGAATGGGATAAATGGGATGGGATTTACCCACTTATAATGAATGGGATAAAGAATCCGGCAAAACGGTTGGCACACAGAGAACACTGTCCAGTGCTGACAAAGTAACAAAACACTGAAACAATAAAGCTGCATTTTTAAGATCTTAATAATCTCAAAAAAAAAAAAAGCGCTTTTGCACCCATGTGAACAACTGATGTTACACGGACTTAAACCAGTCAACTTACATTCATACCACTGTCACAAGTCTCACACTGTAAAGCAGCCACACGCTACACAACTCCACTTAGTGAACATGATCTGGACAACGGCAAGGATGCACACGTTATGTACACTTATTATACTTTCCAACAATGGGAGGAAAACACAGCATGTTTTTTCGTCTTTAAAAAAAGAAAAAAAGAGAGAATCCAAAGCTGAATTTTGTTTACTAGGCAGCAAAAGCAAGGCAAGTGTCAAACTGTGGAGTAATATATTTTTCAAAACCCAATCTCAAAAAGAAAAATGACCTGCTTTATCCACCTGTTCAGTGAAAGATCAGGTTTAAATTGTCTGAATGACAGGTAGGAGAATTCTGCTGAAGAAGCCTGGAGGCTACTAACCATCATTTCTTTTTTCTTTTAAAAGGAGAACATGGACTTCTCTCAAAAGCTCCTTTTCCTTCATTTATCAGACAAGGCAAATATTTCTTTACAGTCTAAGTTTAACATTAGTCTTAAAATGTGGTGGCTCAGATGGTAAAGAATCCACCAGTGATGCGGGAAGACCCGGGTTCAATCCCTGGGTCGGGAAGATCCCCTGGAGAAGAGAATGGCAACCCACTCCAGTGTTCCTGCTTGGAGAATCCCATGGACAGAGGATCCAGGCTACAGTTCATGGGGTCGCAAAGAGTCGGACACGATTGAGCAACTTTCACTTCAAATGTAAATAAAATGAGGAAAGTGTCCTAAAACACTAATTCTTAAAATTAAATGAGAAGTATGCCTCTAAATAGAGTTCGTGGGCCCATTTCCAAACAGCTGACCCAGAGCGGGCAAGACGCTGGGCTCACCTGGTTTGCACAGGGCTGGGGCGGCAGCGGGGGCGCTGGCCCTCCCGAATGTCAGCGCCGGCTCGGTGGGCTGGTCCCCCCATCCGCTGCCGCTGCTGGGTGGCTTGCCCCATGCTGCTGTGCCATTATCAACCAGGGTGGACGGGGATGATGACTCCCCCCAAGAGTTTTCAGCCTTCGAATGAACGTTAGGCATTTCTCCCCAGCCCGACGAAACTGAAGAGGGCACCGGGGAGACAGAGGACAACAAAAGTGAAACAGAGAGAGAGAAAGTAAGAATGGTGATGTCAAGTTCAAAATCATTTTGAGATTATCTTTAGGATGGCTTTTAGGAGAAAGTGAAAAGGAGACAATATTAAACCTAAGCAGATTTGTCTGTTTTTTTTCAAGTTGCAGTCTTCTCACTTCTGACCCCTACCTACTCCCTTAAAACTGAAAGTCCGTTATATTAAAAGCTATTCAATTCACACCATCTGCAACAAGATAAGAGTTTTAAAAAGTAGGTTAGAACTTAAGTTTAAGGAGTAGCTCTTTTGCTTCTGGTGTTATATGTGACAACCTAAAAGAAATTTCATATTACTCTCTTATAAAAAATTTACGAGTTGCAACATTTTTCTCACTTATCTTTTGACCAACCGTCAAAAACACAGGTCTGGGCAAACAAAGAAGATAGAAAAAGAAACATGTACAGATAAAGTAATAACAGAGCACCCAGATGGTTCTTAGGTACCAGCAGTAAGTTGGGAAAGGAGTTGAGATATTGGTGTTAAAAGATGGGAACCAAATGGAGGAATTATGGAGAAGGGCGGTTCCAAGCGTATCTCAGAATTCTGCTTTCATTCCTCCACCCCATCCTGTGCTAGCATCCTGAGCCGGGCCTTGTACCACAGACGAGGATGCAATTAAACTAGGGAAGGTTTCCTAGTGAATTCAGAAGGTTCTGGCGTTACTATCTAAGAGGCACAGGTGAGGTTAAGAGACTAGGCCACACTCAGGATCTCCCCACCTTCTTTATACTTTAGCAAGACAAACATTTTACATGTCATATGCAAACTTCCAAATCAACCCAAATTCTGATCTTTGTGCCTTTGCCCACAGGCTCACTTGATAATACTGAAAAGTCATGCTGATAGCTCACATCAGCTATAATTTTCATACAGACATAGCTTCTCACAGGCAGAACTGTGAATGCTTTAAACACTAACTGAAGAACAGAAACCACAAATAAGCCAATCACAGAATTTAAATTATTTGGTTAAAACATGGATATTACCATCTCGGTTATAAAATATATTAATTTTCTGACTAAAAATAGCATGGAATCAGCTCCCTTGATGCTTTACTCTAATAAAATTCAACAGTAATGATTAATGACAAAACTACCTACCACCTATGAATCATTTAAAATTACAAGCTGAATAATGAGCAAAACATTAAGTGAATTATTATCAATATCAAGGAAAGTGTTAATCACTCAGTCATGTTCAACTCTTTGCTACCCCATGGACTGTAGCCAGTCAGGCTCCTCTGTCCATGAAATTCTCCAGGTAAGAATACTGGAGTGGGTTGCCATTCCCTTCTCCAGGGGATCTTCCCGACCCAGGGATTGAACCCGGGTGTCCCGTACTGCAGGCAGATTCTTTATCCACTCAGCCACCTGGTTAAAGGTACATCAGGGAAGTTAGCCCTAATCACTATTGTCAGCAAAAACTAACTATAATGTTACCCGTAACTACACAAAAAACAATAATCCATGTTGGGAGAAGCAGTTTTACAAATCGAAGGAACAAAATTAGGAAAATTAACATAGAAGACAAAAATTAAGGAAGTTTTGGGAAGCTCAAATAATTCAGGTGTTACTAACAGTCAATCAGCTGCAAAGATACAATGATTTATTCTCGGCAATTAAATAACAAAATCACCTGATCAAAAGGCAGGCACACAGGGACTTCCCTGGTGGTCTGATGGTTAGGACTCCATTCTGCCAATGCACAGGGCACTGCTTTGATCCCTGGTCGAGGAACTAAGATCCCACATGCCCCACAGTGTGAACAAAAAGGGTAAAAAGGAGAGAGACAAAAAAGGCAGATACACAGCATTTCTCTAGATTACTGTGTTCCAGCTCCAGACTGGGTTTGAACTAGATCCAAACACTCCAGTGTAAATCCTACACTGCATTTCATAAATTAGTATCAGTTAGTATCCTTAGGCTCATCAGAAAACTAACTAGTATTAATATAATAAGAATGGGACAAAATGATTGTCCTGTAGCATTTACTTTTACAAAACCAGACACACACACACAAAAACCTATGCAATCGAGAAACCATATTTTGTGAGACAGAGATCAATATCCTTAAGTGGTGATGATCAGCAATTCAAAACCAACTTAAAACCCAAACTCTGAGGTTAGTGAACATTCTGTAAAATCAGTGAAGGTCAAGGGTAATGCTGCAGAATCTGTAAAAGACCTGCTCTGTAGCAGAAACCTCATCAGACATTCATCGGGTTTGCAGTTTGTTTGGAGGGGGAATCCCAGTTGATCTGCAACAAGCAGGCAAGTGTGTTCAAGCTGTGAGCTGAGCCACAGCCTAGCAGGTGCTGTCATTGCTGCTTCCATCTCTGATCCCAGTGACCCGGGTACCACAAGCCCCGACAGGAAGGGCCAGGGGCTGTATGTGTGAAAGTGAATGGAGAGGACCCAAAGGAAGCAGCATCTTGTCACTGTTATGAACGGAACCTAGGGAGGTGTGACTGATCCTTCTGTAGCACAAAGAACAGCTGGTCCCCCAGACTGGGACAGGGACAGGCTCAGATCACCTGTGGTCCCTGAGAGGGATGGACTCTGCTCTCACTGCAGAATAGTGCTCAGTTCAGGGCAGATGGGAATATCATAGGTGATGTGGGGCAAGGATAATGCCTCAACGCAGCTACACTGTGTCGTGGCAGAATACGAGACTAATGTCATCAATGAAAAATTATGGAGTAACCCCATCATCCCCAGTGACACAGTAAGTGTGCACAGTTTCTGCACAGGGCTCAGCTGTTGTTGTTCGATCACTAAGTTGTGTCCAACTCTTTGTGACCCGTGGACTGTAGCCCACCAGGCTCCTCTGTCTATGGGATTTCCCAGGCAAGAATAGTAGAGTGGGTTGCCACTTCCTTTTCCAGTAGGGCTCAGTGAAAGTGAAGTCACTCAGTCATGTCTGACTCTTTGCGACCCCATGGACTGCAGCCCACCAGGCTCCTCCATCCATGGAATTTTCTAGGCAAGAGTACTGGAGTGGGTTGCCATTTCCTTCTCCAGGGAACTTCCCGACCCAGGGATCAAACCCAGGTCTCCTGCATTGTAGGCAGACGCTTCACTGTCTGAGCCACTACGTGCAAGTAATTCCTCTACCTTTTTATCAGTCTCTGTCAAAGTGGTTGGAATAAAACCCGCAGCTGCTTCCACACTATCGTGACAAATACAGACATCACACGTGCGCATAAGGCCCGGAGGACGGAGAACAAACAAGAACCCGGAAACAGTCACCATGGTGGATGGGGCACGTTTTCCTTCTTCTACGTTTGGTGAGACTGTGTGCAATTTGTTAAAAAAAAAAAATATATATATATATATTATCTATAAATATTTTTCACATACAAGTAAATAACTTTGGCTCTTCCAACCAAACAGGAATGCCTTTATCCTGGGTGAATCTCATATTCTTTGTCTACTAAAAACCATTAAGAGGAGATTCTGAGGGTAACATATTCAAGAGGAAAAAAAAAAATCACAAAGGCACATGATGTTGTCCCTGTCTCTGTGGGGTGTCATGGATGTCATACGTTACAAGTGGCAGTGGGTGGGTATGTATTTCACAACTGAGACCCCCACCACCTCCCCACAACGTGTGCCCTCAGCAAGCTACTTAACTGCCCATTTCCTCTGTAATATGAGGCCTGGGTGGCCGTCAGGACCACATGAGATGAGCATAAGATGTGGTTGCCCAGCACTGCCAGGCCATGCTTGTTGCCAGGACCCAGGCACCAGGCACATGTCAGCAGGAGCTTTTTCAGAGACAGTGAGCAGGGGGTGAGGTAGCTCTGACTGTGACCCGAGGAGAAGTCATGGGAACGAGGACTTCCAGAAGACTTGGGTGGGTGTGACGTGATAGCTGTGTTTCTTAATAATAATTTAGTTTTGGCTATGCTGGGTCTTCGTTGCTGTGCAGGCTTTTCTCTAGTTGCGGCGAAAAGGGGCTACTCTTGTCATTGTGGTGGCTTCTTATGTTGCAGAAACGGGCTCTGGGGCGTAGCCTCAATAGTTGTGGCCCGTGGGCTTAGCTGCTACGCGGCATGTGGGACCTTCCCAGATCAGGGATCTATCTGGGATCGATCTTGTCTCCTACACTGGCAAGTGGATTATTTACCACCGAGCCACCAGGAAAGCCCAGAACCCTACCATCTTAGACAGAATCTCTCCTCTCGACCTTGGCTCATCGCCCTTCTCCCACAGTTGTACCTGCTGCCCCATCTCTGGCTGAGACCCAGGCTTCTGCATCCAACCTCTGCTGTCCCCTCCAAGCACATGTGCCTCCCGTGTGTGCCCTGAGAAGGCAGTGCACCTTGCCATGACCTGCCCACCTGCCTGAGCTCTGAACCCTCCCTGCTCCTGCATCCAGATGCTTTCCCAGTCTGGCTGCTGTATCCATCTACACCCCTGGCCACTATTCCTTCCCCTCTCATGCCAAACACGGCTGAGCTCAGCTCTTCTCCTACAGCTGTGCTTCCCACTAATCCACTCTTCGTCTTACAGGTGACACGATTCTGTAATTAAGCCTGATGGTTCAATCGGCTTCATCTTCTCAGTGGCCTCCCCAGACCTCTGGATACACCCCAATTCCTTCACAGGGCCTAAAAGAATGTGCCTGCTCTTGCCGTGGTCTCCTTTCTCTGCAAGGCCTTCCTGCCACCCCCCACCACGCACCCCCAGCACCAACTATGGTGAAGTTCTTTCTGTTCCTCAGAGATGCTACCTTCCCTCTTGCCTCCAGGTCTTCTATGCTGGCGCCTCTATCTGAGCCACTCCTCTGCCAGTTCTCCAGTTACAAAGGCCAGCTGGACTGAAATCACTCTCTCTCCCATGGTCTGTGTTGCACGTGTATTTTCTCAGTCACGCTCATGCTCCCTGAGGGCAGGCTCTGGTCTGTAACAGCTTCTAGCCTCTTTTACTGCAGTATCTAGGAGAGTGCCTTGTGCCGGGCAGGGACTCAACACACAGATTTTCATCTAACTTTAGCATTTTTCTTTCCACTGAAATCAGAACATGAATGGTACTGTATAATGCCACATAAAACCATTTCAACCAAAAACGGTTTTATTTCATGGTCAACCAGATCAGAAACACCTGCAGAGCTTCAAAACCAGCCAGTGGGCGGGCTTCCCATCCAGACCAACGACTCCTGCATCTGAGGTGTCTCTGAACCTGGTACCTCCCAGCTCCATAAGCTCCCAGGGAATTCTAACGAAAGCCCTCTGGGGTTGACAACCACTGGTTTATCTCATAAACAAAGACTTTGTAATAAGTAAACACAGGCTAACACAATGGCCTCCAATCTTTCTAAAGAGGGTATATTTCTTTTTCTCTCCTTTCTCTTGAAAGTGGGTACTATTTTTCCCCCCTTGGACTGAAAGCTATCAGAAAATCCTACTTTATTTTTTTCTCTTTTCTTTCTCTTGGACTGAAAGCTATCAGAAAATCCTACTTTATTTTTTCTCTATAATATTATCTCTTTGGATAATATTCAAATACGATCCTGTAAGGTGACGGGCATGGAAATCAGTTTAATGTCATTTGCTACAAAAACGCTAGTTGAGTGTGTGTGCAAACGTAACCAGAGTTTGTCTTTAGCCTCTGAAGGCACATGCAGCCCCGTACCTGGGCCGAGCAGTGGCGATCGGCTGAGCTGGGCGCTGGCCTGGTGTGCCGGGG
>NW_011494943.1:9292422-9296738 GCF_000754665.1 Bison bison bison | reverse complement strand
GCTCTGGATGCCCGGGTTGTTTCTGTCCCACATGTTTACAGTTTTATTGTTGTAGTTGCTCGGGTCGCCCCAAGCTGAGGTACCGTCATCGATTTCCATTTTGCGTCGGATGGAGGGCGGGGAAGGCTCCTCCCAGCCCGTGGCCTCGCTGGTGTCCTTCGGCTTGACGGGGAGCGGCCCCCCGATCCACCCCGTTCCTGTCTGTTTCACGGAAGCGGCTCCTCCCCAGTTACTCGAGCTGCTGTCTGGGGGTTTGCTCGCCCAGTTCTGTTGGGGGCCGGGCTTCAGAGACTCTCCCCAGCTTGTCCCTGGATTCACCTTCGCGTTTGTGCCATTGCCCCAGCCACCGGTCCCCGACCTCGGAGCCTCGTTCCAACCAGACCCTGACCGACTACTGTCAGCATCCCAGCCCGAGGCATTCTTCTTCCCCTCCCCCAGGTGTCCGAGGACCGAGGACGAATCTGCCCAGTCTCCCCCTCCTGCGCTCCAGGCTGGGTTCGGCTTGTGTCCATCTCCCCAGTTCTGAGATCTGGGTTTCTGAGGCTCAGCCCAGGTGGGGGACTTGTCCTCCTGATTTACGGTCCCGCTCCAAGCGTGGCCACTCTTGGCAGCAGCAGCATTATTAACAGCAGTAGAGCTTATCGCCTCCCCCCAAACCCCGGGGCCATTTGGCGCTTTGTGGCTGCTGTCTCCCCAGCCGGCGTGCGCTGGCGCAGCAGCAGGCGGTGAGCTGACCCACCCCGATACTGAAGAGGTATTTGTACTGTTCACGCTGGACCCATCGTTCTTCCCCCCTGAGTGTGAAGGCTGAGTAGCTGCACACCCCCAGGCCTCTGTCCCATTGTCGTTCTTGCGCTCGGACCTGGGGGACTCTTCAAATTCCCAGGCAGTGTTTTGCTTCACTGGCGTCTGTCCCCAACCAGTGTTGGACAGAACTCTTGGGTCCAGGTCGCTCCTTGGCAATTGGAGGTGCCCTTGCTCGAGAACCCCTTTGTCTCGCCGTCGGCCTTCTGCTCCATCCCGCCCAGTGCTCCCTTCGTGGTGGCTGCCAGAACCGTCGCTGCTGCCTTCACTGGCTGACGTTCCAGAGGACGCAGCTTTGGCCCAAGAGTTCACGTGCTCGCTGCCAGGCTGCGCGGCAGGATTCTGGCCGCCAGCGCTAGGACTGTCCCACCCTGTTGATCCTTTCCCGTTGATGTCGCTACTGGAATGCTGGTTGGGGGGCTTCCCCCAGTCCCCGTTCACCCCGTTGGAGGTGCTCCGGCTGGGGTGGCCCCAAGCTCCCGAGTGGAGGTTGCCCACACCGCTGCTGCCCCCACCCCGCCCCCAGGCGAGGATGCCAGGACCAGCGGGAGGTCCTGAGTCCCACGAGTTGCTCCCTCCGTTCCCCTCCTTCTGCACAGCGCTGCTGGAGCCGTTCTGCTTAGCACTTAATGCTGAGTTCACAGTGTCGCCATTCCCCTGACTGAACCCGGAACCGCTGTTTCCTGTGGCCGGGTTACCTGGGGACAGTCCCCACACAGAACTGCCGACTCCTTCGCCGCCACCCCCGCCGACTTGAGAAACTGACGATCCGTTAGCACCAGGAAGGCCTTGCAGGTGGGGCGGGATGATGGCCCCCATGCCAACAGCCATGCCCCAGTTCGGCAGTCCGTTCGTCTGCACTGCGTTGAGAGGGCTAGGAGAAGGGCTCAGGGGGTTAGTGTTGTTTGGCCCGTCAGTGTTAAGGTTCTGAGGTTGTGCGCTGAAAGACACATTCTGGGAAGTGGACGTCTGTGGTCCTGTGCTCTCTTGCGGCAGCAAGTTTCCCCAAGCACCTAAAGTGCCCGCGGGGTTCCCATTCTGGGTGCCCATGTTCTGACCTATGGCACTGACCGGACTGCAAATACTGGAAGGGTTGCCTGTCCCCACAGTTCCTTCGTGTCCGAGTACAGGCCAGGCAGCTGGGTTGGCGTTAGGATTAAGGTTAAGATTAATGCCAGCGTTGGGGTTGGAGGCACCCCAGCAGTTCTGACTCCTCCCATCTCCGATCATGTTGTCCATTTTCCCATCCCCACCGCCGAGGGAGCAGTGAGCCAGGCCCGAGCCGGCACTGGCGGCTACGCCCCACACTCTGGCGGCACCTCCGTTACTGTTCGCTCCCCCCGCCCCAAGGGCACTCTGAGCGGACGGGTTTTGGACCAGTGTGCCGTTGGAGCCATTATTGCCGTTCGTCTTCTTGGTCTGTCCAGTGAAGCTGCCCTGGGCGCTCCCCGTAGCCATGCTACTGTTCTCTGAGCCACAGTTGGAGGCAGAGTCAGTGTCTGTGGTACATTCTGAGGCGGATTCCGTCTCTGCTCCCGTGATGGAAGGCCAGGCCCCCGCGTCTGTCCTGTCGCTTAGCGTCTTCTCCCAGCTGCAGCTGGCTTCGCTCCGGTAAGTGGGCTGCTGTCCCCAGTGGGAACTCTCATAATGCTCTGCTGGGCCACTGTGACTGAGATCTGAAAAAGACGAAACACGTTCAAAGTTAGCTTCTCCTCCCACTTGTCAATCGACTGCTCAAACTAGTCTTGGGGGCACGCTCTTTCTTCTGAGTTTTCAACTCTGAATGACAGATACTAAAAATGACTTCAAGAAAAAAAGTTATTTATCTTCTAAGTGCATGCTAAGTGGCTTAGATCATGTCGGACTCTTTGTGACCCCATGGACCATTCCATAACCCACCAGACTCCTCTGTCCATGGGATTCTTCAGGCAAGAATACTGGAGTGGATTGCCATGCCCTCCTCCAGGGGATCTTCCTGACTCAGGGATGGAACCCAAGTCTCTTATGTCTTCTAAGTAGCTCCCACTCAAAAAAGAGTTAATGCGTCCAAAATTACATTAATTCACATAACAGAACCAAGTATTTTGGGGGTTGGGGATGGAGAGACAGAAAGAAGAAGCTTTAGAAAATGATATCTCATGTTATCAAGGGAACAATGGTTAGAATCACTTAATTACATTTCTACTACTTTATCTGTTATTACCAGTGATTATGGTTTACCCCAGTTTCCTGAGCATTAATAAAAAAATATTCACAGTCCTACATCTGGTATCTTCTTAGATCTCTAGGTATTCCTTCTACTTCTGCTTTCTCTTTTGCTAACTTAGTCTTTTCTTTGGAGATTCCCCAGAAGAACTTTATATGATATTTTCTATAGTGTTTACATAATTTCACTCTTAGGAGTCTAATAAATAATCTAGTATTTGGTATCTGAATTTTATCTCCTGTAATTTCCTAATTTTTTTGAGTATTCTTAACATTGCAATCAAACTTATATACCAAATTTTCCAACAGGCTTTATTTGAAGTATGAAGTGACGTGAAAGTCACTCAGCCGTGTCCAACTCTTTGTGACCCCATGGTCTATACAGTCCATGGAATTCTCCAGGCCAGAATACTGGAGTGGGTAGCTTTGCCCTTCTTCAGGGGATCTTCCCAACCCAGGGATCAAACCCAGGTCTCCCACACTGCAGGCAGATTCTTTATCAGCTGAGCCACAAGGGAAGCCCATTTGAAGTATGCATCACTCAAAAATAAAGTAATATAAAAAATTTAATGTATTTACATAAAACCTCAATTAAAATCCTTGACAGAGTTTCTTTAAATAGTAAGATACACAGATAATTGCAATTAAATATTTCTTCTCTTTTAGAACTTTTACATTATGTTCTTTGCAAATTAATTTCAACAAGAAAAAAATTTTACTCATCATGCACAGTAAAACTGGGTGTCCCCTCAAATGTCTTTTATTATTTGACAGAACTAAAAGAAGAAAAGAGGAAGTATGCAATCATTACTATCACTAGGAAGAATACACTAAAGCTCATTTCGGCCTTAAAAAAACTCCCACACCAGTGATTTCTGTTGCCTGATTTAAATGGAATGTAATGAATTTAGAATGATGGTCTAGGTGATTCTAAAGCAGGCAAGTAATTCCAGGTGAAAACCACAAAGGGATAATGAAGGAGGGCAACAGAAAACTTCAAGTTCTAAATTACCATAAACAATAAAGTTTTTTATTGCCAAATATTAGGGGCTGGCTCTACAACTTTATGACTACTTCTGTTGGTTTTGCCTATACTATAAAAACTAGCTTGTTCAGTTGCTAAGTCCTGTCTGACTCTTTTGCGACCCCATGGACTGTAGCTTGCCAGGCTCCTCTGTCTATGGAATTCTCCAGGCAAAAATACTGGAGCGGGTTGCCATTCCCTTCTCCAGGGGGTTGTTCAATCTCAACCCAGGGATCAGACCCATGTCACCTGCATTGGCAGGCGGGTTCTTTACCAATAAGGC
>NW_011494943.1:9279205-9292322 GCF_000754665.1 Bison bison bison | reverse complement strand
AGGGAAGCCCCCAAATTAGTTTGTGTTGTGTTGTGCTGAGTTGCTCAGCTGTGTCAGACTCTTGTGACTCCACGGACTATAACTCACCAGGCTTCTCTGTCCATGGGGATTCTCCAGGCAAGAATACTTGAATGGGTTGCCATACCCTCCATCAGGGGATCTTTCCAACCCCAGGGGTTGAACCCAGGTATCTAGCATTGCAGGTGGATTCTTTATCATCTGAGTCCAAGATGAGCCCAAGGGAAGCCCAAGAATACTGGAGTAAGTAGCCTATCCCTTCTCCAGGGGATCTTCTCGACTCAGGAATTGAACTGGGGTCTCCTGCATTGCAGGCAGATTCTTTACCAGCTGAGTTACCTGGGAAGCCCCATGGAGAACAGTATGGATGTTCCCTAAAAAACTAAAACTCGAGTTACCATATGATCTAGCAATCCACTTCTGGGTATATATCTGGAGAAAACTATAATTCAAAAAGATACATGCACCCTAATGCTCATGGCAGCACTATTTACAGTAACCAAGTCTTGGAAGCAACCTAAATGTCCACGGACAGAGGAACAGATAAAGAAGACATCATATATCACTTATATGTGAGATCTAAAAACTGATACAAATGAACTTATTTACAGAACAGAAACTTAAGGTTACCAAAAGGGAAGGGGGGAGGGGTAAGTTAGGAATTTGGAATTAACAGACATACACACCTATATATAAAATAGATAAATGACAAGGACCTACTGTATGGCACAGGGAACTAAGTTAAACTGTAACAGGAAACACTAACATGAGTAAGAGCAGTTCTGGGATGGGGGAGGAGAAGGGAGAAGATGGACTAAGATCCAGATACGGCGAGTCTGGGGTGCTTGCAAGACCTCCAAGCGGATCTGTCCACAGTCCCGGGAGAAGCAAGCTGGAAGCTCAGACGTCAATATGCGGTTCATCAGCCCCCTCTGTGTGGACTCATGCATCCTTGCAGGTGCTTCATCCAGACCCTTAAAAGGCCATCACTGCCACTCTTCCGCCTCTTCACTCCTCTCCATCATCCACTTCAGTCGCCCGATCAAGTGGGGACTACGTTCGACAAGCACTGGGGAATCTACGGGTTGTCATCCACTCAACAGGACCTTTTTCTCAAAGGCAAGAATGTGTCTGCAAGTGGTGCATGCCAAGAGAGCAGCGTTCCTAACTCAGAGAGGAGCTAAACGTTCTGGAACTTGGTACAGCCAGCCAGAAGGGAGTTGAGAGACAGAGAGGGAAGGAGGGAAGAAGGTGAAAGCATGAGATGAAATATCCTCCAGGAAATTCCCTGGCGGTCTAGTGGTTAGGACTTGGCGCTTTCATTGCCACTGCTCTGGGTTCAATCCCTGGCTGAGGAACTAAGATCCCGAAAGCTGCTCAGCAAGGCCACAATAAATAAATAAATCAATAAATAAGATCCCCCACACCAGCCTTAAGGGTGTTTTACTGAACGGGCATGCACACCTGTGCTTTGGCACAGAGGGGTAAAGAAAGGACAAGGTGTCACTGCTGCTAAAGGAGCCTAAAGGAAAGGCTCAACTCTCACCAATGCGCGGCACAGCTCGAGTCCACTTTCAGGTGAGGACTTCTGTCCTAAGCTTGCAAAGAGGGCCAACTCTTACATATGGAGCTATTTGGAGGGGCTTAAAATGAGGCTAACAAGTGAATTTGCTATATACATTTAGCTAAGTGTTATTACTATGTAAGCCACTAAAACATTTTTTCTACGTAAAATATTTTTAGTTGTAATGAAAACAGTAGATAAGGAGAAAAAAGAGAGACAAACATTACAATGTCTTCCATTGTAATTAAACTTCGAGAATACCAAAATGGTATAAGGATTTTTTCCCAAGAAAATAGCACTTTTGAGGGTGCTGACAGGATCAAAATGAACATTAAATATGAAAATAAAATGAACACAAAACCAAAAAGTTAAGGATAAATGGTAACTGCCATATTTCTACTAGTTGATTTCCGGTCCTCCTCCCTAGTGTCTCCAGTTCTGGTATTCTTAGTGTCCCAGGAGCTTCTTTACAAAGTCCTTCCTCTCTTCTGATCGTTTAGGGCCTGTAACAGAGGCCATTCCTATGTAACTCTAGTCACAGTGTCCTCAGATGACAGTTCCCTGATGACAGTTCACATTGTGCTGAACACGCATGTTCAACCGTCCTGCCGACGAGCTTACAAACACCGCACAGATGGACAAGAACGTTCTGTACCAAGACAGGTGTGATGCACAAAGGTGCCACTCTTGGCTTCAGTTTTGTTTTCTCATTTTTTTTCCTTCTCAAAAAGTTTTGAAATGGGAATCAACTGTGTCATGTGTACTTTAATATTAAAAAAAAAAAAATAGTCTGGGGACTTCGCAGGCATCTGATGGTTAAGACTCCACACTCCTAACGCATGGGACATGACTTCCATCCTTGGTCAGGGAACTACGATCCCACATTCCATGTAGTCCAGAAAAAAAGTCTGAACACAAAAATGCATTTAAAAGCTGGAAAGGACTTGAAAACTGGAACGCAGGAAGTTATGATTTTAATGCAATATTTATGGTTTTCAAGTACAGACCTCAGTTGATTTGAAAATACAACTTACCACTGTCTTAAGTGGTAAACAACAGAAAACAAACAGCAGAAGCTACACCTCCGACACACGAATGAATTAACCTAAATCCACTTCGGAAAAACTAGGCTTTCCCCACTCCTCACCATCCCTTCCCCACTCAGACTCCTTTAAAACCTTCTGGGGGCTCTGAGGAGCACAGTTTGACTAGTTCTGTTCTGGGGAATCCCTGAAGTCTCTCCTCTCCTGCCCCTCTTCATCATTAACACCATCATCATAATTATATCATCAGCATTATTACCTCTACCATCACCACCATCATCACCACCACCACATATTATGACCTTAGAATTTATTCCCTAAATTAAAATATTTTATGTTTTTAAAACTATTATTCTCTTTATCTTTAAAGCATACCATTATTCTTGGTAGAATTTATGACCTTGAAAATATTTGAGTAACATGGTTTTCATAAACCAAAATCTCTTGACTGTGCTATCAGTTTAAAAAAATCCATCTTTTAGTTATACTCTAAAAGACTATATGAAAGAAACTGAAATAACTGACTTCTGTGAGTAGGCATTTTGAAATGAATGAAAGCTCTGAAATAAACCAAGGCTGAATTCTCTTGTAGGTTATTTTACACTCTTCAGCATAAGCCCAGGAGCTTTAAAAGGCTAAAATATATGCATCTGTTGGGCGGCAAGTTTGAGAAAGTTTATAAATAAGAGTGTTCATATCCCTAAAGGGGGTAAAGAATCGGCCTGCCAACGAAGGAGACCCAAAAGACACAGGTTCAATCCCTGGGTCGGGAAGATCCTCTAGAGTAGGAAATGGCAATCAACTCCGATATACTTGCCTGGGAAATCCCATGGACAGAGGAGTCTGGTGGGCTACAGTCCATGGGGGCAAAAAGAGTTGGACAAAACTAAGCATGCATGCATACATGCACGCATATCCCTAAGACATCACATATTTCATAGCATTTTCAAGTTCCAAGTATTTACACACACATTAGGTTAACTGAACCTTACAAGTTACATCTGTTTTACAGATGGGGAAACAGACTCAGGCCAAACTTGGAAAGGTGTTATAACCAATGGCCAGTAAAGACTGAACAGAAACTTGTATCTTCAGAATAAAATTCTGGTGCACCTTCCACTACAACATTCTATCATTAAACTAGTTCCACTAAATAAAAGCCTTAAAAAAGAAAAAAGTAATGAAGTTATGTATCATGTTAAATTCTCTTTTTTAACTGCTGTCTGAATAGTTCACACATTCTAAAAATAGGTATCTATAAAAATCTAAGTAACAAACTGTCTTAAGTGATTAAAAGGATTACACAATAGCATAAAGAGAAAAACTTTGTTCTTTTGCTTTTAAATTCCAAAATGTTGCCATAGAAAGATAAAATTTTCAAGAAAAAGTATTTAACAAAGAGCTTTTAAAGCTCCAGTAAGCGAAACTGTAATTAGGTATCAGGTTAATCAGGTAGGGAAGTGTCAACAAGACTTACTCAGAAGTGTGCAGAACGCTTAATTTAGTGCTAACCCTGACAAATGGTATGGAATCATTCTTTCTCACCACAGTCCTTTTAACGGAAATGGCAGAATAATAAACTACATCATGAAGTAATTTCAAATGCTTTCTGCAGTTGAAAACGCACGCGCACTATGTGTGCTGGTAACACACACTCGGACACTGGGTTTTTCAAGGGGTGGGATCCAGGTAAACACTGTTTTCAGCCTTGGAGAACCGAAGCCGCCTCCCTCCACTGCCTTGATGGGGGTGCAAAAATCTCATGGAGAAAGTGTTCTTAGCTCAGAACTCCAGCACTGGACAGACTCGGAGACATCTCATCCGTCCACTTCTATCCTTGCAAGGGATTATGAAATGCAGAACCGAGTGAAAGGCTTACTGAAAACAATAATCAAAGTGTCCACAGAAAAAGCTTGATGGCCCTGCTTTTCTTCAAAACGGCAGGATTGAGGCTGCTTCCCCGGGGTCCAGATCCTGAGAGAAGCCCCCGCAGGGGAGGAAACCTCCCCAGCCCGGGAGAAGCGGCCGCTGTGGGCTAGGTGGCTGTGGGCTAGGTGGCGGCTCTCTTCGGCTACTCCGCGGGCCGCGGGGGCACAAGTACCTGCGAGAGGGGCCGCCCACCCCTTGGGAGACGCTACCTCGCGCGCCGGCCACCCGGGCGCCCGCATCTAGGGCGGCGCGGGCTCCCCGCTCCGCCCGGACACCCGCTGTTGCCGCCGGGAGGCTCCTCCGGCTGTGCCCCGCGACCTGCAGGCGCCCGCGGGCAGGACTGCTGGTGCCCTTCCCACCCCGGGAGGATTTGAAAGCTTTGATTATCTAATTGCAGCTGACACTAAACCGATCTTCCTGCCTCTCAACATTCTTTCGTTGGTCACACCGTTTTCAATGCAGGACCCAGTTGCGGCAGCACGAGAGCCACTTTCCTTTCCGTCTGTGTTTTTGAAAGTCAGCCAAAAGCGAAAGGGCGCGCTGCCTATTGGTTGCACGCAGACAAACCGCTGCCCTTTCCATTCCTTTGTTTTCGGGTCCTCCTCTTTCCCGCTCTTCCCCCGGAACGTCTGGCATACCAACACTAGCTATAATTTTCTAAATGAGCCCCATATGTAAATTGGCACATGTCCAGCTTCTTAATTACTTTCCTGCTTCTATCTACAAAAGATCTAAGTAGCGAACACAACCCATAGTAATCAAAGCCTCTGTTTATAAATGTACAAAGCAGCCTCCAAAACAATAGATTGCCTTTAGCACGGCCAGAAAAAGTTTTTTAAAAAGATAAAAAAGCTCACAAGTGTTTCAAGATGGAGTTACACTGCAGATAGGCAAAAACACAGTCTGAACAGAAAATTCACATTTTCTCAGAAGTTTCATAGGGTGAATCAGTGCATTTGTACACTACTCACACCTTACCAGGTAACATTTGTTGCTAATTGACAGATGGGAGCTCCCCTCCAGAATCAATACAGGAACTTAAAATCTACTTCTGTTTGCATTATTTTATTAGGCGGCCAATGTTTTATTTCAGGACAAACCGTTGTTATTTAAAGAGAGCACCTGGATCCAGGGCTCCGCTTGGGCTGTCTGTCTCAAAGGGCCCCCTCCACCCACCTGTGAGGGGTGACTAAGTCTCTGGATGCCCCAGTGATGGGGGATGGGCTGAACCCCGCCCCACTGTACTTGTGCTGCCTAACTGGGTCTCTACCCTCTGGAGCTGCCCCAGTCCATGAGGCCTCCTGGGGTGTCAGACCAGAATTTCTCTAACTGAAATGCTCCCAGGCCCTCTTCCTCACAAGGCTCTTTGCAGGGCTCCCCTCAGTTCCTTTCCAGTCCACACAGATGTTTCAAGGCCTCTTTTTCCCTGGCTACTCTGGGCATGCCTGTTTGAGAGCCATGTTTCCACAAGGGATGTGACCCCAGGAGTTAATCTAAATGTGGAGCCAGAGCATCAACGATTAACAGGAACTGTCCACCTGAAAATGTCTTTTTATGAACTGGAAGCCCAATATAAAGAATCTGTGCTTAAACTTACTTAAACTTGTTGAAGGGCTTCCCTTCAGCATTTGCATTATTGAACGTTGTAAGTAAAGTGGCCAGGAATTAGCTGTGCGTGCTAGAATGGAAGACCTGGCTCCCTCAGGACACGTGATAGTGCTGGCGTAAATAATGCTACAAAAACTACAACACCAATGGCGTCTCTCCAACGGTGCCCTGGGCTGACGTGGAGATGGCATGAAGCTAACACAAAGAGGGGCCAGTAGAACCCGAGATCTGGTTAAAAAAGAAAATGGAGAGCAATTTATTCTTTTTATTTTTTAAAAAAAAGTTTTTTTTGGAAGTGGACCATTCTTAGAGTCTTTACTAAATTTATTACACCATTGCTTCTGTTTTACATTTTGGTTTTTGGGCCATGAGGCATGCAGGACCTCAGGTCCTCGAGCAGGGGTTGAATCCACACCCCCTGCACCAGAAGGTGAAGTCCTAACCACCAGAAACCAGGGATGCCCCTGGAGGGAGCTTCAGACTGCTGCCTCTGGTGACCTGCAAGCCAGTCGAAGCTCAGCCTGTTCTCAAACACAGGTGGCTTTGTATCACCCTCACCCACGTTGGCCATGCGAAGTCAATAATGCCGCTGGCCACTTGTACCAGCTGCAGAGGCAACAGTCTATTTGGGTGTGTTTCCACCGCCTCTGTAGATCATGCCACAGAGGGCAAAGAACAACTTCTAACCATTAGGCTGGGAGTCAGTATATATTCTCATATACTCATATTCTTGGGAAAAACACAGAAAGTTCATGTGCTGGGCTGAAATAACTCCTAACTTTGCTTTTCTTACCATTAGAAATGGTCTGCTGTTAAATTCTTAAGGATTAGTCACTACCTTACCCCCTGCTTGGGTAATTCAATCTCAGTTCTGTTGTGACAACCCACTCCAGTACTCTTGCCTGGAGAATCCCATGGAGGGAGGAGCCTGGTGGGCTACAGTCCATGGGGTCGCAAAGAGTCGGACACGACTGAGCGACTCCACTTTCTGTTGATCCGGCACTCATACTTTTACATTTAGTCTTAGAGGAATGCAATCATGAGTCAAACCATGTTAGTCATTTTAATGTGGACAGGCTACAGGAGTGAAGACCCTAAGACAAATGCAAATAAATACATGAAAATCTATGTATTACTTTAAAGAAGTTATAAGAGCTTTTACTTCAAGCAGTATCTAGAAAAGTTTCAATGTGGTAAGAAAATGTGGAACCCATTAACAGAATTTCAACTGGATATGAATGAATTCATTAAGTAACTTGCCCCACAAGAAAGAAAAGTTTATGAAGATTTTGTGAGTTGTTTTTGAGTTGCGGCTCTGTAATAGTGTTTCAAAGGTAGAAATAGATTTGCAGCATGTTTCAAAAGTCTCACAAGTTCCACATTCACAGCTAGCATCTGAATTTACTGAGCACTTACTACATGCAGGCCCTGTGCTGAGTATGAAGCAAACACCTCAGGTTTTCAATATAAGCTTCTTAAATCAAAACACCAAGCTATACAAGTCTGACTATACAATCTCTGTTAAGATGGGTCAGAAGACCATATTTCAGCATGGAGAGTAACCGTATATTTGACTATTAAACTGGTGGCAGTGAAGCAGATGGGATTCTAGTCAATGAATACATTTGATCATTGCTTCTCTTACTAGCTTTTTGCTGACAATCATCGACCTAAATCCTCTCTATTAGGAATTTAGCAGATGAAAGTCAAGACTATTTGAAGAGACATGGCGAAGTTGTCTAAAAATATTTTTTCCAAATAAAACCACAAAGTCATGGTTTTGAGAAATGGTGCTGCAAATACTTCAAAGTCACGCTGGAATTATTCCCCATATTAAAAGGCAGCACATGAAGGAAAAAAAAATTGTGACATGTTTCTTTTAAATTCTAATCTAATACAAGAAGCCTCTTTGCCTCTAATTACAGACCTGAATTTCACTACCATGCTAGAACCAGTGCCAATTGTTGAATTACTTGAAACAGAAAGATTTAAGAAAATAACGGAGAATCATGGCAGTTGAACACGTGGACTTTGCTCTCTTCCAAAAATTTCCCTTAAGCTCCAGTAAATAAAATTTTTTTACAGTGCTAATCCATGAGATCAAGCGGAGGGGAACAGGAGACAGGAGAGGAGAGGAGAGATGCTGACATTCTGAGGCGACCCCATGGACTATACCGAACACGGAATTCTCCAGGCCAGGATACTGGAGAGGGTAGCCTTTCCCTTCTCCAGGGAAAGCAAATGAGCAAGTGGCCAGTTCTCCTGTGAGCCCAGAGAGTGCTGGCATTGAACTGCAGGCCAGGACACCAACGAGCAGTGGGCAGCGCAGAGCCCCGGACCCCTTGGGGGCGGAGCAGGCAGCACTGCCTCGGGGTGCTCAAACACGTCAGGTAGAAACAGCTACTCCCCATAAAATGCTATTACCTCCTGCACAGAAAGCATGTGTGCAGTACGAGATGTCCTGATTACCTGGAAGAAAAGGGTTTCACTATCAGTTTTCACTGCAGGGCTCTAAAGCACCTGCTGTGATGGATGTATACAGCCTGAACGAAGATCTTTAGTTTCTGGTGAGCAACAGGCTTAGCTGAGGTAGCTAAAGTGAAAGAAAGTGCAAGTCGCTCAGTCATGTCCGACTCTTTGCGACCCCATGGACTATACAGAACATGGAATTCTCCAGGCCAGGATACTGGAGAGGGTAGCCTTTCCCTTCTCCAGGGGATCTTCCCAACCCAGAGATCGAACCCAGGTCTCCCGAATTGCAGGCGGATTCTTTACTAGCTGAGCCACAAGGGAAATAGCTAATGCCATCTGCAAATACACGAGAAACAAAATAAATAAGTAGGGGAAATAGAAGTAAACCTTAAAATCGAATTGAAGTGAATGTATCTATCATCAAGCTGGCTTTGCTAAGTGTACAGTGAACATGTCCATGTTTATTACTGAGCAGCAAAGGTGAAAATAGCAAACCAGTTCTCAGGTAGAAAGAGCGCTCTGGTTCTGGGTGGTTTACCTGGCTGGGGCTTGCTGGGGTGCGGCTGTGCTCCGGCTCCAGGCAGCGGGGGCGGGCTCAGCCCTGCAGGCCCAGCACCCTGGGTGGGGCTCACGCTGGTCAGGGCCCCCGCGGGCAGTGGCTGACCTCTCTTTAACAGCTGCTTCTGTTCTTGCTGGCGGAAGCGTGGAGGCACCTCGCGAGGCAGGTAACGGGCTGCAGCTGGCTGCTGGCCGCTGGCAGATGCACGTTTGCCATTGCTGCCGCTGGAGAGGGTGCTGGTGGAAGTACTGGTACTGGTGCCGGCAGGTTGGGGCTGGCTTGAACAGGTCTTGGTAGGTTCTGGCACTAGAAGAACAGAAGGAAAAGACCCCGACTCCTTAGTATTATCACCGCCTTCAACCCAATCCAAACCAAAGAAAACAGAACACAAAACCGAGGAATGACAACGTAGAGCTTTGGCAGTGAACCGCACCAAAGTCAGGAGTTCCAGGCTGCAGACCCACTTTTCCTATAAATGAACCTGGATCCTGGGCTGTAGCCCGTGGCCAGTTCCCTCACCTGAAAGGCAGGCCATCAGGCTGGTCAGAGCCGCAGGTCTCCAGCATGAGCGGGAGCCAGGTTAAAGGCCCAACTCCTGGGCCCCAACCGGGAATTCATTTGGTTGGAAGGGAGGGGAAGCTGCCAGTCTGCATTTCTGTTAAGTTCTCAGGAGAGGCTGGTGCCCTGGGCCCTGGGCCCACACTTTTGAGAACCACTGCTCTCGGTCAGTATTTCTCAAAATTAAGAGATCATCAGATGTCCATGAATTTTTATATAAATCTGTTTTAATTCTGAAGAAAATTATATATATATATATGTAACATTATAAAATTATTATTACCCCTTGCAATCAGCCTGTATTTCTCACCGCCCCAGTGAGTTCCACCGTCCATCCTGTGACCCCATTGTACACAGTATCCAAGGGCCTCTGCCCATGATTCTTCTGTTGCCCTGCACGGCAAACCCTCAATTCTGGATGAAGCCACTGTCCACTCTCTCCACCCTGGCTTGGACTGCTGTGCAGTCTGAAATCACTGAGAACTCCTGGGCCCTAACCTCAGGGCACCCTCAGTGCTTCCTGACCAGCCTACGATTTCCTGGGTCTGCCTGGCTCTACTACTGCTGTCGATGACTCACTGAACAACCTTCCGCTCTCAGGCGATAATGCCTTTATCTCCCGACCCCAGAAGATAAACTTGACCTTATTCTCCAGAGAAATAAAGGCCAGCGGGCCGAAGCTGCAGGTGTCAGCTCCTACAGTACACACCACGCTGCCGTCCATCCCACACTTCTGTTACTCTCCCCCCAGGCTGGCACTCTACTTCCCCGACTGCAAGACTCACATTTCTTCACGTGTTAAAATCACTTCACCAGCACATGTTTTACCATCAATAGCATGTCCCTTTCTGGGCGGCACATGAAATACTGGGGCATCTCACAGTCTGTGGTGTCAGGACATACAGATGACTCCCTCCACAGCTCTGGGTCCTGTCTCAAGGACTGCGTGTCTTCAAACCATGACACTCTCCAGAGTGGACAGAAAGGCCCAAAGCTGAAGACTGGGTCTTCCATTAATTCTTTGTTTTACAAATATTTATATTTTTTCTTCCAGGCAGACAGTAAAGAATCTGCCTGCAATGCAGGAGATCCAGGTTAAATCCCTGGGTCGGGAAGATCCCCTGGGGTAGAGAATGGCAACCCTCTCCGGTATTCTTGTCTGGAAAATTCCATGGACAAAGGAGCCTGGCAGGCCACAATCCATGGGGTCGCAAAGAATGGGACACAACTGAGCAACTAACACACACAGACACTTTTTTTTCTTCCAGAGATTAGTAGATGGACATCGCTGAGTGCACAGAAGAGAAATCCGGCCCCCATGTTCATGTGGAGTAGAGGAGAGAACATTTCCAGCCAGTAACCTGCCTAGGGATTCGGCCGCCCTGCCACCAGCTCCTCCTGGTCGGCACGTGAACAGGCCCACACCGGTGCTCTCCCCGACAGCGGCGCTCCTGCTCGCCTCAACCCCACATCCCCCGCCAGCACCTCCAATGGGTCCCCTCTCCTCCTGCACACTTCCTGAAGTCCTGCTTCCTCACCTGCCCTGGGCCTCTCATCCAGCTCCTCTCCCTCCTTGATGCTGAAACCCTACGGCCCCCGAGCTTTCTCTGCTTGCCCCTCGGTTGTGTATGGGCGGTGACCACTCTGACCCCCTGAGCCTCTCTTCTTCGGCCTTCACGACGCTGGAAGTCCATTCTCAGAGTTCCTCTGACCTCTGCAGCCACTCTTTCTTGCTCCCAGTGACAGGCTGCTTCCTCCTTCTCTGAAGTTCCGCTGCAAACTCTCATCCTGGGTCATCTATCTACTCCCGCTTCATTCATCAATCCTGTGGTGATGGTCTAAGCCCTTGAGGGCCATTGGATATCAATATCGATATGGACATCAATGGGCACTTCAAAGTCAGCATGTCCCAAACACTCATCAGCTTTCTCACCTTGGCAGTGTTTTAGGGGTTCTTCCTGACTCAGGGATCGAACCTGCATCTCTTGCTTTGCAGGCAGATTCTTTACCGTCTGAGCAACAAAATAATGCATAAAGCAGTTGATCATATCTCAAGATTCAACAAAACATGGTAATTCCTAGTCATTCTTTAAATATCAGATTAAATGTTACTTCCCTTGAGAACCTTCCCTGACTCAGCCAGGGCAATCTAGGTGCTTCCGGAACATTCATAGTTCCCTGTATTTGCCACAGCATTTGGCATGGTATATTGCTTAGATGAACATCCATTATATAAATATATATATATTTTTTTTCTTTTTTAAAGAAAGTGATAAAATCTATTATAGGGTGATTTTAAATGTAAAGGGGACCTTCAAATATATTTTCAAATATATTTTTTCCTGACATTGGCTTTTAGCTAACTAAGATGGCAGCAGTACCTAAGTATTTACCCAAATGAATGAAAAGTTTATGTCTGCACACAAAAACCTCTACAGGAATGTTTATAGCAGTTTTATTCATAATGGCCCCAAACTGGAAGCAACCAAGATATTCTTCTATAGGCGAGCAGATAAAACAGACTGTGGTGTATCCATACAATGGACTGTTAGTGTTAAAAAGAAATGAGCTCTCAATCCATGAAAAAAGAAATGGAGGAACATTAAATGCATATTATCAGGTAAAAGAAGCCAGTCTGGAAAGGCCACATGCTCTGATTCCTACCATAGAACGTTCTGGGAAAAGGCAAAACTACAGCGACCATAAGGGCTTCTTCAGTGGTTGAGAGGGGCCTGGGGCGGGGGGAGGGATGTGCAGGCCGGGTGCGGGAGTCACCTGGGGGTGGGCAATGGCATGGTGGTCCTGTAAGAGTGGGCACGTGGTGCGATGGCAGTGGGTGACAGGGAGTAATAGTGGGGTTCTGTAACAGTGGACACACAACGTTAGGCATTTGAAAACCCATCAAACTGTACACACAGAGGGTGAACTCACAGGTAAACTGTGCACTTTAGTTAATAATAACTATCAATACTGGCTCAACAGCTGTAACAAAGGCCTGACACCAAGGCAAGATGTCAAGCACGGGGAAATGGAGAGTGGGTTGGGGGTGGAGAGATGGAACATGTGGGAACTCTTTATTTTCTGCTCAGTCTCTCTGTAAACCTAAAACTGCTCTTAAAACAAAAGAAAATAGAGTCTATTAGTTAAAAAGACAAAAAAAAAAAAAAGAGAGAGAGAGAGAGTTCTACCTGCCCTTGTTACAAGACCCCATTTCTCTTTTGTCATAACAGACACTGGCTGGCCAGCTACTACCAAAGTCAAGGTGCTTCCACCTGCCATCCATCTCGTCTGTTCAAAGGCTGGAAACAAAGAAAACCTACCCAAACACAAAACCTGGAGGAAACAACTGGCAAGGACTCAAAAGCA
>NW_011494943.1:9266535-9279105 GCF_000754665.1 Bison bison bison | reverse complement strand
CAAAAGCAGCAGGAACCTAAGGACCCACCCCGTCCTCCCCTCGCCCACACAGAGCCCGTGAGGCCCAAGTCTGCACTGCCCATATTAATGTGGCAGCCACTAACCACGTGGCCGCTGAGCACGCGATGTGAGAACCGAGATGTGCTGGTGGTAGACTCACATGCATTTCAAAGAGTCAGTGCACAAAAATCTCATTCATTTTTATCTTGATCTCGCATTGAAATGATAAAATTTTTTTAAATATGTTGAATTAAAAATATTAAGTAATCTCACCTATTTGTTTTTAAATCTTAAAATATTGCTACTACTATCGGGCAACTAACAATCTCAACTGATTGAGAATCTTAAATTCTGGATCTGTTCTTATAATACAGATAAATCAAACGGTCAGGTTTTGACTAGCCACGCATGCTCTTCAGAGCCAAATTTCTCCATCTATCACTCCCCAAAGACGTACGGCTAGGGTGTCGAAGCAATCCTGATGTTCCTCTTCTCAAACGGGCCCAGATCTAAGGGTCCACAGACCAGTCCACCCTACACATCACTATTTTCACAGTAGAACGCATTAAGGCAAGGGGAATTGTAGCTTGATTTATATGGATCGGCAACAAATGATTTGTCTTATTTAGGAAAAAAAAATTAGAGCGGCAGCCAGTGAATAACTGTATAGCAAACAAAGAACTTCCAGCAAGCTCAATGTTACGTGAGGGTGACACCTGCTGGTGAAAAAGCAGGGCGTTAAATCCTTATATAAGACAGCAAGTCCTTTCAACAAATTTTCTTTCCAAGAAAGAGTTTTCTGCTTTTGGGTAAAAATCTCAGAGGATAATGTCACACCAGAGTCCAAACAGTTTACAAATTGCTACGACTGCTTTTCCAAAACAACCGCCACTGTACGGGCAGGAAGTTCAGACTGTCCCTTGAGTGCCCTGGGGACTAAGCTTTGGCACTACACTCTGCCATCTCTAGGAGACCAAGACAGAAGGCACTGCCCTGCTGACCCAGCCTGCTTAACTTTTATTCCACTCTGGACTCCCCAGTCCTGTCTTCTGCTTCTCTAGTCATTTTCCACGGCCTGAGCCGCCAGTACTGCCATCTGGACCCCCACCCCCACCCAGGCCCCCCGGGCTTCCTTTCACTATGCTATCCACACCTCTGAATCATCCCAAACTTCAGTGTGGTTTCCAGACTGCCTAAAGTTGCAGGCTCAGAAAGCTGACGGGTTCTGTTCCTACTTAAGCAATTCAAAGCCAAGCTCCTGCTGCTGCTAACGTGCCTCTTGTAATCTACCAGTCTGCCCAAAGCCCCCTTACCCTGTTTCAAGCTTTCCCTGCATTTTCCAAATCCTTCTCTCAGTTTCCTACTGGGACTCTAGGTACTGAGACCAAAGCTACTCATCCATTTACACACACGAAGGCTTTCCAGAGCCCAGCTCCATGTGCTGGGACCTTCCAGTGGACACAAATGTGGACTCCCACCTCCCCAGGCCCTTTGCTCACATCTTAGCAGGGGGAGACGACTGATGAACAAGATGCCTATTAAGCCAAGTGGTCACCAGAAGGTGCTAAGTGCTGTGGAAAACGAGGAAAGCCAGGCAGGGTACATGGGGCTAAAGCTGACTTTCCTCCTGCTGTCTGCCACCAGCGTCACCCCCACAGGTGTCACTATCCTCATTTATCCTCTCTAAATTTACTTATTTAGGAAATATTTAATGAGTGCCTATTTTGCACTCCTAGGCACTGAAATATTTAATGAGTGCCTATTTGCACTCCTAGGCACTGAGTGCACTGAGGAAAATATTTAATGAGTGCCTATTTTGCTGAGTGCACTGAGTGCACTGAGGAAAATATTTAATGAGTGCCTATTTTGCACTCCTAGGCACTGAGTATTTAATGAGTGCCTATTTGCACTCCTAGGCACTGAGTGCACTGAGGAAAACAGATATAGTTCCTGTAAGATACTAACTTAAAAATGATTCCACAAGTAAACAGTTACAAGCTGCCACACGAATGATAAACATGTGGGACAAAAGAACCTCACTGGGGTTAGGGACTCAGAGAAAGCTCCGCTGAGGAAGTGACCGCTAAGCCGGGCCAGCGGAGCTTGTCTGCAAGCTCATTCCCAACCAGCCTGGACCGGGCATGGGAAGATCTTGAAATGGGAAAATGCTTCCGTGCCTTGAAGGCCTGAGACAAGGCTGGTGAGGCTGGAGTTCAGCGCTCAGGGGAGGGCTCCTGGATGCCAGGCTGGAGAGGCAGGGGGGGGCTTTGTAGACATTCTGGATCCCATCGCTTGGCCATTGGCCGGAAGAGCACTCAGGGGCAGCCTGGTGGAGGGCGACCCTGTGGTCCTCGCTGCAGGGCACAGACAAGCCTGGAGCCTCTGGTTTCGGGCAGAAGTTCTCCGAGGACAGGCTCCTCTGATTACAAACTCATGGAGAGTCCAGGATGCTGTGACTGCAACTGGTTGTTTAAACTCCACAAGCAGGTGACCTTGATCAAGAACGGACTGTACGGGCCCCAGAGCCAGGAGTTGTGAGCTAATGAACAGCCATCCTGGCATTTTAAAAGCCTTACAAGAGCCCCCCACCGACCAGCACACCAACCACAGGCCAGCAGGGGCCAGTCCACAGCTGCAAGGATCCAGCAGCGACCTGACTGCCCTCTGTCCATCGTCCCAGCTCCAAGTGTGAGCACTGCCCTGGAGATGGTGGAGGCTTTTGCACGGGGTCCCGGTTCCCAATCACTGTCTCAGTGGCACCTTCCTGCTGGCTGGGCTGCAGCAGTGGCACAGTGCTCTTGAAGTCAGTGAGGCCTGCAGGGCCGCCTGCCTTTTCCCCTGGGAGCAGCTCTTCTGGAGGGCCCTCTGGGGAGTCATACCTGCCTCCCAGCCTAGGGCAGTCCCTCCAATGACTGTATAAGCACCCAATTCTCTGCACCTAAACTCATTTCTCCTTAATATAGCTAGAGTGGTTTCTATATCCTTCAATTCAGCTTTGGTGAAGAGCACAATCCACTCCCTCGCCCCCAGCAAGCAGTACATTTAAATCTTTCACTCACCTAGACAGCATCACAGTATATGCTATGAGCTAGATATTCAACAACTGTTCCCTTCTAACAGCATTTCCTATAATGGGACTTACCTACATATACCTAGATTAAAGTCTCACAGGCTACCTCCATTAGTCCAAGGTACACTGACAAGCAGTCATGCAATGGATTAGAGAGGTATATTTTAAAAGTAAGCTTTTATAGGTAAATGTTGACTAGAGGGACCTTTTAACCTACACGTTTCAACACGTCTTGCTTCTGAAATTTGGATGCATCTTACTACTGGTGTATAAACTTAATATAGTTTCCTCATTCACCTGCCAACTCCATCAATAAGACAGTATTAAATCCATGGTACGCCATATATATATATATATCCCACCTCCACCCCCCCACCACGCTGCTCAACTTATGGGATCTTAGTTCTCTAGTGAGGGACTGAACTGGCACCCGAGGTAGTGAAGGCTTGGAGTCCTAATCACTGGACTGCCAGGGAATTTCCATTATGTTCTACCTATAATTGATGGTATCTTAGTACTTAAGACAGTAAGTTTTTGTACGATAAAGCAAAGAATTTCTCTTATGCACAGACACCACACAATGACAAGAAACGGAAAAATATTTTAAAACCTTGCATTAATTTCAGCCATTTCGGAATATATACTCAAACATTCAGGGTTTTAAATTTAGTGAAATACGTATGTTAACTATTGGCAAACGGGACTATGAAAGAGAACTATTCTCCCGTGCTGAAACAGTCAGAGATTCCAGGGAATATTTTCATTACTACAGTCACTTCTGCAATCGACACAGCAACAAACACTGCAGGGAGAAGTTCCCTGAGAACAATGAGATGCGAGCTGAAGACAGCGAGAGCAACGAGGGTCCATCTGCTGTGTTTGTCGCAGTCCCAGTGGGATACAGAGCAGAGGCCTTCTGTTTGTTCTGTTGATGGCTTCTGGCTGATCTGTCACTATGGCAACTTTTAGAGCCCAACTCAAAATGAGCACAAACTCATTAGCTACTAACTACATTAACTTAGTGTCTGCTGCTAATGAGAAATGCTGTTCAGAGATATTTTCTATTCTAATGTATTACAATTACCTCTCTAAAAGGTATTAAATTGAATTAAATGCTACTCATAATATATCACACTGGATAATACAAATGGTACAGCAGAATTACTTTAATAATGACTATTAACAATAAGAATCATTTCATTAAAAGGTCACCATGTTTTGGTCCTTGGATTCTTCCACTCTGAGAAAATGTAATATCAGTCATACAGGCAAACATTTCTAGGTTCTTTTAAACACTGGCCAGCTGATTCAGAAAATCAAAATAGAAAACTTTGATAATAGCCTGTTAAAGCCAAGCAGCCAATACAGCAATTACCACATATTGGCTTTTAATTAATTAATTTTGGCTGTGCTGGGTCTTCGTTGCTGTGCAGGGTCTCTATTTGTGGCGAGCAGTAGGATACACTCTAGGTGCGGTGTGCGGGCTTCTCATTACCGTGGCTTTTCTTGTTGCAGAGCACAGGCTCTAGGCACTCAGGCTGGAGGGCACAGGCTCAGCAGCTGCAGTGCGCAGGGTGAGCTGCCCCGAGGCATGTGGACTCTTCTCAGATCAGGGGTGGAACCTGTTTCCCCTGCACTGGCAGGCGGATTCTCAACCACTGGACTACCAGGGAAGCCCTGGCTTTTCTATAACCTCAATACGGACCATCGCTTGAAACACTTCTCAAAGAGGCGACACACAGGACAGACTCGAAGGGTAAAGAAGTCTGGGGAGTGTGCAAGTCCAAGTCTGACCTCTCTCTCCGTGTGGAATCATCCCAAGCAGAACAAGCTCTAGGAGCAAACAGTGAATCTGAGATCGCATAAAACAGAGGCTTCTACGGGATTATGTCTCACCTGTGTTCTCCCAGGACGTGCATATTGCCTTGTGCAAGAGGGTTGCGTGCATGTGTGTTAATAAGTAAATTGTGGGGATGAATTTATTCACACAACAGAAACAGACTCACAGACATAGCAAACAAACTTATGGCTACCAAAGAGGAAAGGGGCAGAGGGGGAGATAAATTAGGAGTTTGGGATTAGCAGATGCAAACTACCACACATGATAACAACAGATAAGTAACAGGGCCCTGCGGGCTAGCGCAGGGAGCTACACTCAGTATACTGTGATAGCCTATAAAGGACAATCGTCTGAAAAAGAAAAAACATGTATAACTCAACCACTTTGCTGTACACTTGAAACACTAGATCGACTCTTCTTCAATAAGATAAATAAATCGTGGAATAGCACTCATCTCGAGTTGCTTTTCTCCCTCCAAGTGCAGAATCCTGCAACCTGCCAGAAGAGGGAGCCCCAGTGAACGACTCCAACACGTAGTCAGAGAAGGCAGGGGGGGCGGAAGGAAACCCCGACCACACTGACGACTCATTTTGAGAAGCCTCCAGACTGCTCTCACGTCCTGGTCCTCACCGACCACTTTGGTCCCCATCCACCACCTCTCCTCCCCTTGCTGATGGCTCTTAGGCCCTGCGGCCTTCAGTCTGTTTGGGGTCCAGCCAGCCTCTGTGAGAACGCTGACCCCTCTGTATGGGGGAGCCCTCTGCCCTTTCTTTCCTCTCTCGGGCCTGGGTTCCCAGTCATCCTTCGGATCTCAGTGAAGCAGCACTCAGGACACCCCTCCTAATCCCAGCCTCATACAGGTTTCTGAGTTCTATGCTCTCATGATCAACATTCCTCTCCTTCGGGGAGGTCAGTCACGACACAGGTAGCATCGTGACTGATGCTTACATCCACTCCCTACAAGACTCTAAGTCCCAGGAGAGTGTGAAACAGATCTATTTTTAAAATCTTTTTCTCGACACAGTGAACAGCATGGTGCCAGGCAAATACAAGGTGTTCAACAGATACCTGCTGGATCAAATGGTTACTAGCCCAGTTGGTCTCTGACTTCTGCCCATTCTATCTTCATGACCCCTTCCTTCCTCCCTACTCTCTCCACTTAGCATCTGGAGGCTGGACTAGGCAGTGGTCTAGCTGTACCCACTGCCTCTAACCCTCTCTCCAACTGTTTAACCCATCTTCAATCTGGCACTTTCAGTGACCTTTCTAAAGTATAAGCTCATGCTGTCACGCCCCCACTTAAAACTCTCCAGTGACGCTCTTTTTCGGTCAGACAGGCTCAAGCCTGATAGATGGGTGTGGGATGACTGAGACAAGCATCTCACCTCATTCTGGTGTCCACAGCTAAGCCAGGTGCCAGGCAGGGGGGCGGTCCAGCTCCAGCAGGTATTTATCTCACTCTCAATCAGTACTGCCCTTTCCCCTAGTTTTCTCATTTGTTTTTAGTAAGATAACCTTAAAGATTATCTTTTCTTATAGAAATATAAACACTGGATGAAAAGATGATCAAATGAATGTAACTTAACATCTTTTCAGGTAGAAGATGGGGGATAAATAAAACACAACACCCGGAACACTTTATTGCATTCACTTGCTTATAAATCCATTGCTTATGTAGTTAACGCCTACTATTAGTATCTTGATTTGAGAACAGAGACCTTATCTCTGCTGTCTGCTAGGTATTTATAAACTATCAAATTAATTAGTGAACTAACTTGACAACTCTAGGTAATATAATGTGACTAATATTTAGCTCATTTATTAATGCAATCTTTAGTAGGCATGTCAAAAGCTGAGTAAAATGTGATCATACTGGAAGTGCATATTTACTGATATAACTATCATAGAAATAACTGCACACACAGAAAAAAAGGGGAAATGACTGAGGTATGCAGAAAACTAAGCTTCACTGATGGGACTTTCTGCCCAACTCTAGACGCCAGTTTAATATTATAAACCAATCTAGAGCCAAAGAGCAAGTAACTCAGAAAGTAGAGGCAAAATATTAGAATATACATTCACCAAAGAAGATACACAGATGGCAAAAAAGCACATAAAGGTAATGTCCAACATCATTAGCCATTAGGGAAACGCAAATCAAACCCACAAAGAAATACCACATCTATTAGAAAGGCTAAAATTGTGAAGACTGACTTTCCAAGTGTTGATGAGGATTCAAAGAACTGTGAAATGAGACAATCACTGTGGAAAGTTCTGCAGTTTCTTGAAAAGTCAAACACCCATCTACCAGAAGATCCAGCCACTCTACTCCCAGGCATTTACCAAAGGAAAACGAAAGAACATTCATTCACATAGAGACTTGCACATGAATGTGCACAGGCACTTTATTTTATCATGGCTAAAAACTGAAAACAACTCAAATGTCCATGAACAGATGAATGGATAAAGAAACCGTGAAAAATTCAACAATGGAATACTACTCAGCAACGAAAGGGAATGACCTCCCGATGCAGTAACAGGGATGGCAGTCATGACAGCAGGCTGAGTGAGAGCAGCCAAGGGTGCATGTGGCATGACTCTGTTCATGTAGCAGTCTAGGAAACCTCCTGTGGTGACAGAAAGCAGACCAGTGTCTGCCCAGAGACTGAGGAAAGAGGAAGGAGAGATGGGCTGCGAGAGGGCACAGGGGTGCTTTCAGGGATGATGGATGCTATCTTGATTTCGGGAACGGTTTCACAGGTGTGCACAAGCCAATGTTTATTAAACTATTCTCTTTAAATACACACAGTTTACTGTGTGTCAACTATAACCCAATAAAACTCTTGCAAAAAAAAAAAAAAGAAGCAATCTGGGTAAACAAATTACTTCTCAGAAAGCAGATTGCAAGCTTCCCTTAGAGCTATATATTATACCTTTATGCCTGGAGACTGTCTTTTATGTTTAATGTGTCAGGGAAACTATGCTGAACAGAGATGTGGACTTTCAGGTCACCTGAGGCTTATGCAGAAGATGCAGTTAAAGGGACTTGTAAAAGAAAACATAAATTATCATCAGGTTTACTTCCTTTCTTCTAAAATTTGATCAAGAAAGTATATGTGTGTGTGCGTGTGTGTATAAAATCTCTTAGTTTTTTTTTCCTAATAATTTTTATCTGTTTAAATTGCCTACATATTTAGGGGACAAATACCACAGCTTAATACACTTTCCTTTGTTCCCACAGAAAAAAATGTTCATGCATTTATTGTATCTTCCTTTCCCTAGGGATTTAATAGTAAAATTAAATAATTCCTTTAAACATAGAACAACACAGATGAAGAATGACATAGCTAATGTTAAAAATCCTGTAAGATATCATCCTATAAAGATCCCTCACATAACAAATCTCTTAGGAATTTTTCCAGCCTTATTTGAAAATGTCCTAAGTTATTTTTTTAACTGATATAGTACTGATGATAGATACACAGTATCTACATCTCCAGGCTCTTCATATGGGAAAACTATATAATTGACAACCAGAAGGTGAAGATTCTAGTTCCAGTTTTGTTACTAACTAGCTGTCAAAACTTGTACAAATCATTTCACCTCTTTGAATCTCATTTCCCATCTAACACAGGAGTTGGATAATCTCTAAGGATCCTTCAAGCTCTAAGATTTTATTAATTTTGTAGATAGGCAAGTAAAATGCCATATTTTATAGAAAATATGCTGACTAGACTTTCAGATGCTGCTTTTAAGAGTAATCCATATACTCAAAATGGTATCTGCTTTGGTTATGTGGATGTGAACGTGAATACATGTAAATTCAAGGAATTTGGCCAATTTTATTAACTCAGGAAAATACAGATCTGCTGCTTTATAAATACTAATTGCTGATTATTGTGTTAAGACCCCTGAAAGACTGAGCAAATGGTAATAAACTGCTTCAGCTAAAAAAAAGTGCCACCTAACTGGCGAGGTGCAGAAATGTGGGTTCATTTCTGTTTATTTTTATCCATATCTGACTATGAAATCAGAAGGCACGCTTTAAGCCTCACTTCTCACACTTTTCATTCATGTTGAGGGAAAGGGGTTGATAAATACACGTTTAGGGAATTCCCCGGCAGTCCAGTGGTTAGGCCTCTGTGCTTTAACTGCTCGGAGTGCAGATTCAGTCCCTGGTCCGGAAACCAAGATCCCACTAGCCTCGTGGGCAACAACAACAACAACAAAATAAAAATCAACACAAGACACGGAAAGAGTATGCTTTCAATTGATTTACATTAACAAAAGCATATAAAAGTTTGCTTAAAATTAACAATTAGAAACTGAATGCACAGTGAAGCCAAATACCTGATTGTAAAATGTATAGTCCTTTTGAGCAAGATTAGGAAACTAATTAAAATGTATGAATTTTTAAAAGTATATGACTCAAAACCATGAATCATTAAACATGCGGAGTTTGAGCCATGTTGGGTCATCAAGATATTCGCTTTTATACATGATATAATTAACTTTGAACTTTTTGTATGAAACCTTATCTTTCTATTTTATGAACTTGAGAAAATCTGGCTAAAACCACTAAATTAAATTCACTTCGAATTTATGAGTATAATTATAGTTAATCCTTTAAAAAAAAAACCCTTTAAATCCATGAAAAAACCCAGAAGACAATAAGAAAATTTAGGCTCATAAGGTCATCACATCATAAAGCTATTATTTTCTCAGCCCAAATTAAGGACAGTGCCTCAAATAAAGAAGAGATTAATGATTACTGAAGCAAAACCCATTACAAACTGTCCAAAACTTAGACATTAGCTACTCTACAACAAGTATATAAGACACAAGTTAATGGTGTTTCAAAACAGGATGATAAACAAACAAAACAGGAATATATCTGATTCCCTTTCCCCAACAATGAGAACATCCAGGGTCTCACTGAGGCACGGTGTTCAGCTGGCTCTTTCATTGGTTACAATGCAAAGGCAATGTTTAGCAGAATTTACAAAGGACTGCTCTGTTTCTGAACAGACTTACACAGAGGTTTTCAAGTTGTTTAGTGCAGCTCCCTGAGGGGCAGGAGACAGGGAAGGGTTTAACCAGGGGAGGCAGCAGAGAGTCCATATAAAATGCAGTGCAATTTATGTATATAGAGAGAGATGCTTTCAAGGATGGTCAACAAAATGTTAACAGCTAGATCTCTCAACACGGAGGGACTTCACGCGAACTTTAAATTCTTTTTAGAAACACTGAGAATATACTAATATTACTTACATTTTTCATCACAAGAAGAAACATAAGGAAAGGATGGTTAAAACTACCACCACCAAAGACTAGAAAGCACTGGAGGAGGAGAATCCCAGTCACAGAAACAGGCTCAGATTCCTACAGGACACTCAGGGGGCAGAGGGGGAGGAACCGGGAAAGGTGGGGGTGAATGCACTGCCTGCGTAAAGAGCTCCAGAGCTGGACCAGGCAGAGACACTGGCGGGTGCGGTGCCAGCGCTCACAGCACATTCTCCTCTGAACCCACTCGCTTGCCTGAATTGTGAAAACAAAATGACCTTAACGAAGACACTGCTAATCAGGATTTGGAAAAACAGAGACAACGTTTTATTTATAATTTTGTAGAGCAGAATTTCTAGGCACCGAGTTTCCAGACAGGAGTAGGGGAGGAGAAGCAGCACACTATATATTTGATTTAGCAAATGAAAAAACTTCCAGTGAGATTCCGTTCTTCATTTGTCTTTTAAATGAAGATTCATAGTTCAAGTTCAATGGCTATAGCTTGATATAAAAAAAAACTTTTTAAGCATAATTAAAGCTATAATGAAGACTGATCTATCAAGAATGGATTAGGCTACTCTCTAGGAGAAAGCAGAAAGGTATAATGCCAAATTCAGACTTAAATTGAAAAAAGTAGGGAAAACCACTAGACCATTGAGGTATGACCCAAATCAAATCCCTCACGATTATACAGTGCAAGTGACAAATAGATTCAAGGGATTAGATCTGACAGAGTGCCTGAAGAACTATGGAAGGAGGTTCATGACATTGTACAGGAGGCAGGTATCAAGACCATCCCCAAGAAAAAGAAACGCAAAAAAGCAAAATGGTTGTCTGAGGAGGCCTTACAAATCGCTGAGAAAAGAAGAGGAGCTAAAGGCAAGGGAAAAAAGGAAAGATTATACCCATTTGAATGCAGAGTTCCAAAGAATAGCAAGGAGAGGTAAGAAAGCCTTCCCCAGCAATCAATGCAAAGAAATAGAGGAAAACAATAGAATGGGAAAGACTAGAAATCTCGAGAAAATTAGAGATACCAAGGGAACATTTCATGCAAAGATGGGTACAATAAAGGACAGAAACAGTATGGACCCAACAGAAGCAGAAGATATGAAGAAGGGGTGGCAAGAATACACAGAAGAACTATATAAAAAAGATCTTCATGACCCAGATAACCACAATGGTGTGACCACTCACCTAGAGCCAGACATCCTGGAGTCTGAACTCAAGTGGGCCTTAGGAAGCGTCACTATGAACAAAGCTAGTGGAGGTGATGGAATTCCAGTTGAGCTATTTCAAATCCTGGAAGATGATGCTGTGAAAGTGCTGCACTCAATATGCCAGCAAATTTGGAAAATTCAGCACTGGCCACAAGACTAGAAAAGGTCAGTTTTCATTCTAATCCCAAAGAAAGGCAATGCCAAAGTGTGCTCAAACTACCACACAACTGCACTCATCTTACACGCTAGCAAAGTAATGCTCAAAATTCTCCAAGCCAGGCTCCAACAGCACATGAACTGTGAACTTCCAGATGTTCAAGCTGGATTTAGAAAAGGTAGAAGAACCAGAGATCAAATTGCCAACATCCGCTGGAGTACAGGAAAAGCAAGAGAGTTCCAGAAAAACATCTACTTCTGCTTTATTAATTATGCCAAAGCCTTTGACTGTGTGGAACACAACAAACTGTGGAAAATTCTGAAAGAGATGGGAACACCAGACCACCTGACCTGCCTCCTGAGAAACCTGTATGCAGGCAAGAGGCAACAGTTAGAAGAACTGGACATGGAACAACAGACTGGTTCCAAATTGGGAAAGGAGTACAATAAGGCTGTATGTTATCACCCTGCTTATTTAACTTCTATGCAGAGTACATCATGCGAATGCTAGGCTGGATGAAGCACAAGCTGGAAGCAAGATTTCCGGGAGAAATATCAATAACCTTAGATATGCAGATGACACCATCCTTATGGCAGAGAGCGAAGAACTACTAAAGAGCCTTTTGATGAAAGTGAAAGATGAGAGTAAAAAAGTTGGATTACCATTCAACATTCAGAAAACTAAGATCATGTCATCCGGCCCATCGCTTCATGGCAAATAGATGAGGAAACAATGGAAACAGTGAGAGATTTTATTTTGGGGGGCTCCAAAACACAGAAGAACTGTACAAAAAAGATCTTCACAACCCAGATAATCACGATGGTGTGATCAGTCACCTAGAGCCAGACATCCTGGAATGTGAAGTCAAGTGGGCCTTAGAAAGCATCACTATGAACAAAGCTAGTGGAGGTGATGGAATTCCAGTTGAGCTATTCCAAATCCTGAAAGATGATGCTGTGAAAGTGCTGCACTCAATATGCCAGCAAATTTGGAAAACTCAGCA
>NW_011494943.1:9221204-9265515 GCF_000754665.1 Bison bison bison | reverse complement strand
CTGGGATTTCTTTGGAAGGAATGATGCTAAAGCTGAAACTCCAGTACTTTGGCTACCTCATGCGAAGAGTTGACTCCTTGGAAGACTCTGATGCTGGGAGGGATCGGGGGCAAGAGGAGAAGGGGACGACAGAGGATGAGATGGCTGGATGGCATCACTGACTTGATGGACATGAGTCTGAGTGAACTCCTGGAGTTGGTGATGGACAGGGAGGCCTGGTGTGCTGCGATTCATGGGGTTGCAAAGAGTCGGACACGACTGAGCAACTGATCTGATCTGATCTGATCTGAAAATCACTGCAGATGGTGACTACAGCCATGAAATTAAAAGACGCTTGCTCCTTAGAAGAAAATCTATGACCAACCTAGTCAGCATATTAAAAAGCAGAGACATTACTTTGCCAACAATGGTCCATCTAGTAAATGCTATGGTTTTTCCAGTGGTCATGTATGGACTTGAGAGTTGGACTATAAAGAAAACTGAGCACCGAAGAATTGATGCTTTTGAACTGTGGTTTTGGAGAAGACTCTTGAGAGTCCCTTGGACCACAAGGAGATCAAACCAGTCTATCCTAAAGGAAATCAGTCCTGAATATTCATTGGAAGGGCTGATGCTGAAGCTGAAACTCCAACACTTTGGCTACCTGATGTGAAGGGCTGACTCACTGGAAAAGACCCTGATGTTGGGAAAGATTGAAGGCAGGAGGAGAAGGGTACGACAGAGGATAAGATGGTTGGATGGCATCACTGACTCAATGGATATGACTTTGAGCAAGCTTTGGGAATTGGTGATGAACAGGGAAGCCTGGCATGCTGCAGTCATTGGAGTCGCAAAGAGTCGGATATGACTGAGCAACTGAACTGAACTGATAATATAGGTACGTGTATAACATATAAAAAGTTCTCTGAAAATGTTTAAAATAAATCAAAACTTAAAAGAGGTTAAGTTTCAGTTATTGAGAAAGTTAAGTCAAACATGATGCTAAGTAGCGGAGGCACTGCTCTACTAACACTGCTGTTTATGCCATGTGCAATGTCAGAGAGCATGGCACTTACTAATTGACATGGTCCCGTTTGAGCTAATTATCAAAATAAATCAACTCAAACTTCTACTGTGCTAACTGACTCACTGTATTATATCACCTTATTTATAAGTGTAGCCTCTCGCATAAGAGTATTCAACTCCTGGCCTCACTCAAATTGTTAAACTCTTTCCTACATCCCAGTAACGTGGCCCTGGCCCTCCTGGGCGCTGCTGTGTGGTGGCAGCAGCGTTCTCTGACTCCTGGTGACTCTGTAGTGGGGGCCACCACATCTGGCCAGGTCAGAGACCTGCCTCTGGAAGCAGAGGCGGGACTGACCCCGCCCTGCTACTCAGGAGCTCTGAGCATCTGTTTCCTGATACAGGACTGTTCTGGAGCACCGTAGGTACTGACATACAGTCAATGCTGGGTGAAATGTCTGCTGTGTGCCCTTCCTGGATGCTGCAAGTTCAGGAAGATTCTGGGCACGTCAGCCCTGCCACTGACCAGTTATACGGTTTTGGGGACACTGGGCAAACTCTCAGAGCTTCAGTTTACTCGTATGGACATGGCAGACAGCACCGACCACGACTGGAACTAATTCACAGGCAGGGTGCGTCTCAAAGCCGTTGCTGGTGAGGGTGCTGGTCTCAGGCCTCCGAGGAGCTGGGGGCGTGAGAGGGCCTAAGGCCAACGCGGGTCTGCCCCTTTGGCTACAGACTCCAGAGCAGGGGAAAGACAGGAAAATGCAGACGGTTAGCAAGGCAGGTCTGTGCTCTGTGTGGGCACCCGTACTACTCATACAGTGCATTTCAACACTCGACCAGGCCAAGCTTGTGTTATCTGACACACAGGTCCTGCTGGAAACTCAGAACCACCACCTCACAGGCAGTCTATTTGTTAATTTTTTTAGGCAGTTAATTTTGAGTGGAACCAGTAATAATGGAGATCATGAGAAAAACTTAGACCTTGGCGCTGCTCATATTTATTAATGAATTACCTAACAGCACTGTTATTTATAATTCAAAAAAGCATTTTCCCCCCTGTTGTTTAGAAGGATATTAATAATCATTATGTTCTGTTCTGAGGCTGGTTATAGTTAGTACAGTTACTGACAAATTGTACCCAAAGGGGCAGTATTTTAGAGAGGATAAAAGGAGAAGATAAAAACCCAGTAGGGTTTGGAGTCAGCAATGAAAATACTCATCAGAACAGTAATAGAAAATACTAACTCTGTGTATAGTGGCGGGGCAGTGTAATTCATGATCACTGTACAACCATAAGCAATCTGTTACTATTTCAAGAGAAAACAATCGCAGTGACAGGGGCAACAGAACAGTCGGCTGGCACTGAATCAAGGTGTAAAAGCTTCTCAAAATGTTAAAAAAAAAAGGAAATGGATAATTCAGAGCAATAATTTTGCACTTTTAAATGATAATGATAAGAAACCATTATTTCTTTTTCAAGATCATAATTTCAAAACAACCATGGACCGCACGCCTTTTGGGCCCTTCTGACCAGTGTTTTGTAAATTCACACAACCACTGAGAGCGTGAGAGACAAAACGTCCTTTTTGAAAACTATGCTGTCCTTAAACGTTCATTTACATGAAATCCATCTCTTACCATGGCTCTGCGGTGAGAGCTCCGAGGCAACCACGCTGGGGTCAGACACCCAGGCTCCCTCGAGGCCTGTCCTCGCACTAAGTCGTGGCCAAGAGCAAGCCACGTCAAGTCACACTGTCGGCCACGGTTTCTTCATTGTCAACTAACACCTGCCCTGTTCGATCATGAAGTTCAAATGAGATGATGTAAACTCTACGCGGAAAACTACAAATGCCAGGCAAAAGTGGAGCGCGTGTCTGCGCCTACAGTTACACATGACAGTCCAACAGAAACAACAACTTACAGTTAACCACAGCCAAGCTCTAGGAAGCACAAGCTCCGTGCCCGGCACTGAGCCCTAGCCATGTGGATCTCAGGACAGCTCTGCGAGGTGTGAACACTCACCCCTTGCCCTTCTCGTGGTAAGTATGAGATACCTGAGGCTTAAAGACATGAAGTGCCTTGCCCCAAATTAGACACAGCTGGTGACTGTGAGTCCTGCGTGCGCTCCCCCGCACTGGACAGTCCCCAAGCACGTCAAGCACCAAGTGAGGAGGCTCCGAGAACGGCTTCCCTTCTGCCGGCCCACCAGCACGGGGCACAGACGCCCCGGGTACTGTGAGAGCCACAAGCGTTCCTGCTCACACCTGTCAGGACAACCGATGCCAATTCCGGGCTTGGAGAATAAAAAGGAAGCCTTTCACACATCAATAAGCAAAGAGAGACGAATACAGAAAGAATATATCTCTTTTTATTGTAATAGTTGGCAAAGAGAAAGTTGAAGCTTTAAAGAAATTCAGTATCCTTTGGTTGTTCTTACGCAAACTGGATCAACGTTATAGGTTTAATCCTTGATTGGGGGAAATCAAATCAAAAGGAAAATCATAAAGCATTGTTTAGAAAGCTAATATAATATATATATTTTAAAAATTCTTTACTTTTAATTGGAGGATAGTTGCTTTACAATATTGTGTTGGTTTCTGCCATGTATCAACATGACTCAGCCACAGTCACCCACAGGGAACGTAGTCACCCTAAGGGGACATGTGTATGTCCCCTCCCTCTTGAACTTCCCTCCCGTCTCCCACTCCATCCCACACCTCTAGGTTGTCACAGACCACCAGGTACCAAACAGCAAATTTCCAAATTTTACTTACGGTAATGTGTATATTTCAATGCTCAACATCTCATTATTAGGGAAATGCAAATCAAAACTACAATGAGGCATCACCTCACACCCTTCAGAATGGTTATCATCAAAAAATCTACAAACAATAAAAGCTGGAGAAGGTATGGAGAAAAGGGAATCCTCTTGCACTGTTGGTGGGAATGCAAAATGATACAGCCACTATGGAGAACAGTACGGAGAAGAGTCCTTAAAAAAACTAGGAATAAAATTACCACATGATCCAACCCCACTACGGGGCATATACCCTTAGGAAGCCATAACTGAAAAAGACACATGTGTCCCAACATAACATTAGGCATTTTAGATTAAGCATATGCTAACTAAATGCAGATGTAAAACCAGTGATAAGTGAGGAATTTCACAGTGAATTGTAAAAAACAGATTCAAAGGCAGGGTTAGATTCTTTGTGTTTAACCACCAATTTTTTAAAAAGTCATCATCATAAACTTTGGGATTGACATAAAATATACCCCCCAAAATAAAGTAAACTCACCTTTGGTTTTTTGATCAGCAGCCTGGAAAAAAAAAAAAATCAAACTCTTTAGGAATACTGTGTAGAATGTACACATTCACTGAAAGTGTATAAGCAGACTTTAATATTAGAAACTTTAGAAACAAGTTTTTGCCCAATTACTTTATTAAAGTTTATTACTGGGAAAAAATTTATTACTAGGAAAAAATAATTGTCTACACGCTATTTTGTGCCAATATTGACCCAAAGGCAAAACAATCTATCTGGAAGCTCATTTAAGCTCTATATTTTAATACAGACTAAAACATAAACAGTTTTAACTATAAGATACATTAAATCAGGCAAGAACAAAGTAAACAGTGTAATTTGTACATTAAACGCCCTAAAATTCAAGCCTGATGGTAAGAATTACAGCAGGACTTTAAATTGTAATATTTACTATAGAAGTCGTAAAAGAACACTTGCCAAAGCTGCAAATATTATTTCTAGCTTTTCTAACAAAATCAGTTAAATGGGCCTTGCACATGGTTGTTTTGGACAGTTCAGTTTAAATAAAATAGCATGGAGATTCTTTACTACCAGTGACTAAAAGTAAACTCAAAATCCTTCAAAACACAGCTCTAATACTTCTTTTAAAGACATTTTGTGGTTGTCACCCTTTATCTATGTCACCAGCACTCTAGAGAGAGCGTGCTGCTGCTGCTGCTGCTAAGTCGCGTCAGTTGTGTCCAACCCTGTGCGACCCCAGAGACGGCAGCCCACCAGGCTCCTCTGTCCCTGGGATTCTCCAGGCAAGAATACTGGAGTGGGTTGCCAGTTCCTTCTCCATAGATTGAGCATACCGAATTTCAAAAGCATTAACCTGAACCTCTGTCATGTAATGGCTATGATAACGCAGTGAGACACAGAGTGGCTAGAAAACAATGGAGTAGGAACTCCAGCCAAACCTTTTTCTGAGCACCTTCCTTCTTTTTCTTTTCTTCCTGCTTTTTCTTTTTCTTTTCTTCCATCAAATGTTCCTCTTTTTGTGTTTCTTGTTCTTTCTCCCTATTAAAAATAAAGAAAAGTGGTATTAGCCTAATGTCCATTTAAAATCAATGATTTAAAATGAAAAAAACAAAACAAAACATTAGCTGCCAAAAGTTGCAAGTCAAGCAAAGTTCCACGCATGGTACGAAGAAGGATATTTTGAGGAGAGGCGTTAGACATGGCCGGTCACCCCCCGCCCCCTCCAGGGATCCACTTCTCTGTAGGTGCCAGAGCACACTGCCACTGGTGGCAGCCATTCACTCGGCCCACATCTGCTGAACACCAACCTTCTAGCAGGCAGTGCACCAGGCATTAGAAGACAAGATGGAGAAAAAGACATAGTCCCTACAGTCCAGCTCCAGACCAGTATTTCTGTCTCAGGGACCACCATCATCACACTTTCCAGATTAAAATTGCAGACTCCTGGGTCCCACTCTAGAACAACCAAGTCAGAGTCTTTGGAGGCGATTCTTAGGCACACCTTGTTTGTTCGACAAACCAATTGTTTTTTAAACAGAGCTCCCTACACAGCATGGGGAGCTGCTGGAAGGGTACATTGAACACAGGACCGAGCAACTCCCGAAGAGTAGGCGGCTTATGAGCTACAGCTTAACGTCACAGAAGTGTCTTGGCTGGCACAGGGTGGGCTGTTGTCGGTTATCAACTCACCGCCTGTCAGCTCCAGATTCACCCTCCAGCACACGCCATGCAATGATGGATGTGTTCCCTTAAGCCCTTCTTCCCTGTGAGCGCCATGCAGAAGTTTCCCAGTGCAGGACTCCAGAAGGACCTGCAGGAGCCAGGGGCTGGCCCGCTGTGAGGTCAGCATGTGGCTCGGAGGACCCCTGGGGAAGACTCTGGCCACGGAGCGAGAAGGGGCAGCCTCCTAGCAACCCTGCAGCTCTGGCGTGATCCAGGGTCGGCTTCCAGTGACCCTGTCAGCACACACCCTGCAGGCCTCCTGCTGCTTGCCACGCTCCCACTCCAGTCTCTATGGTCTTCTCCCCATGATGCGGCCGTGGCCTTCCTGATGGGGATGCCACGTGCTCTGTGCCCACGGCACTGACCCTGCCCCTTTGCGCACCGGCATGCCCGGCCATCAGCAGCAGCTCACACCGGGAAGGCTGCCACCAGGGGCCTCTACTCCTGTGTACCCGTGTGATGGGCTACTGGTGGCGGCTCTCCCCAGCTGGAGGAGCACTTCCTGTGACCACCAACTGCCCACTGGCTGACCTGGGCGATGCGGGGAGCCGCTCTGCCACCCAGGGGGCTGCACTACTGCTTCTTCAGGGGGGTGTGAGCCCCAGCCTCGGGGAGGGCCCCCTCCAATTGGGCCTTCCTCAGGCTCTCTCCCTTAGCCCTAGCTAAGCACATGGTCTTCTAGAGTTCCTCTCTTACCACAGTTTAATTGGGCTTCCCCTAGTGGCTCAGTGGTAAGGATTCTGCCTGCAATGCAGGAGCAGCAGGAGACGTGGGTTCAATTCCTGGGTCGGGAAGATTCCCTGGAGGTAGGACGTGGCAACCCACTCCAGTATTCTTGCCTGGAGAATTCCGTGGACAGAGGAGCCTGGTGGGCTACAGTCTATGGGGCTGCAAAGAGTTGGACATGACTGAAGAGACTTAGCATGCACAATTTAATTATTCTTATAATAGACATTCCCTGTTGATATTGCCATGCAGTCTCTGCCTCCTCAGTGGGCCCGGACTGACACAGGTGGGAAGGAGGACTTAACAGAATAAGAAGGAACAACACACACAAAAGCCTCAGTACAACAGCGCTATCCACCCAGCACTGTTGTTTAATTTCTTAATTTTGAAGTTTGTTTTTAACTTGTAAAAGTGCTTACGACTACTGCACGCATAGGGGATCTCAACCTAGTGTCAGTCTGTATATATCTGAGTAACATCATAAGGAAAATAATTTAAATCAGCTTGATGGAGGGGGCACCTAAGAGACTGTCCTTGTTGGGCTCAGTTGTGTTCAACTGTTCGTGATGCCACAGACTGCAGCCCACCAGTCTCCTTTGTCCACGGGATTTCCTGAGCAAGAATACTGGATCCTGCATTTTTAAGCCACCAGGAAAGCCCACCTAAGAGATTACTCTTCCTTTAAAACAGTGGTTCTTGGCCTCTCATCAGAACCACCCAGGAAGTGGACTTCCCTGGTGGTCCAGTGGTTAAGAACCTGCCTCCTTAAGGCAAGGGCTGTGGGTTCGATCCCTGGTGGGGAAGGGGAAGTAAGATCCCACCTGCTATGGGGCAACTAAGCCTATGAGCTAATGAAAACCCAGGGCAGCAAAAAAAAAAAAAAAAAGAGCAACTTTTTTCACAGAACGACCCCCCTTCCTCCACAAACTTCCAATGCCGAGGCTGCAACTGTTTTCAGTGAGATCAGGGAACAGAACTCAGACATCAGGAGTTTTATTTAAAAGCTTCCAGATGACTCCAATGTCCAGCCAAGGTTGAGAAACAACTTTTAGAAGGAGGTCAGTACAGTTCTCAAGCTTGGGAAACGTTCATTATCTAAGGTAATACCTTCTAGGAATCTTTTCATGTTAAAAGGTGCAGAGACACTAAGAAATCTGTGTTTAAATATTCTTTCAAAGCACAGTCAAGCTCCGCGAATGATGCACTGGTGCTGGAATCACCACGCAGTTGCCACATGTCTAGGGAAAAAGGGAACAAATAAAAACTAGGAATGCCATGACTGCTGAAGGAAAGTTACATGGCTCAAAATAGCCAGGAGTTAAAACTCCCCTCCAGGTCCTCCCCACCATTCTATGCAAAACAAAGAACTCTCTCACCCGAAGGGGGAAAAAAAAGAAAAGGACATTAAGGTTGATTAAGCCCAGCTCCCAGCCAGTCCAGCCTCTGGCCGATCTCCAGGATTCCTTGTCCCAGCCGCTTAAGAGATAACTACTCTGAAACACCTTGGAGAAGAACAGGCCCCCTGAAGACAGCAGCTTTCCACATATATGCCTATATATACTACTCTTCTCTTGGGCTAGTGCAGCAGCTCGCTAATCTGGCTGCTGCCCCTTCCCGCCTCATTAAAGGTGATCTGTTCCTGGAAAGTGCCGGTCTTGGTCTTGTTCCGAACCTCGCCTTCTCTAACTCCCTTACCCTACAGCTGCCCCACTTGTGCATGCTTTCTTAATCTACAGCACAATGAAAGCCTTCAATTATCTTCTGATATCAAATTTAATAAGGTAGGCAAGTACAGCTACTTTTTAAAAAAAGGTATTCTATAGAAGATGGAATAAAAATGATTTTTGCTTAATTTTATTACTCTGAAAGTTATATTAATTAGAACCACCTATTCCCCTAGCAGTACAGTTTAGGGGCTTCCCCTGTGGCTCAGCTGGTAAAGAATCTACCTGCAATTTGGGAGACCTGGGTTTGATCCCTGGGTTGGGAAGATTCCCTGGAGACAGGAAAGGCTACCCACTCCAGTATTTTTGCCTGGAGAATTCCATGGACTATACAGTCACAGAGTTGGACAGGACTGAGCAACTTTCACTTTCATAGTGTTGAAATAAAATGCTGGAAATAAACATCTCATGTAGCCCTGAGATACCTTACACTTTCCTGCCTGAGGTCATGTTTCTGTGACTAAAGCATGATTCAAATGTTTGAACTTTAAGAAAATTTCATCTAATATTCCACCTAACTAGCACTACTTTCTTCTATCTCCTGGTATACAATTTATGCCATTTTTCATTTATAATTTTTTTAACAGCATTGAATCTCACTTTTATTTATAAAGTAATACATGCTCATGAGAAAGCATAAAGAGTACAAAAGATATGTAGCAAAAAGAGATTCTTCCTTCTCCAGGGTTCACAGGCTCTCTCCATGGAGATAACACACACTAAGAACATTCTCGATGTGACTGTATAGTCGTGTACCTTTAAAAATGCCTGCATTCTTGTGTCTTGACTTATCAATTTGAGATGTTAACAGTTCGCTGCTGCTGCTGCTGCTAAGTCACTTCAGTCATGTCCAACTCTGTGCGACCCCACAGACACAGCCCACTAGGCTCCTCTGTCCCTGGGATTCTCCAGGCAAGAACACTGGAGTGGGTTGCCATTTCCTTCTCCAATGCATGAAAGTGAAAAGTGAAAGTGAAGTCGCTCAGTCGTGTCTGACTCTTCACTACCCCATGGTCTGCAGCCTACCAGGCTCCTCCATCCATGGGATTTTCCAGGCAAGAGTACTGAAGTGGGGTGCCATTGCCTTCTCCGATTAACAGTTTAATTTCTACAATGACGGAGGTGGATGTGGTTCTTCAGTACCCCAGTCTTCCACCCTATCACCTGTTGTTCAGTCGCTCGGTCGTGTCCGACTCTTTGTGACCCCATGGACTGCAGCACGCCAGGCTTCCCTGTCCTTCACTGTCTTCTGGAGTTTGCTCAAGCTCAAGTCCATTAAGTTGGTCACTGCTGCTGCTGCTGCTGCTGCTTGCTAAGTCACATCAGTCGTGTCCAACTCTGTGCGACCCCATAGATGGCAGCCTACCAGGCTCCCCGTCCCTGGGATTCTCCCTGCAAGAATACTGGAGTGGGTTGCCATTTCCTTCTCCACTATGAAATTAAATCAATGAATGGCATTTGCTTTAAAAGCAGTATGTTAATGTTTGATGCAGAGCTAGGTAGTACACGTTGTGGACATTTAACCTGTGTAGCTGCTTTTCCCAGAGTTCCTAGTTGTTTTTCTTTCCCTCTTGCTCTATCCTCCCTACAAAAATTCTGTTTTTGGTTTTTACATATCCGCCCTCCTCCAGTTTAAAAACAGGAGCCCTCTCCTCAACCACATTGCCCAAACTCCCTTCAGAGCCCCGATCCAGGTCGCTCTGTGCTGGGAGCACTATGCTAGGGTTTTCTAAGATCCTCCAGTCATTTCATTTTTTAAAAAATTTTAATTGTGGTAAAATATACATAAAATCTGCCATCTTAAACCATTTTTACGTGTAAAGTTACAGTCCCATGGTTGTATAACCCATCTCCAGAACTCTTTCCATCTCGTAAAACTGAAACTCTGCCCATGAAATAACTCCCCACTATGCCCCCCATCCCCAGGCCCAGACAACCACCCGTTCTATTTTCTGTTTTTATTAATTTGCCTATCCTAAGTACCACACTGTGGTTTTGATTTGCATTTCCCTCCTGATAGTGGTGTCAAGCATCTTTTCACATGCTCTGGGACCTTTGTATCTCTTTCTGGAGCCTGCTTTCATTATGATTTAATTGTTCCTCATATGTAACTCTGTATCACTGTGTCATTTCCATCAGTGCAGTGGGAAAGGAGAAAACAGACTAAGCAGAAGGAACAGTGTGTGCAAACTCATCACTGCCCACCCATGAATGCTGACCTGAACTTATTAACTCCATCATCCTGTGACCTCCCTTGTCTTCCTCCTTGAATGATGCCCTCAATTATGCTGGAATTGGCTACCTTTTTGTTTCACTGATGACTTGGCTGAGCATAAATTCTAGGTCAAGAATCAAGTTTGAAGGCACCACGCCCCTGCATTCCAGCATCTGCTACCTACTTAAGAGATGTCTGATGTCGTTTTGCTTTTTAGTTCTTTCTAGGTGATTTCCTCCCAAAGCTTCCTGTCACCCCCAGGATTCTGAAATTTCATGATGATGTGCACTTCAGTGTCTTTCTCCGCCATTACTGGTGCTTAGTATTTGGCTGATGTTTTCAATATAGAGGTGGTACTTTCGGTTCTCTGCTTTATTGAAAACATCTTCTGCTTTCTGAACAACATATTAAGTCTATTAGATGGATCATCATAATTTACCTTTATGTTTTCTACTCTTTTTTTGCTACTGTTGCTCTCAATTTTTAAAGACTTGATCTTTCAAGTCCTTCTACTGAGTTTCCTATTCCATGACATTACAATTTTACATTAACTTTCTTGTTTTTTAGTTGCTCTTTCCCCACACCACTGTGTTCTTGTTTTATAGATACAAGTCACTTTTTTTATGCTAGCTGAGGGGATTAATTAGAGTTTATCTGAAGTTCTTTCAATTTTCTGCATTGTTTGTTTCCTTTCTGGACACTACCTCCCTAAGGAGGCTCCCTTTGATGTGAATCTTTTCTCAATTGTCTGGTCATCTTTGGTTTGACCATTCAAGGTACCAAAAAACCAATTAGTACACAGGGAGCTCAACCTGGTGCTTGGTGACAACAACCTAGAAGGGTGGGATGGGGTGGGAGGTGGGAGTGAGGTTCAGGAGGGATGGACTACGTATACCTACGGCTGACTCATGGTGATGTACGGCAGAAACCAACCCAACATTGTAAAGCAGTTATCCTCCAATTAAAAATAAATAAACTGATTCGTTTTGAGTGCATGGGGCTGGACTTGCTTCCTCATGGGCTTTGCTTTAGGAAGACTGGTTGGGGAGCTGGCTAGTTTGCTAAAGTAGCCTCAAAGAACAAAACATGCAGCCTTTCCCTTGATCACAAAGGGTGAATAAAGAGTGTTTTATTCAAAGTATTAACTACTAGATCTTAAGCATCCAGAACTGCTCAAACATTAGATGTCACTATTCTGCATTCTGACCATAACCTCCTACGCTTACTCCTGTTTCCACTGCACCCGTTCATTATCTTTACGGAAACCTCCTGTTCCCTGACTTCCACTTCCTTGTCAGCTATTTTCATCTGCTCCTTTCCTAGAAAGCCTAAACCTTAAGATCATCTCATATGTTCACTACACAACTGGCATGTGCTATTTACCATGGTAGGTAGGCATCAGGGACAAACAGAAGGGCTGACTCACTTAACAGATACTCTCTGAACAGTGGCAGTATAAGCCCTCTGGGATCACAGCAGTGACAAGGAGGGGTTAATACGCTTTTCAGGCTATTCATATAAATAATGCCTCAAACAAATGATGACTATTACAACAGTGAGATGACACAATGCAATGAGAGCTTAGGAGTCTGCTGGGTGACGCCCCCCTGCTCATGTTATCTGGTAGAGCTAAGGCCCTGCTTTTAGGGAACACTGTGTGTTTCCTCCTGTACTCTGGGCTGTAAGTACCTTGGGGGCAGGACTGTCTTCTGTCTCTGTGGCACTGAGAAAAAAAGCCTGTCATCATGCAGGACATTGCTGGTACCAATTTCTGGTCCATAAACTCAGGTGAAAAAAAATTTTTTTAACATTTTTATTTGCCGCATCAGATCTTGCCTTGTAATGCTCAGACTCACTGGTTGCAATGCGCCCGCTGAGCTGTTCTGTAATGTGTGGCATCTTACTTCCCCAACCAGGAATCGAACTCGCGTCCCCTGCATTGCAAGGTGGACTCTTAGCTCCTGGACCACCAGGGAAGACCCTCAGGTGAAATTTATACTGGAAGAACATCTTCAATAAGTGTACTTTCTTTCCCAGGGAAACTTTATTTCCTGAAATGACCAAGTAATATTTAATACACTTCTATCTACCTTTTGAGGCTAGTAAAATATTATAAACTGTATATTTTTTTTTTCCTGTGTGGAGAAGTTGTGAGGTGGATTTACAAGTCAAGCTGTATGGGAAATAAAGAAGAGGGATGGCCAGGTTGGGAAAACTGCATTTTAAAATTTTAATTAAAAAATATTTATTTGGCTGCACAGGGTCTCAGTTATGCACAAGCGATCTTTATCTAGTTCCCTGAACAGGGATTGAACTCCAAGGCCACTGGACCACCAGGGAAGTTGCTTAAGTTAAATTTCAACTTAAAACTTTCATTTAAATATATATGGTTTTACACACAAGTGTAAATGTAATCCTGTGCATTTTTCCCAATATAAACTTTGCCTTTGTTTCTCATTTGCCTGGCATCCCCTTACTCACTTTCTTCTCTCTCCACACCCAAGTCAGCGGTCCACTCTCCTCCGCCTCCCTTCCAGATAACCCATGAAGCCACTGAGTTCATATTCTTCCGAGCCTTTTGCCACGTTCATGTAATTATATGGAATCATACACATTTATGTATTTTTGCAAAGGATTTTATCTGATCATTGTTTTGTCATACAGAGATCGTGTTATATACCTTTTTTTGCATCTTGTTTTCCTCATTCAATGTGTCTCTCTCTTTCCTCATCCATTCTCCCAACTGACAGACCTGGTCTACTTAATGATGATATCTCATTATTACTTTATTTTGCATTTCTCTGGCTATTAGCGAGACTTAGCACTTCTTTTCCTTTCTTTTAAAAAAAATCTTTACTTTTGGCTACATCAGAGCTTAGCTGCGGCACGCGGGCTCTTCACTGCAGCACACAGGCTTCTCTCTAAGCTGTGGTGCAGCAGCTTAGCAGCCCCACGGATATGGGAGCTTGGGCTTCCCAAGTGGTGCCAGTGGTAAAAAATCTGCCTGCCAATGCAGGAGGTGCAGGAGACCCAGGAGTGATCCCTGGGTCAGGAAGATCCTCTGGAGGAGGAAATGGCAACTCACTTCCAGTATTTGTGTCTGGAAGATTGCATGGGCAACAGAGCCTGGTGGGCTACAGTCCATGGGGTTGCAAAGAGTCAGACCAGACTGTGACTGAGCACGCACGTGTGTGAGATCTTAGTTCCCTGACCAGGGATCAAACCCACAACTCCTGCTTTGAAAGGCAGATTCTTAACCACTGGACCACCAGGGAAGTCCCTAATCTATCATTTCTAATGGCTACAAAATATTAGATCAGATCAGATCAGTCACTCAGTCGTGTCCGACTCTTTGCGACCCCATGAATTGCAGCACGCCAGGCCTCCCTGTCCATCACCAACTTTCGGAGCTCACTACAAAATATACCATGGTGTAAATGTTATCATATTCTATTTTGCTTTAAGTCTTATTAAATGTTACAATATTGCTCCTGGTTTTTTATGTCTTGGTGTTTTGGCAGTGAGGCCTGTGGAATCTCAGCTCCCTGACAAGGGATCAAACCCAAACGCCTGCACAGGAAGGTAAAGTCTCAACCACTGGACCACCAAGGGAAGGCCCCCATACTCTACCCTGTTATTCCTCTATTTATACACATTCACTTCATTTCTAGTTTACCACCACCACAATAACTCCAGCTTTAGTCTATCTGGCTTCTGCTAAAGAAAACAGCATTGCTTCAATTAGTGGTACAGTTTATGCTTCAGGAATAGTGGAAACTAGGAAAAGAGAAATCTGATATGGGGCTCAACTTCAGGACCCAGAGCAAGTCTGAAGGGCCAAAGTGGACATAGATTATCTGTGCTTTGTGTGGGGAGACATACAGTAATGTGTCCCTACTCTACTGAATGCTATTGGAAAGAAAATATTTTTAATAATCTGGATTTTCAAGATGCATATTTCTTTTATTCTCAAATAGTTTAGCAACCACCGGATTAGAAGGCTTTGGGTGGAGAAAGAAGCCACTTATATTTTGGAAGCAGCTAGAAAAAGGAGGGGAGGCAGGAGACTGCCTGTAAGTGGAGACTCTAGGTATCAATCATCTCAGTATTCCCAGTTAACTACACCTTCTCCCAGAGAAACATGGTTTGAAAGATGAAATTATGGCTGGAGATGTAGCTACCCTATGCAGAGGTATTCTAGGTGGAAAGTGTTCCAAATTCCAGTGTTTTATTAGTTAATTACTGTCTTTTTGCATACACACAAAAGAGGGTGGGCTTGTTTTGGCTGGGAGGTTTAGTCACCAGAAACTGTAACCCAGTTCCACCTGTAGGACACATCACAGTTTATGCTCTGAAGTCATACTGGTTGGACTCCAATGTCATGTCATTAAAATATTCAGTAATTCAGTGTGTGTGCACGCACTAGCTAATTTAATTAGAATTTCCTAGCAGTGTTTATGTTAGGAATAAATGTTATCAGGCAAAATTGAAAAAGGAAGGGGAAAGAAGTGGTATCCTGTCCAGTCGTCACAGAAATATTTCAGGTTCTTAACTTTTCAGAATGTGTTTGAATACCTGCTATCTGTAAGGACATACTCGCTTACACCCTTCTAGGCAGTACGAAAAGGATAAGATGTATTAACAAAACAGCCTTAGACCTTGAAGGGGCACAGACTCTAACAGGAAAGTGACAGTGAGGCTGGAATTATGCTTAATACTCGACAGAGTATGCAAATAAACAGAATAATGGAGTAGACGGCTTAAGCTTGAGATTCAAAGTCACAGAACCAGGTTCTAAAGTAGGTCACTGGCATAGGAGGTCAAGAACCTGGAGTCTCAAGTATGGGCTGGATTGCATAAAAAACCCACACAGTTGTTCAGCATGATCCCAAGAGGTGGGGTAGAAAAGGGTACCACAGCTCTGACAAATATTAACAGGAGCAGAGGGTGGAAAGAAGAATTTTTATTTGAGGATCAAAGAATACTGTAGTCAAGGAGACTCTAAGGTCTCCTGCTGGTCACACCCTTGTATGATGCCCTCCCCACGAGCATGGGAGGAGCCTATGACTTGCTTCTCACCATTAGAATATGGCAAAGGTGATGGAATACCGCTTCCTTGACTACATTAGAAAGCTCCATCTGTGTTAGCAGACTTGCTTTAACTCCCTTTCAGGGGTCAGCTTTGAAAAAATAGCTGCCATGAATTCTACTGCTACAAGGAAATGAATTCTGCCAACAGCCTGAGTGAGCGTGGAAACCCACCTTTCCCCAGTCAAGCCCTCTCTCCCATGAAAACCCAGCCCTGGCCTTGACTGCTAACCCATGCTTAGCCACCTCACCCTCAGAAATGGTGAAATAATAAATGTGCATTGCTTTCAGTTTGTGGTAGTCTGTTATGCAACATAAAAAACTAATTAGGTCATGCTGTAAGACTTTGGGGGCCACTCAAGATGGAATAAACCCACCACAGCCTCTCTGCTACTGACTATAACAAAAAACTGGATGAGGTACAATACACATACAAAAAAACCCAAACTGTCAAAAGTAAACAAAAGCCAGTCAGCCAGGTGGAGGAGTCCGAACTTGGGGAGGCGGCCGTATGGGGGCGAGCTTCTCACTTCCCCTTCTTCTCTTGCTGCCTATTTGTTGTTATTTTGACCGGAGGTCGGCTCTGGTCACAGAGCTGTGCTGTGGCGGCCCAGGCAGCTGACGCCAAAAGAACCTCATCTTTCTGAACAAAGAACTAGGAAAATGAGCTCCTGAGAGCTAGAGAGTGTGGCGGACCCAGAGAGCAATCGGCTGGAGGAGCCCCCCAGACTCTGTCCATCAACTTCCAGTTCCGGTTCCCCTTCGAGTCATGCATGTGTGTGACAGACCCCAAACAGGAGCAAAGGTTTGGAAAACTGAACTATAATTTCAACTACCCGTCCTGCTCCCCGCAGAGTCCTGAACTAACCCTTGAGTGGCACACACGTGGGCCCAGCCCAAGGCAGCACAGCATAGTGAAGGCTTGGGAAACTGAACGACCTTCGAATCACTACCCACACAGCGCCAGACAGGCTTTGTGGTCTGAACCTAACTGGCTTGATTGCCTGCTAAACAAAAACAAAATAAAGTAAGTAACAACAACAACAAAATCAACATGCTCCTGAGGAGTTTAATAGCACTCAAGGCCCATACAACATATCCAGAAAGTCCCGGATAAAACTCAAAATTACTCTTCATACAAAGAAACAGGAAAATGTGACCAAACTGTCAGGACAAAACTCCGGGGATGCTAACTCCCAGGTGACCTGGCTGTTGGAATTATCAAAGCCTTTAAAAGTTATTATAACTATGCTCCAAGAGGCAAATAAAGGTAAATGCCCTGGAAACAAATGGGAACACAGATGTTCACAACAGATAAACAGAAACTATAAAACAGAACACAGTGGAAATTTTATTTATTCATTCACTTATTTTTCATTTTTTGGTTTGCAGGATCCTACTTCCCTGACCAGGGAGCGAACCCTTGTCCTTGGCAGCAAAAGTGTGGAGTCCTAATCACTGGACCACCAGGGAATTCCCTCAGGTGGAAACTTTAGAACTGAAAGACAAAATATCCGAATAAAAAACTTCACTAGATGGGCACAATGAAAGAATGGGTGAGAGAAGAGAATTTGTGAACTTAATTTGAGCACAAGAAATGATCTGATCTGAAGAACAGACAGAAAAAAGATAAGAAAGTGGAGTCTCAGGGAGCTGTGGGATAATACCAAAAGACCCAACACTCATGTCATTAGGGTTTCAGAAGTAGAGGAGAAAAAGACTGGTGAAAAGTAGAGGAGAAAAATAAATCCGAGAAAATAATGGTGGAAAATGTCCCAAATTTGGTGATATATATAAATTTACAGATTCAAAAAGCTGTGTAAACTCCAAATGAGATAAACTCAAAGAAAAACCACACTCAGACATATCGTAATATTAAGTACAAGCAGCCAGATTCAAACGGATATGTGCTGCATAGTTCCATTTACATGACAAACTGGAAAAAGAGAAAAATCAGAGGAACATAAAACAGACCTGTGATTGTCTGGTGCTGGGAACGGAGAAGATATTACTACAAAGGGACAGAGCAAGGAAAGGAACTCTTTGGAGGATGCCAGAACTAGTCTGAATCTTGATTATGACGGTGGCTATATGCACCTATAAACATGACATGTACACTGTATGGATTCATTGAAACTTATAAAACTGTGCACCAGAGACTGAACTGAACTGTATGTAACTTTTTTTAAAAAGTGAATAAAAACAAAAATAAACAAAAGCAACAAAAGTAATGATTTGTAAATGGTCACAGGGAGCGGACAGGGGCTCCGGAAAATGTTGAATCCCTCTCTCATGCAACTCCTTCCCTCTCCATTCCTGGCCTAATGAGAGATGGGGCTTCAGCTGAATGGAGGGGGTGGGGGACATGGAATTGAGTTGGGAAGAGTACAGAGCTCAAGATAAAGGTCTTCATTTTCCATAGACCAGGGTACCAAAAGGTACAGAGGGAAGCTTTGGAGGAAAGGACGAGACGCTGATTGGGAATGCTGACTGCAGGAACCTTTACTTTGGAAGGATGCAGAAGCATCACTGAGATCTGAGCAGAGGCATGGCAGAACCAGCGGGCCTCAAGGTATTCCAAAAGAACTCTGACACTGGTTTCATTTAGTGCTAATATGGACTTCAGCTCCAGGATTTCTCTCAGCACTTACAACTGTGGCTAAAGCACCAAACCAGAACAAACCCAGCAGCACCCTCAGTGGGAGCAATGTGACTGACCAGACTTCTGATAAGCACACGTGTGCTGCCTGCTGTCTAACCACTGAGACACACAGCCACTTCCCTGTCCCACCAGCCCTTCCCAACATCTTGCAATCTTCTTCCACTGGCTTTTTATCACAGAAAAATGATGTTCCCCATCTGGTAGGCTTTTCTCTGAACAATGAAGGTGATTACCTCCATCCGGTATTTTTGCCGCTCAGCTTCCTTTACTCCCCCCATTGGAAACTGTACTCCAATTTAAGCGAGTGCCAGTCCTTCTCTCATTCTGAGGCTCCAGAGAGGCGTCTGGCCAGTCCAAAAGCACTGCACTTCCTGGGCCACGGTGCCTAGATACAGGGCAACTCCATGCACCCCACAGGATCACAGGAATGGAAGTCGAAGGCCTTGACCACAGAGGTTCTGGAAATGAAGCTTACGCCGAGGGACAGAAGCTAAGAAGCGGAGTGAGAATTAAGTCTTGGTAATATATATCCTTTGAGCCAAGGAACAAGTCGCTCCTGTGGCCTGCTACCTATGAGTCCAATCAAGACACTCCCTGGAATGTGAATCCTGACATGAGGGGCAAGCAGCTGAAGCAGATCCATCTCAGAGACCGTGACCTCCAGACCTGCCCACCAGCACTTGCCGCCTAGGCTCTGCAGGCTGTGGAGACTGGCTTCTCAGCTTTTTCTCAGTGATGTCAGCCACCTCTTATCCTTCCTAAGTCCTTCTTCCACTCCCTACTTAATTTGTAGAGTCACTTTCTGTTGCATGTAACCAAAGAATCTTGATAAATACAGTTTACCAACAATTTATTTAATTTAGACTTATAAAAGTGCTGACTGGATCTAGCACTATTTAATTACGATTCTCAAAACTAATCACATTCAGGAAACATTCTTAACCACTACAAAAGCTGCTTTAAAACTACTGTATCACATATCAATTACAAATATACAGGTTAAAAGTAACTTTTCTTGAGGGGGCCGGGCCATGCAGCATGTAGGATCTTATTTCTCTGACCAGGGATTGAACTCATGCCTCCTACAGTGGAACTGCAGAGTCTTAACCACTGGACTGCTAGGGAAGTCCTTAAGTACCATTTTGTGAAAATTTCATTTCTGTTTAAAGTAGACTCAAATTAAGTCAGAAAATGACACAATTTTTATTGTTGCTCCACTTTCATCATCAGTTTTCATAATGATACTTGAATATGTGTAGTTTAAATATGCTTAAAATAATAGACACAATGCTCCAACCATCTCACAGATACAGGTGTCCCGGCTGGTACATTCTGGTATGTAAGCGACAGTGAAGTGAAAGTCGCTCAGTCCTGTTGACTCTTTGCGACCTCATGGACTATACAATCCATGGAATTCTCCAGGCCAGAATACTAGAATGGGTAGCAGTTCCCTTCTCCAGGATATCTTCCCAACCCAGGGATCGAACCCTGGTCTCCCGCATTGTGGGTGGATTCTTTACAGGCTGAGCCACCAGGGAAGCCCAAGAACACTGGAGTGGGTAGCCTGTCCCTTCTCCAGGGTATCTTCCAGATCCAGGAATTGAACTGGCGTCTCCTGCATTGCAGGCAGATTCTTTACCAGCTGAGCTGCCAGGGAGCCAGAAGAGACAGAGTGGTTATTAATAATGATTGGGATTTCACTGAAATTTTAAAATAGGTACTATGTAACCAATGACAAGAAAGCTTGACCAAGAAGCATCTCCTGACTACTAAGGAACATGGAGGTGGGGTACCGCGCTATTGACTTACTGCCGCCCAGCTTCACACTCAGTTTTTTGCCAGCTCTGTGAAGACCAGGACCTTTAAACATTTTCCTTTGCCAGCTGACAAGACGTTAAGCTTCTTCAATAGAGGGTGCTAGAGAGACACAGCAGGAAAAGAGTTTTGCTCTTGGCTGACTCCTATAGACCCTTCATTCTGCTGCTCTGAGGAACTTCCCAGCAGTTTCCTCCCAGCCCAACCTACCCCTAAGCCTCCTCACCACCTCATCATGCTCATGACTTTTTTGCCATCCCTGAGTCACAGCTGTACCCTCTCCAGAGGTCTGGACCTCAGCCAGGAAGCTTTCACTGGGCACCCCATCTCAGCCCTGGAGGCAGTGGCTACTCCTCATTCCACCGTGCCTACAAAATTTAAAGCTTTCTCTATTTCTAATTAGCAAATCCCTCATTACTCCAATCCCCTGTTAAGAGTCATTGTTGTTTAGTCGCTAAGTCGTGTGACTCCATGGACTGAAGCCCACCAGGCTCCTCTGTCCATGAGATTTCCCAGGCAAGAATCCTCGAGTGGGCTGCCATTTCCTTCTCCAGGAGATCTTCCCAGCCCAAGGATTGAACCCACGTCTTCGGTATTGGCAGGAGGATTCTTTACCGCTGAGCCATCAGGGAAGCTCCCATTAGAGTTGGGAATTCTTTATTAAACTTCCCTTGTTCATATTACCACTTGGTTTCTCTCTCCTGACTGATAGAAGAATCCTTAAATTAGAGACTATTTCAATCGTGTCATCAAACTGGAGACTTTAATACTGCCACACTAATGAATAAGTAGCATCCACAGACATGCCTAAATAACAAATAAATGACACCAAATATAAAACTACAAGTTAAATTTAATTAGTAACACACAGACCTCAAGTATGAAACCTGACAGGTGGGAAAGAGAACTCTATTTGTCTGAATTTGCCTAATATCACTTGCCCCGTAGTTTTTGTTTGATGCCATGGTATTTCTAATCTCTAAAGACTGTAATCCACCTGCACAAATTCAGAAAAGGTTCTCCTTCAGGATTAGGAAGTAGAAAGAACAAAGTCCCGGCACCATATAACCACTGGCCAGTCACTGAAGTGATGTAACAGAGGCCTGGGGTGGTTATCAGTGAGAGAAGTAGACTGCAGATCATTTCCAGGGTAAACTGTATTTTAAAATATTACAATTCTGTGGACTGAAAGGACTGTTAACTGTGGACTCAATTTTGGGAGCCACTAAAGTAACTTGTGCTCAAAGTTGGATTCTAATTTGGGAGAGCAGGCAAGTGCACAAGACCTGGGTGGAAATAGCTTTACGACAATCTGCACGAGGGAAAAGTCGAATAAAAAGAGATGATACCACTGTCACTGTCTCCTCAGCCCCCTGACCCAGAAACATCTGTGGAGCCAGGGTTTGTATGTGAGGAGAGCAGGAAAGAAGGTCTCAAAGGTCTGTGCTGGAGTCATGAGGCTGCCTAAACGGTTTCTACAATGAAGCCTAAGGCAGGAGATAAATTCTGGGACCAATTGTATTTGTGCAGAAAAAACACAGGTACTAAAAGGACTGTTAACATTTCACATTAAAAATGTGAAATGCAAAGGCTCATCCCAGAAATGATTAGGAAGAAAACCTACCCGAAAAATACCAATTATTTAAAGAATTAAATTTTCTATTTTGTTCTTTAAACATACACTAGGTCCATATGACCAAAAACAAACAACAGAGTCTAGACAGACATCCTACGGGAACCTAATTGAGAAGAAGCGTGTTCTATAATTTGCCATGCTGCTCTTTACTCAAGGTACATGGACATGTATGACCTGGTGTCCAATACTATGTTCACACATCAGTTTAAAAGAGCAAATGTTTCTATTACTCTTTCAGTCAGCTCACTGCTAGTGGCCACCATTTTGGCTTTCTGATTTTTTTTTTTTTTTTGATAGGGAAGAAGTAGATTTATACTAATATAAATCTTGTAAGAGACGGAAGTGGGCAGGCAAGGGAACTCTGCCTCTGATTCAGAGTTCACCTCCTTAAAGGACTTTAACGGAACCACATCTGGCAATGGGTCAGTATAGGTGCTCAGAGCTAACCTACCATCTGTCCTAAAGTGAAGCAATGAGCAACTTACTAAATTATGTTACAAATAACGATTCAATTCCTCACTGTCCTTTATGGCTCCTCATTAACCATGAGAACATGCACCAGTTCTGCAAAGGAAGAACTTTCCCTAACACTCAGGTCCAAAAGCAAGTTTTCCGGGGGACACCTCCCCCAGGTGACAGAGTCAGGAGCTGGTCCTCTCCTATGCCCCAGAGCATGCACACAGCCAAGAGTGTGATGGGAAAACTTGGGGAACTGCCCCAAACTCAGCAATTCTCTCGGCAGCCAAGGCTTTGGTCCAAATATGAAGGTTTCTGATGGTTTTGCTGAATGCAAAGATAAAACGTAGAAAATCAAACAATTCTCCAAAAATAACCAAGTTCAACTGAAAAATAAATACTAAGGCAGCAGCAGACAGTTTGAAGTTGTAGTCTTTGAAAACACTAATGATAGCAATAGCTGTCATTTACTAAACTATGGGCTCGAAGACGTTTTCAATAGTTGACCTCAATGACTCCTCAAAACAACTCTGTAGAAATCGACATCATCTGCGTCTTAAACGAGAGGCCCCTGAAACTCAGAGGATCTCAGTGAGTAGCCCAACGTAACACAGATAGTGACTCTTAAGCATGCACTCATTCATCAGGCACAATGCACCCCAAAAGAGCACACGTGTTTGTTGTATGCAATCCAAGAGTGACAGGAACGTGCTTCAGTTTTAAGACCTGACCCTACTTTTTGGAAATTGAAGATTCCAGTTAGGATCATCTCTTAGATGACACATTAGTTACAGTACTGGCGCAGCCGCTATAAGACCCCAAAATACAACATCCTAAAGACGATTCTCCCCCAAGTCCAAAGGCTGGCCAGACATCTTTGCTCTGTGAAATTATCTAGGGACCCAGTTCTTTTCATTACTAGAAGAGGAAAAGAGGCACTGCAGAGCAAATCATTTCTTTTTGGTTCGTGCCTTGGAAGTTCATCATTATTTCTGTTTATATCCAGTTAACCAGAATGTATTCATCTCCCCGTTTCTAGACACAACTAGAGCCAGGGAAATCTAGGTGTGCTCATTTAAAACTTCTTTCAAAAGGAAGGAGATAACGCCTTCCTGGGGAAAATTAACAAGGTTCCCAGTAAATCTTGCAGAACAAATCTGTTACAAAAATGCCAAATTTTATCCAATCTGTTTTCAAATATAAGATGCACCATTATTTCTTATGCACTAAGAAAGAAAAATGCTGCCAATTTCAGAGATGTTAAAAGTGGGAAAAATGGGTTTCTCAGAATAAATGAAATACAGTGTGCTCCTGAAACAACAAATCAAACCGATCTATCCTATGAAATTACTGGGAAAAAACCAATTAAACTTTAGAAAATAAATTATTATAGTTGCTATAAGATCATGCTTTATGATGATAATATAAATGTACAAATAAATATAGGGAAGCCATAACTACACTTCATAAATTAAAAAAAAAAGACACAACCAACTCGATTCTATGGGAAAGTCAGACAGCTACTTTCGGAACACATGAATATTTTGGAACACACAATTTGCTAGCACAGGGTGCTGTGAGGGCACGTGAGGAGGAGGGGCGGGTGCTGGCCGATCAGGAAAGCATGGGCGGTTTCCTGGGGAGGTGGGCTAAGCTCTGAAGGATAACTAGCTGGACTGGCAGGAGAACAGCACGGACGAAGCTCTATGGTGGGAAGAAATGGAGCCTTTGAGAACAGCAAGATGACTAGAGAGCCCAAAGCATGGGAACAATGAAGAAATGGCTAAAACAAGTCTGGTGGGATAGACGTGGGTTAAAGTTTTTGGTCTTATTCTCAGAGCAAGAAGTTAACTGAAGAATTTTCAGCAAGAGAATAACAATCACATTTGTGCTTTACTAGATCATAAACAAGATAAACCCTGGAGAGGGACACACTAAACTGGAGGTGCCTGAGCATTAAACGGACGGGAGCTGGCAGCTCAATATATAATTCTGGATTCAGAGGAAAGATTTGGGCTGGAGAAAAATCTGAGGAGCTGCCAATGCAGAGATAAATCAAAACCATGGCCAGAGCTAAAACCAGGTCAGAAAAAAACTTAAGGAACGTCAGCATTTAAAGGTCAGACTTAGGAAGATGAGACTGTCAATCAAACACCCACCACTATTGACGCCTCCATTATTATTAATAACTGGCCACAGTATGTCAGACTGTTTTAGGTAAAAGGATATCCAGTGAACAAGATACATAAGCTTCCTCTTATTAAGGAGCCTACAGTTCAGTGAGTAAACAAAAAGCACACAAAAAAAGATAATTTCAGTTTGCAATAAATGCTATGAATAAAATTGGCACTGCAGCTCAAATTCCATGATGGCACTGACATCAGTGATGAGATTTCCAAAATGAGGAGCAACTACTGAGAACATTCCAAAGGCTAATCTTCCTTTGACTTACATGAGAATTGCTTTCCTGAGGAATTCAGATATATACTACAACAGCACACACAAGAAACTGAATACATGTAAAATAGGTTCTGTGAGAAAATAAAGCATGTTTCCCCCTACCTAAACATCCAGAGGACTATCCAAAGTTATGGACATGGGACTGGTCCAAGGACCACAGAACGCCCAGGACCCTTGGCTCGTAACCCGCTAAACACCACTGCACCTGACCCCAGACACGCCACAGCCCTAAACACATCTCCCTGTTTCCAAATGCCGCCCAAAGGGGTTGCTACCTCCCCTTTTGAGAACCGCTGCTTTAAGGCAACAAAGCGCACAGGAAACGGAGATGCACTGAGGTCTCTGTACTAACGAATTCTAGTCTGTAGACACTTCCGTGAAGTGACAATCACTCTTTTTCACTTGATAGGTAACAGATGACCTTTGAACAACATGGTTTTGAACTGCACAGGTCTACTTACATGTGGATTTTTTCCAACGAATTCATACTATAGTACTACATGATCTGAAGCTGGTTGACTTGAGGACTGGAACCTCCTATACAGAGGGCCAACTGCAAAGTTACACGCCAATTTCTGGCTGTGCAGAGGACCAGCGACTCAAACCCCGCACTGCTTGGGGATCAACTGTATCTGCCGTGTGCCCAACGCTCTGGTCCCTGCCTTCTCAGAGCTTACATTTTAGAAAATTGTAATAAACACACAACTACCCGAAATGAAGATGATCCAGAATGCAGCTCTTATATTTAGTCAACACACCCTAGCATCTCTCAGGCAAAAGTACAAAGAGTTTCCTTGAAAATTAATGTTATTTTCTTCATTAATTATCTGTAGTCATTTGTAGGCACATGTACCGTAGTAGAGATTTAAACATTCAGCACCCAACAGGTGACATCCAACCCTGAAAAAGCAACTGTGTACTTTCAAATCACACTGAAAAAAGTATTTATGGTCTGAAAAACAGTAGCACCTAGTGGAAAAGATACTAATTATAACCAAACCCTTTTGGACTCTAAATATGCTCAGAAAGAAAAGGAGGGAGCTGTGCATTTTTAATCAGGGAATCACTAAAATACAGGAGTGACTGCCATTGAGAACAGACTCGCAGATGGGCAGATGCAGAGAAGAAATTCTGATGTTGGGAAGAAGATGCAATAAAGAATAAAGAGTTGGTAAATACTTGTAAAAATAGCACAGTACCACTGGTATACAGTTGACCAGTCTTAATTTGCATTCTTAATAACTCTTGGTTCAGTTCATGGAATTTTCTAAACTTAAAAAAAAAAGATTAAACAAGCTTCACAAACGTAATTTTTAATGATAGCATGATATTTTCATTGTATAGATGGACCATAATTTTTCTTAACAGTTTTCCCTGTTATTTAGGTGTTTCCTTTTTATACTACTTTAATCACTAAACCTCTTTTGTGTAGTTTGTTCTGTATTTGTGATTATTTTCTTAACAGAGATTTCCAGAAGCAGACTAAAACAAAGGGTATAATTAAGAGTTTCAATACTTATAGCCAAACTGTCATCCAAAGACATTTTAATAATTTTTATTTTTATTAGTTGACCACAATATATCCTCGTAAGCACTGAGTATTATAATTTTTAATCTCTGTAAATTAGATAGAAAAAGTATCTCACTGACCTTAATTTACAGTTCTTTGATTACTGTTGTTTAGTTGCTAAGTCATGTCTGACTTTGCGACCCCATGGACTGTAGCCTGCCAGGCTCCTCTGTCCATGGGATTTCCCAGGCAAGAATACTGGAGTGGGTTACCATTTCTTTCTCCAGGGGATCTTCCTGACCCAGGGATCGAACCTGTGTCTCATGCATTTGCAGGTGAATTCTTTACTGCTAAGCCAGCAAGCCTGGTGGCTTGCTTATTAATGGACACATCTCCCCACGCTGTTACTTAACATGCATGAATTTTGTTTTCTGTGGACTAACCAATTATATTTTCTGGTCTATCCCTTGGGTTCTTAATGTGTTTTGTCTTTATCATCAATTTGTAAGAATTTATATATTAAATGGATTAAATTTCTATTAATAAAATAAATAAAAGCTTAAACCATTTAATTTTATTATTAAATGCTGTGAACATTTCCCCCATTTTTAGTTTGTCTTTTAAATTTTTTTAGATTGGAGTACGGTTGCTTTACGATGCTGTGTCAATTTGTGTTGTACAGCAACAAAGTGCATCAGCTTTACGTATACACACATCCACTCTTTTGTAGATTTCCTTCTCATTTTGGTCACTGCAGAGCACTGAGTAGAGTTAGTTCCCTGTGTTCTCATTAGTTATCTATTTTACACATAATCGCATATATGTCAATCCCAGTCTCCCAGTTTGTCCCACCATCCCTTCCCGCTGGGTAACCATAAATTTGTTCTCTACATCTGTGACTCTGTTTCTGCTTTGCTAATAAGGTCATCTGTATCATTTTTTCTAGATTCCACATATAAGTGATATTAAATGCCCCAGTAGCATCTAATGCCTTCCAAGAGTTGCTTTTTATGTTCCACCTAGCTCTTTTAGGTCTTGGCAGCAGGGGTAGTCTGATACAGCTTGTCTGCCTTAGCCAGACGCAGGAGTATCTCAAAGGATACTGAATTCCACTCAGTGACTTTCCAGGTAGCGATTAAGATAATCGCTAAGGCCCTGGCAGAGAAAGCACCAACTACTAACCACCAGACCACAAGGGAATTCCCAAGAAAGAATTCTGTTAACATGGTTGAAGAGAAGAAACTTTCTGGAGAGAAATTCTTCCATAATTGAAATTTCTTCTTCATTTATTTGACTTTCTGGCTTCTTAGAGGGTTCTGTAACCACTTAAAAAGTTAAACTCTTGTCTCAGCATGAGGTTGAAGCTCAACAAAAGTTTCTTTTTTGACCTAAGAAGCTGTCTTTTAGTTTTGTATTAATACCAAGGCATAAATAAGGGCTTCCCCAGTGGCTCAGCTGTAAAGCATTGCTTGCAATGCAGGAGACACAAGTTCGATCCTGGAGTTGGAAAGATCCCCTGGGGGAGGAATAGCAACCCGCTCCCGTATTCTTGCTGGGAAAATCTCATGGACAGAGGAGCCTGGCAGGCTACAGTCCATGGGGTCCCAAAGTCGGACATGACTGAGCACACAGGCATAACTATCTACTCTTCTTTAGTTAGGAAGTTGCTTTTCAATACCCAAAGCTACATTTTCTGGAGATTACAAATCTAAGATATTAGTGGAACTGAAAAGAGGATATTACTGCTCACTCTCCTCCTCATCTTTCTCTCTTTAACATACCTCTAAAAGGAAATGAAAACCAAGCTTTGTAAGTAACCGAGTGACTGTCTATTTCTTAGGTATCTGATCTTCCTGAACAAAGCTCTACCACCTTGTGATAACTACATGCCACAGGAGACCGAGTTACAAGCACTTCTGGAACCCTGAATGGGGCTTGTCTGTGTGAAATACAGTGAGTTAAATGGACAATATGATCAGCAGAAGAACAAATCCTAACAGTCTACAAAGAACACAAATTCAATCTCTATTCCATGCCTTTTGCTTAAGCAATGATTTTATAGGCCATCCACAGATCTCTTCAGGATTAACCACCCTTCCCATACACACCCTACAAATCACACTGAAGTGATTACTGTGATAGGGTTAAAACGATACCACCCTCTAGAGTTGAATCACTCCTTTGAAATTACAGTAATATCCATTCACACAAATGTGTGAATTTGTCATTCACACAAATGACAGCACAAATGTGTGGTAGTGAGGAATAGATTTTTGCAAGGCTAAACATAGGGAAGATAATGTGTCAAATTTATACACTATTTTATTTAATCTGGATAGTAACACTGTAAGTAAGCATTACTAGCCACTTCTTCCAGATGAGCCAAGGCTGGGGGGAAAAAAAAAAACACCCTAAGTCACTGAGCTAATAAAGAGACATTCCCAGAAACCTATCCCAGAATTAACACTCCCAAGACCATGCTTATACCAGTGGTCCTCAAATGCTGGTTATCAGTTAACAAGAATGAACTGCACATATTTAAAGCAAACTATTCAATAAAATTGGATATATGTGCACACCTGTAAAACCAACCCCATAACCAAGGTAACTCCAGGTAATGCCACAAAAAGAGAGAAAAAAGGATAAGGACTATTTTTCACAAAGTCACATTCAGTTAATTTATAGGATTCTCCCCTAGGATTGTGTTTTCTACTTCTTTGCATGAGAATGTCTTTTGTTTTACAAAGTAATAAGAGCGGATGCTGGTGGTTTTTATTCGAATGTCTTACATGGCGTGACTAAAAGATGGCAACCATATGTTGACTCCCACTTCTCTTGTTAAAACTTTACTTGTGCATGATGTCCCAATATCTCCTAACCACAGTGCTTTTCTATATGTTCAAAAAAACAGATTTTAGCCCCCAAAGGAAATAATTGATTAAATAATATTTAAGAGATAATTACCTTCCTACAAGAATGACAAACATTTCAAAACCTGCTGTGTATAGTAGCTACCTTTATGGGTAAAACTATAAGGAAGTCATCCCCATTCCCCCTATCACCATTTTCCAGTGGTCACATGGTTTTTAAATTTTGCTTCCCACCACTCCTACCAACAGACTTCAAAACTTAACATCAATAGATAGGCTCATTGCCTTGATCGTAGGGGTGGTTTCAAAGGTATATACATATATAAAATTTTATTGAAGGGTAAACTTCAAATTTGTACAGTTTAATATATGGGGGGGGGAAGACACCTTAATAAAGATGCCAGAAAAATACCCTCACGAGGGGTATTAAGGCATTTGAATCTTCTGACACATACTATCATCTTCACTGTCTGTAGGCATCTGTACTCGTCCTCACTAGCAGCACATGAGTGGAAGATTTTCCTTTCTTATTCTCCTTTGGATTATATTTAAACTTAGCCAGATGGAGATGTTAAAAAAGTTCTAGTATCTCGAATTTGCTTTTCTTTGATCACTGGCAAGATTAAGTTTTTAAATGCTTGCTTACTAGTCTGTTGTTATCAATTGTCTTTTCCTTTGCTCCTTTTCCTATGTCAAAAGACATAAAGCTAGTTTTCTTTGGCAACCCTTGGGTGTGAACTCAGGACTGTCTGATCTTATGGAAGGCACACCACCTCTTTGGATCTCAGTTTTATTTTTTATAAACCCTACGATCTGTGAATTTTAAACAGCTGCAATCAGTTAAGACTCACTCATGGAATGCAACAGATATACAAGATATAATGATGGCTAATAATATTTTTGTCACTAATCCAATTAACATCTTGACTATAAAGAACATTAAATAGCGATGGTAAGATAACCCCAAAATAAAACCAAGCAAAAACAAAACACACAAAGAACAATTCTCATATTTTAATAAAAAATAAGGCGAAAATTCTGATAGTAAGTATATATATTTTAATACGCATTGAAGCCTTAAAATAACATCTTCTCACTTAAAAACTGATTCACAGTAAATTTAGAGTTGTATAGCCATAACCATAATCTAGTTTTCAAAAGATTTTATTACCCACCAAAAATCCTTCATGCAAATCCCCATGCTCACCCTTAGCCCCAGACAACAACTAATATACTTTTGGATCCTCCAGATCTGCCCTTTCTGGAAGTATCACATAATGAAATCTGGCTGTTTTCATTTGACACAATGTTTCTGAGATTCATCCACACTGTAGCATGTATCCCAACTCCATTCTTTGTGTGGCTGAATAGCACTCCACTGTATAGACATCCACATTTTGTTTAAGCATTTACAAAAAGCTGATGGTTGTTTATAGGTTGCTTCCTCTCCTGGTTATTACAAACAACTTCATGCTTTTGAGCGCAGATACACTTTTATCTGTACTGGGTAGATATGTAGGAAAGGAACTACTGGGTTATACAGTAAATTTATGTTCAACTTTTTAAGAAACTGCCAAACTGTTCCAAAGCTGCTGCAACGAGCAATTCCCACCATCAGCAGATGAGGCTCCCCATTGCCTCACATCCGTGTTATCGTCTGTCCTTTTGACCGCAGCCTTTCTAGTGGACATGAAGTGGCTATGGTTGTAATTTTCATTTCCTCTATATCTAATGATGTTGAGCATCTTATGTGCTTATTAGCTATTTGTATATCTTTTTTGGTGAAATGCCTACTGAAATCCTTGTCCATTTTTTAACTCGGTATTTTGTCTTATTAATGAGTTACAAGAGTTGTTTTTTAATATATTCTGAATACAAGCTTTTTCAGCTATTTGATTTGCAAATATTTTCTTTTAGTCTGTGGACTGTCTTTTCATGTTCATAATGACATCTTTTGAAGCACAGTATTTTTAATTTAAAGTCCAATAAAGTGAAGTCACTCAGTTGTTTCTGACTCTTTGCGGCCCCATGGACTGTAGCCTACCAGGCTCCTCTGTCCACGGGATTTTCCAGGCAAGAATACTGGAGTGGGTTGCCATTTCCTTCTCCAGGGGATCTTCCCAACCCAGAGATCGAACCCAGGTCTCCTGCATTGCAGGCAGATGGTTTACCCTCTAAGCCAAAGTAAACTCTTCTTAAAATCCAATATATTAATTTATTTCTTCTTGAATCATGCTTTTGGTGTTTTATTTATGAACTCTTTGTCTAACCAAAAGTCTTTAGGATTTTCTTCTGTGCTTTGTCTAACAGTTTTATAGTTTCCGTTTTTACATTTAACTCTATGATCCATTTTGAGTTCATTTTTGTGTATGGTGTGAGGTCTAAATCACCTTTTTTCTTTTTGGCATATGGACAGCCAACTGTCCTAGAACATTCATTCAAAAGACTATCCTTTCCCCTACTGAACTGCCTTGGTACCTCTGTCAAAAATCAGTTCAAAGGTTTATATCTTAACACTCAATTCTGCTCCATATGTCTGCCCATGTGCCAGTATCACACTGTCTTAACTGCTTTCACTTTACAGCATATTCTTCTTTGTCTGTCTGTTTCGGCTACACCACACGGTACATGGGATCTTGGTTCCAAGACCAGGGATCGAACCTGTGCCCCCTGCAGTGGAAATGCTGAAGTCTTAACCAGCGGACCAACAGGGAAGTCCTCCTGTAGTATAAACTTAAATTGGAAACGTTAAGTCCTTCTTTTGTGTTTTGTTAAAATGAGTTTGGCTATTCTACGTCTTTTGCATTCTCACATAATTTTAGAATCAGCTTGTCAATTTCTGAAAAAAAGTTTTCTGTGATATGAATTGAATTTATAGATCAATTTAGGGAGAACTGCTATATTAACATCATTGCATCTTTCCATCCATGAACACAAACTATTTATTTCTTTAATTTCTTAATTATTTCTTTAATTTCTCTCAGTTGTCTTTTGTGTTTCACTTTTTTGTTAAATTTATTCTCAAGTATGTAATTCTTTTTGATGCCACAGTGAAACTGTTTTCTTAATTTCTTTTTCAAATGAAATTTGCTAGTTTACTAGTATACAGAAATACAAATGATTTTCGTATACTGATCTGTATCCTGTGACCTTGCTGAACTTGTCTCCTAGTTCTAGTACCTGTGTGTGTACAGATTACTGTATGTTTTCTACATACAGAATCACACCATCTGTGGATAAGGACAGTTTTACTTCTCTTTTTTCTAATATAAAGGGCTTCCCTGGTGGCTCAGATGGGAAAGAATCTGCCTGCAATGCAGGAGACCCAGGTTCTATCCCTGGGTCAGGAAGATTCCCTGACTCCAGTATTGTCTGGAGAAGTCTGTGGACAGAGGAGTCTGGTGGGCCACAGTCCATGGGGTCACCAAGAGTTGGACATGACTGAGCAACTAACACTTCCACTTTTCCAATATAAATGCCTGGCTCCCCGCCTCACCCACCACCACCAATTTTTTAACCTGCCCAGGTTAGAAACTCCAATACAATGTTGAATAGAAGCAAATCTTGCTCCCACATTTAGGAAGAAGGCATTTATACTTGCTCATACTCAAATATGAATTAGTTCCTTTTATTTTTTTCATTTTTCCTATACACTATTTATTAAGTTGAAGAAATTATCCTTCTACACCTTATTTGCTCAGAAGTTTTTTTTTTAATTTTTAAAGATCATGAATGGGAACTGAATTCTATCCAATGCCTTTTCTGTGTCTATTGCGATGATCACGTGGTTCTATCTTCGATTTTACCAATATGGTATATGACACCAAGGGATTTTAGAATGCTAATTCAAGCTTGCAATCTTAGGATAAATCCCACTTGATCATAATCCTTTTTTATATGTTGCTGGTGGACTTGGCTTCCTAATAGTAGAAAGATTTTTGTGTTTACAATGATGAGAGATATTGGGCTGCAGTTTTATTTTCTTATGCTGTCTTTGGCTCTGGTATCATGGCAATACTGGCCTCAGAATCCGCTGGGAAGTGTTTCTTCCTCCTTTATTTTCTGGAAATGTTTGTGAAGGCTTTGGATTAGTTCTTTTTATGTCTGACAGAATTTATCAATGAAGCCAAGATGAGCTGGGCTTTTCTTTGTGGCAAGATTGTTAATTACTAATTCAGCTTCTTTTCTTGTTATATGTCCATTCAGACTTTTCATTCTTGAGTCAGTTTTGGCAATCTATTTCTAGAATTCTGTCCATTTCACCTAAGGTGTCTAATTTTGTTGGCACAAAGTATCAATCTAAGTTTTGTAAGATCAGTACTAAGTCTTCTCTTCATTCTTGATTTTGGTACTTTGTATCTTCTTTGTTTTTTCTTGGTCAGTCAGTCCAGCTACAGGTTTCTCAATCTGTTGATATTTTCAATTAACTAGCTCTTGGTTTTACTGATCTTTCCTGTTTCTATTTCACTGACTTCTAATTTTTATTTCCTTCTTTTTGTTCACTATGGGCCTAGTTTTTGTTCTTCACTTTCTGGATTCATAAAGTAGAGGTTGAAATTATTGCTTTGAGAGCCCTCTAATACAGACATTTAAAGCTATACAATTCCTTCTTAGCACAGCTTAGCTGCTCATCATCACATGGATTTTGATAGCTTGCGTTTTCTGTTTTAAATTCAGTTCAAAGTATTTTCTGACTCTCTCTTGTGATCTCTTCTTTGACCCGTGGATTACTTAGAAAGCTCCTGTTAATTCTCTATGTACTGTTGTTGTTCAGTCACTAAGTCCTATCCGACTCTTTGCAACCACATGGACTGTAGCCTGCCTGCCAGGCTCCTCTGTCCATAGGGTTCTCCAGACAAGAATACTGGAGTGGGATGCCATTTCCTTCTCCAGAGGATCTTCCTGGACCAGGGATCAAACCTGTGTCTCCTGCATTGGCAGGCAGATTCTTTACCACTGAGCCACCAGGGAAGCACCCCCCACCCCACCCCCCTCATTACTGTACATGGAAAGAAAGATGGAGCCAAGAAGGACTCCAAAGATTCAGACTGGAGTAATTGGAAGGATGTAATACTCTCTCAAGTAAGACAGGGAGGAGTGCAGGCAGAGTGGACATGTGGGCAAGAGCAGGAGTTCGGTCCTGACGCTGCAGGGTGAGGATATGGAGAAGGCAACCAGATATGCAAATACTGAGTCCTGGGAGCAGTCCAGGCTACAAAACAAAACTGAGGTGTCTTCTGGGTCTGTACAGTATTTAAAGTCACAGGACTGAATGAGGTCACCAAAGGCGTGAGTTTAGACAGAAAGGAGAAAGTTTACACAGTGAACTCACAGACGGTTTCATGACAGGAGACAGGTGTTAGGTATGTTAGGACATTAAGAATTTGATCTGGCAAGCACAGAAGTCAATTCAAGCTTCTATAAAGCCATGGGTGTGAAACAAATGTTATCACATGATTAACAAGTCATACCTGTGACTAATGGTGGCATTAACAACAAGATAATGATATCAAGAGACCCAGGTCTCCAAACAGACATGTTACAATATAGATATATTATTAAGCCAGGCTTACTACATATATGTTTGCTAAAATTATAATATCATTAAATTATCCATGTTACAAGAGAAGATCTTTACCCATACGCTTCTCTGCCATTCTCAGCCATTTCGTATGTATCTCTTCTGAACACTGTGACATGAAAGTAAGGAAGCAAAACTGTTCTCCCTCCAACCAGCGAACCAGATAAAACAACAAAAGAGAATACGCGTACTCCAAAGCAGGCATATGAATCTCTTCACGTTCTAAGTCTTAACGGTTTGCAACATTCCTTCAAACATTCTGTGTTGAAGAACCAGAAGAAAGACACAATAGAGAAGAAAAATGGGTCAAATGAGGAAACTGCTTTCCAACTGAAACATGAGATTCAATAGGAAGTATTAGGAAAGACAGTTATCACATGCTGCTCATATATATCAAAGGCAGCTTACTGCTAGCTTACCCTATTAATAACTAAAGCACTCTAGTAGCAAGGTGACACAGATTTTTATAAAAATGTCGTCTCACTTTTAATAATCTGAATCAAAACTATCACAGAATCCCTTTAAGTAGGCTTAAAATTTTCAGTAATGTTAATTTTCAAACAATGCTTTAAGAAAAACCTGCTGCTCTGGCAGAAAAGAAGTAATCCGTGAGATTTCATGAGACCTGCATTTGTCTTGCCGACATGCTCCTGCCTCAGCCACATTCTGGATGTCAGAGTTAGAATTCAGGGAGAAAAGAGAATTTACTATCAGGTTTTTCAAACAGAAATAACATTTCTCATAAGCACATCAAAGTTGCTTTTCAATATACTTTTAGAGCCCAAAATGATTCTATTTGGGGCTATGATCCCATTAGACACAGGTAATTTATGTTAACATGTGATGGATTTTTAAAATTAAAACAGACCAAATGCCACACATCAAAATTGGGGCCCAAAGACCTCTTGGAGAATTGGGAAGCCTGGTGTGCTGCAGTCCATGGGGTCTCAGAGAGTAGGACATGACTGAGCGACTGAAGTGAAGATCTTCAAAGGTAATAAAAATCACCGTGTCCATCTGAATGAGGGGAACAACTAAACAGCATGGTCACAGCAATCAGGGAGCCGTGCCCTCTCCAAGGTGCCCTGGTTTCCTCATCTGCTGATGTGAATAAATTAGGTAATAAATTAAGTGCCTGAACTTGGCATATGATAAGCACTCAAAAAACTATAGCTATTATGAAGTCTGGAATCCTTTCTCCACTTGTGAGTTTATATCCTCAGAGCAAACAGGCTTAGCAAAACAACAACAGATCGAAATGAAAGCACACTGCTCATCCTATTGTCTCACGAGAGACCTTCACTGCCACCTCTGAGATGCAAAGCTTCAGGCGAGAAAATACTAAAAAACACAAACCCTAAAAACATGAAAAGAACAAATGAAAAAAAAAGAGGAGGGGTGTGTTATGGGAAAGACAAGTATCAATAAAAAGCAAGAAAAACTTGAGAAATCCTAAAGGCTGAATTCTGAAATCAATGTTCACTAATTTGAGATTTAGTTGAAAGACCACAAGAGAAAATCCCATTTTCTTAGGCCATGGGATCTACATAACCAAAATTCTGCCATCAGAGGTTAAATAGAAGGCATGTGTGCAAGCTAATTAAATAGCCATATTTAATAACTGTGTTAAAGGAGTACTTAAATTACAAGTCAACATAAACTAATTTCAAGAAAAAGAATTTTCAATATCCTTCTAAAATTCGATCTGACTTCCAGAGTCCCCCTAGAGGAGAACAGAAAAATACATCTAATACATGCTAACCAGACGTTGTGGATTGGCCAGAATGATCCTATTAATTTTAACACTCATTTTTCCAATGGCTAATATCTAATGATAGTCACCTTATCTGTGAAAGGCAAACCAGGAACTATACCTAAAGTTCAAATGTCCATAAGAAATATCACATATTAATCTTTAGAATTTGGCGGGCAGCGCCCAGAGACCTGAAAAGGTAACTGCCCATCCCTATAGGCTCCCACAGACAACACGGTGCACTGAGGATGACTAAGATTTTCTGGAAATACTGAAGATTTGTTTTCTCTCTTTTTTCGGTCAATATCCCATATCTACAAAGTTTACAGTGTATCTGGGACTGTTATATAAAGTCTGAGTTAGGATATTTTTTCGGGGGTGGTACTAAGAAAATTCGATTTCGTTGAGAGTACTCACCATAATTAACAGCAGAAACCTATTATTACATGGCTCATTACATACTGGGATTTATGCTTGTGAGTCAAATCTCTATACCAGAACCTCAAACGATAAACTCTCCTAAAACTGCTGTATTATGTGCTTTCTCCAATCAGCATTTTAAAAGGACTCACTGTTATGTATTAAATCAAACAGTTTTACCATTAGCTTCTTTATTTACTTAATTTAAGGCCTCTCTCAAATATCCCAGGAAGAGCAGTGAGCCCTCTGTGTCTGACCTCTTAGAATTTTTTCCAACAGCCCCACACCAATCATTTGGTACTGTTTTGTCCTGCTGACTCTTTCTAACACCTTTTCAGTTTGACCCTACCATTATGCTTGTCTAAGCTCGCATCACCTTCCACAGACAACCACAACAGCCATGGTTTTCATGCTTCCAATCTCCCCTCCAACCACCTGCTTGATGCAATTTTCAAATCTACCATTTGGTTCAATGGCATGCCCATCAACAACCACCAAAAGCTCCTAACCAGCCAAAGAATGGAGATGCTACCCATACAGCCCCTTCTAAACTTCAAAGTCAACATACAACCTCCACTTACAGCTAGGTCTCAGGGTTCACTTACTCAATAAAAACACTGGGCTCCAGCTGCTATGGTCAGGTGCTTGCCGAAATGGTCCCCAAACATGACTTGCCCATCTGTCTCCTTGTAGAATATCCCTTCCATTCATCCAAATGCTACCAGTCTTTCAGGGCCCACTTCAAGTGACGTCCTGCCTGACCACTGTGACCCACGTGTTCCCTCCCTCTTCCAAGTACCTGGGCACTCTCCTTCTGCATCCCCAAGTCCCTCTCACTGAATGACACTATACGGTGGTACTGAAGGGAAAACAATGTTCGGTGGTCATGTGAGTGGGGAAGGCTGACAAGGATAAGGAAGATGAAAATTCCTTCTGCTGCTGGACTTCTCTCATCATTCCATGTGCTAACGTGCAGCTTCACCAAAGGAGATGCAGAACACGGCTACGTAATTACACGCCACGATGGACTGCTGTGAACTCAGGAAGCTTCACGACATTTAATTGCTATCTTAGTTTTTCGCTTTGTTGTTTTTACTTGTTTGGTGCCTGTCTCCATCACTAAGGACACCTCAGGGAGGGCAGTGAGAGGTCAGTCTTCACTGTGGCCACTGAATAGAGAAGGTATTAAATTTTTGTGGAGTAAAGGAGGGACTGACATGAGCAGGCTTGGGCTTTAGAAAGCAGTTCTAACTTTGGCATCAGAGAATCCAGACACATTATCAAGGCCCTGACTTGGGTCAAATTATTCAACTTCCATCAGCCTCAGCTTCCCAATCTAGAAAATGAACACAATAACAGTAGTTACCTTACAAGCTGCTACTGAGGAATGAGTAAACACAAAATGTATTGGTGGGACACAGACCAGAGGAGAGAGACTAACTAAAAAGTTATTCAAATAATCCAAGCTATTTATCCATGTATGAGGGCTGTGAAGTGGACTGTCTGAGTGTAAATTCTGGCTGCACTTTCTACAAGCTGCATAATCTTTTACTTTCTTCTCCGTCCTCCTTTCCTCCGCTGAAAAACAGAATTTAATTAAAGCAACCATCTTCTGTGAGGGTTATGAGGATTAAACAAGATAGTAATGTCACATCCTTGGCACACTATCCCAGAGCAAATGCTCAAATGTTAGGTGGATCTATGTGAAGATTATTTTAACACTGAGACCTGGCTACCTGAGAGGATGCTTCCTAACCCCCCAACACACACACACACACACAGACACTTCTCCACCGTCCTCAGTGACTCCAATGTATTTGCTTCCACACAGCCTTCACTTGTTTCCCTCACCTACCCTCAAAACCTCATTTAAAACATCAGCCTCCAGAAGAGGGAAGCCTATTGTTATGAATTCCCTTCCTACACACTCTTTCCCCTCCCCCTCTGCAGGTCATACACAGTGTGAGAAGACACAAGGTAATCAAAGGAGTAATCCCACCTCCCCTCCCATTCCTGATGTTAACATCTGTTCACAGCAGCAAAGGCTGGGGAGGTGGTAAGTTTTGCCTCTGCTGCCATTTGCTTGTTTCAGACCTTAACTTTAATTCCTGGGGGCTATCTTAAACTATCAATTTATTAAAAGAAAAATTAAAGAGAAATTATCTTCGGTAATAAAAAATAAACTATGCCTTTAGGCTCAACCCAAGCAACTGATTTTCATTGTGAGAAATCTTATCCTTAATAAGCTCGACTGTACACATAAAATGCATCCAGCAGCACACACACTCCCGACATGAACTCCGACACTAGCCAGCCTGCCCATCAGTAAGAGACTCAGCCACAGACAGGGGTTATCGGCTACTGAAAACAGTTTGACTTGATGTTGTGAAACTGTAGGTTTGCATTTCAGGCCTTCAGAGGTAGGACATAACAAGGATATAAGTGTAATAATTTCTAAAACATTCTAAAGAAGGAAAACAGAGAAGGTCTTTAGATTAAAGGGAAAAAAAAGAACTGTCCAGGTGTTTGTATTCTAGGGGATCACAGGGGATCATGTGCATTTATACAAATAGATGATGTTCACAGAAAATGCCCTAACTTTGCAACAAAGATGAGCTGACATGTCTGTGTACTCTTCCATTTTCATATTTTTGTACAAAAGTTGTTTTTAAAGTTTTGTGTCAAAAATGGTTTATGAGGAACTAGAGTGGGGTCTGAGCCACAAGGGACCAATCTAGCCCACAGGTTCTCTTCTCTGGAGGACTGACTCCATGGGACTCCCTCCTCTGGGCCCTGTGTGCAGGGCCCAGCAATCCGATGTGTCTTTGGGCAGGTCGTTCCCCAGCAGGAAAGAAGTACAGTGACAAGGAGGTAAACAAGGAGAGGGAGACCCTGGGACGGACAACCCGCTGCTCATTTCCCACAGCAAATGTTAAAATCCACTGGCCTAGAAGAGACTGATTTCAGAAGCTGTATTCTTGCCCACCCTTAACCATTACTACATCTTAGAAAACCAAAGTCCCAAGGCGGGGCTGGAACTCAGAGAGCCACACAGAATATTAAGAGTTCAAAACAGCAGTGAGCGCGGCTTTCCCAAGGCCATTCCTTCTGTTGTGGTCTGCAGCCATGGAGGGCTCAGGAGGGTGCGAACCGCTATCTGCGCGGCAGCAGGGCCGTTTTATGGCTGGATGCCCAGATTGTCTAGCTCTGCACACAGCCCTATAGGCTTCTGAGGGCTGCAGAGGAAGAATGCATTCTTAACAAACAGCTCACCATCCCTGCAATAGCTTCTTCACTCACTGAAAGCATCTGTAGCCAAGAAGAGAATTCACTTTTAAACTCCAAAAATGGCACAAAGGGTCTGAATTGTCACCATGCTTTTCACGTGCATCTTTCTCATGTCCCCATTGGAGAAGTGAAAAATTCATATTTCATTTTTCATTAAATTTTAAGTTACAGTTCCAATACATAATTTGTACAACAGAAAAGCTACAGGATTATTTTAATCAAGTTGTTCAAACAAGTTCACTGGGCAAGAATTACACATTTTTTTGTTTGAATGTCACACATACAATCTCTACATAAGATTTTATAGTTATTTCCGATAACAAGTAACCTTTAAATTTTTAAGTAATTATATTCCTGAAGAGAGCTGTGTATAAGTTACCTGGTTCTTTAAATGTTTATGATTGAGTACATCTTAAAGAAAGCTTATTGTATATTATTTTGCAAAGTAAAGAATACTCTCCTTATGAGTGCACATTTAAAAGCTAATTTGCTCAACTCAATACTCTGTAATAACCTATATGAGAACAGAATCTAAAAGAGTGGATATATATATACATATACACACACAGACACACTCACACACACAACTGATTCACTTTGCTGTATAGCAGAAACTAACACAACACTGTAAATCAAGTATACTCTAACAAAAATTTTAAAAATGATAAAGCTAATTTGTAAAAATGTAACTAGTCATGATTAAACTGGCTTAAAGCAAGAAAATCTGCAAAGTGTCCTAAAAAAAAAAGCTGGTTGCTGGTTCTCATTTGATATTCTTCTTGCTTTACTCAAATATATGACATCTTCAAAGTTATATGACATTACTCAAAGTTATTGAGATGTTAACTGTCTTAATTAGGCAAATAATATCTAGTCACCTTCACTATGAAGCCAGTTATCAGACAAAATAAACCATGGTACCAATACTTTTCAAAAAGATTTCCTTACATCAAAAAATCAGAAGACCCTCTGAAATAAAGCTGGATAAAAGGTAAAAACCCATTTAATTGTCTCAAAATCAGGAGTAAGAAGCCAAAACAGTTTCAGTCAAAGAAAAAGAAAAGCAAAACAAACAGAAACAAAGTTCCCTGGTTCTTCCCCTTACAACTTTCCAGGCCCTGCCTGCTCAGGGCCCCAGCTCCTGCTCCCGGAGCTTACCATCTTCCAAGGCCTTTTATAAACCTGCCCCTTGTCACCTCTGTGTTTCTCAGGCTTTCCACACAGGCTTCGGTTGCTCTAAGTAATCTTTGCTTACTCCATCCCCAAATTTTAATTAACTCATATGCTATTCCGATATATAGAACAGCCTCAGACTCCACAGCCAATCTATTTTCTTTCTTATAAAATCTTCTCAGATATCATCTTTACACAATAAACCTGGACTCAGAGGTAAATATTACTGAAAACATATGCATACAATCTCATGGATCTAATTCCTACCAGGGAAGGTTAAAAAAATAAACCATAAAATAGTCTTTAAAATGGCTCTAATTCTCTAAATATTAAGTTGTTAAAGAAGTTATATGATGTCATAGACATTCTATATGCTCAAATCAAATAACAGAGAAATAGACTTTCCCTAGTAATCTCTTTCTCTTTTAGATTTAAAATTAGCATCACATTCTTGAGTCAACCAATAGTAAATTTACATTCAGGACCTTATCACCCCCATTTGGAGTTTGGGAAGTAATGCAAACACCCATTCTCAGCTAGTACTGTAGGAATTTTTATCTTCCATTTCTTTCCAACTGAAAGCTCTCTTCACTAAGGAAAAAGGCTGCCCCCCCACCCCCCCTCCAGCCCTGACCTCCTCCTCCTCCAGCATGGTTTTGGAAGTGAGCCAGATGACAGCATTTGGAAAAGCACACATTTATCTCAGTAAAGCCGGCTGTTTAACAAAAAGGTGGAGGAGGTGAGAAATACTGTAATTTAAAGTTTCCTATATCCCCCCTACCCATGGTTCAGTTATATTTTAATCACTGGGAGTCAAATGAAACAGTTCGCTCTACTTTCCCTTATAATCAGCACTCTCAGGCAACCATTTGTTCCAAAACTCCTAAGCCAACTAAGTATAAACATAAACCTGTTACAAAATAATCTTTGTCAAAGTGTTACAACATATGCCACTTGACAAACAGCAACAACAATAAACACTGCAAGGAGGAAAACCTAAAATGAACACTTACCTGTAACCCAAGTTACTACTAAAGTATTTCAATGCTAGAACCAGGACGAAATAGTTAGGATTAAGTCGTCTTATAGCCTCAGTATCAACTTTTATTTAATTTCACATCTTAATAGTAAATCAGATGTACAAGACCATAAGGTCTTTGATTTGAACAATAAGTATGAAAGATAAGAAGAGGGCTTTTCAAAGTAGACCCACATAATAACATCAGGTCTGAACATATACATACATGAATACACACACACATATATATCTGGGACTCGTATCCTTTCTACTTCTTAACACAGTGCTAGTGCTAGCTTTTAGAAATTATTCTACATCACCATAAGTATAATTTAACTGAAACAATACTTTTACTATCACCACTTTCTGGGCTATCAATTTCTATTGATCCAATGTGAGAAAGACAAAAAGATTTCTAAAACGTCTATTCTTATGAAAACACAAATATTAAAAACTTTCTGTAGGAGAAAACTCTTTCAGTATCGGTGAACAAAGTAATAACTAATCAGACAATTATCATCTGTTTAAACACCAGTAATAAAATTAATTCGGATACTATAACTGGGCTAGTTCTTAAAACCTCATTTTGCATCACTTCTCCCAACAAAGCATCCTTAGGTGTGCCACACTGAAAGGTGTTCAAAGACCTTCACCACTTCCGTGATTCTGGAATAAATTTCTTCAAGTTGCCTTCTGCCAACCAAGTTCATCTGGTCTGGAGCTAAGTTTTATCCTTTATTCTTTCACATACTATTGAAGGAAGTATGGAGTCCATGCACAGAATGGTTGCACCCCCTACACATTCCAAACTGGCCACCGCTGTCTTCTAAGATCACTCAACCCACATTTCCAGTGTCTCAACTCATCCCCATAGTTACTCAATTCTAAATGTAGGAAATAACTTGCATAAAATAAGCCTCCTGCGGGGTCAAATTACACTCAGAGACGTAGCAGTCTCTACACAGCCATCATCTAACTGACCACCTACACCGCAGGACACCGCGGTGAACACCGGATTCAGGAGAAAACATGAAACTCAGCAACACAATGGATTAAACCAGCCAGACGCCTCCAACTTGCAACTAACTCCTTAAATACGCTTAAGTTGGACATCTGCAGAGCACCATTTTGAGTTCAGAATCTGCAGTTCATGCCTAAATATAGCCGAGCAGACCACTCAAATGGAGGTTTGATCTGCCAGAGGTAGAGGTTCGAGACAGTTGCACTCATTTCGCTGAATCCCTGAGACAGTCGAGCGCCCAACACCGCTAGAGGTGCGGCCGGGATCTGCGGCTCCTCCGCCCCCGCCCCGCGACGTGGAGGCAGCAATCCTGCATCTTCCGTGAGATTCCCAAAACTGCGTGTAACCTGCAAGCGAAAGATTCTCCACCGAGTTAACGCGCAGGGAACCCTTGGATCCACATCTGCACATTTAACAGATACGAATCTATTAACGAATCTCATCCACGAGAAAAAGGTGCAGACGAGGCGACGCACGAGTGGAGGTGGCCCCCGAGGCGCTCCGGTTCCGCGCTCCCAGAGACGGGCAGCTGCGGTTCGGCTCCCGTCCCTCGTGCGCATCGCCCCGCAGCCTGCAGCGCCGCGAGCAGCCCACCTGATTCCAGATCCGCGGGAGGCCGAGGGGCCCCTCCATGCTAGCAGAAGCACGCCCGCGCTTGCTCTGAGCCCCCCACTCCCAAACAACGGCGGGAGAGGCCCCACACCGAAAACGCCCGGGTTCGTGCATGCCATCAGAAATGCAAAACCCGCGCGGGTGACTGCTCCCGGAGAACCAATTCCACCAAAGCATCGTTTTACGCACACCACACACGCAATTGCCGTGCGGATCGCACCGGGCACCGCGAGCCTCTCGCCCTGCGCGCGCCCGCACCCGGGCCC
>NW_011494943.1:9201889-9220348 GCF_000754665.1 Bison bison bison | reverse complement strand
CAGACGGGGCGCTCGCGCCCCCTTCCCCGCCCCGCCTTGGCCTCCAACAGGAAGTCGTCCTGGCCCCTGGCACGTGACTCCACCGTATCTGCATACCGGAGGGCCAACTGGCCAATCGGCGCTCTGAACACGAGCTCCGCCCCCGCGCGCCCCTCCCCGGCCCATTGGCTAGTTCCAGCCAAACCACACCCCCTCCTCCCCCTCCCCTTAATACCCGCCCGAGCTGTCTTTCCACAGACCGCGCGGGGAGCGCGCCAGGGTACGAGCGGGTGCGCGCTCCGTGTCGTCGGGCGCGGGCGCGTGCGAGTCCCTGGGGCTCGCGGTCTTCTTGGGGTGCGTGGAAACTCACGCAGCTTCCTTCCTCGTCTGAGGGTGCTGCAACTTCGCATTAGAACGCTCAGCCGTGAGGTGAGGGCCCGGCCGTGCGCGTCCGCTTGGTTCCCCCAGCCGGCCCCCCGCGGCTCTCTAGCCAGGGTTTTGCGCGGTATTTTCACTCGGCGGCGCTGGCCTTGTATTGCAGCGGAGCTCGGCGGCCGCACTGGCGCGCGTCCCGCCCGCGCCGTGCACACGCCCTGTACCGTGCACACACACGTACACGCGCCGGCCTGGGCCAGGGAGCATCCTGCTCGCTGCGCGCCTCCCAGGCGTCCTCCACTGCACAACCGCTCCCCCGGGAGCGCCCTGCTGCGAGCCAAACAAGCCTCGCTGTGTAACCGCCCCCGGGAGACATCCCCTTCCCGGGAGCGCGAGTATTCTGCCCCCACCGGGCAAACTGCTGTTGGGCCGAATCCCGGACGCTCCGGCTCCCGCACCCCAAGGTTCCTTCCCGGCTCTCTGCACCCGGTAGCGGTCCTCCATTCCGCCGCTCTTCCCATACACTCTAGTCATTAATCGTGGGTAAGATCAGGAGCGATGTGCAATTTAAAAGTCACCTTTTAACTTTCGGTTCAAGTCACGAGAAAATATTGAAACCAATATTTCTCTCCATTTTCATGAAGCGTGGTGGAAGCAGGCCAGCTTTCCGCTTTGTGCAGTGGAGGCTCCGCGGTGCTACTTGAAAGTTGTTCGTGTTGGAGGCCATTCCCTGTCTACGTGTCCCCATCTTGAAGAGCAGATAATGACACGCTACTTTCGCAGTGCAATTTTGTTACCGCAAGAGTCTTGCTTTGAAACGTCCGTGGATGAAAGAGACAACAAATTCCCCGCTCTCCTTTCCCTTCGGGGTCCCGTGAGCTAGGCGCACTCCTTTCTTCTTACTGCCATATTTTAAGCTCCCCGGTAGTCAGAGTCACAAACCGCGCTCTAAAATCGTCTTCAAATGTCTGTACTGGGTACTTCCCCTGCTGAAAACCCACATCACTTAGAAGACTCTGATGTCAGCCCGAGTTGATATAGAGACTTCTGCCTTTTCCATTCAGCGTTTTATTTACGTTAATTTTGTTCTTGACTTCCGGAGAAACCTTCATCCTTTGTAGTTTTCAAAGATAAAGGTATCACACGCTCCAGGAGGGAGCGCAAAATAATATCTTCAAAATAGTTGGCATCCACTAAGATTGCTAAATCAATGAGGAATTCAGATAGCTCGGTGAACCCATCATTGCAATAAGCAGAACCTCTTTTGGAAAACTGAACCAAAATTGAATGATTTAATTTTTACCCCTGATGTTGAATTTCTGATTGTAACCTCTCAACTTTTCTCCATCTTCTTTTTACTGTCCCCCTCAATCAGCTAAACCACACAAAATAATTGTCCTCTCGTTACACTATAAACACCTGGAGAAAAGGCCACACTTACTTGATCATAGTTTCTGACCCCAAAATTAGACTCATGTGGGTCTGTAACAATAGAATTCTCAAAATTAGGACTGATCCAGGAACATTGTGGTAGATGATAGCCATGAGTGTAGAGATTGCAGTGTCATTTCTCAGGGGCTATTTGGGCTGAATAAAGTCTGAGCAACCCCCAGGCAAAGTTGTAAAATGAGTCAGTGCATATTTGGGGTCTGTCATCCCTTTATCAGCCCTGCCACTACCACCTCATGACTAAGGTATCGGTTGCAATCTATAAAAATGGGCAACCCCCCATAGAATTACATGTAAAAAGATTAAATATTTAGTGCCGCTCTTAAGTTAAAAAGTCAAGTTGTTAAGGACAGGTGGAGAAGACCTAGCTGGATGCATCTGTGAGAATATAAGAGGCACGCCTGGGATAAGTGTGTGGAAGGTTTGGAGATGAATTTCCATTCCATTCAAAGAAAAATCATAAGTGTTGTCCATAGAAACTCTAGCTTGAAATGTAACAAGATTTGTATCTGGTTTAAGCAGAAATCAGGGTGATCACATCCTCATCTCCATGGATATTACAGAATAAATGATTGCATGGGTCATAAAGGTTGAATTAGCTCGTATGTACATACATACATACATACTCAGTCATGTTCGACTCTGCAACTCCATGGACTGTAGCCTGCCAGGTTCCTCTGTCCATGGAATTCTCCAGGCAAGAATACTGGAATGGGTTGCCATTTCCTTCTCCAGGGGATCTTCCTGACCCAGGGATCAAACCTGTGTCTCTTGTATTGGCAGGCAGATTCTTTACCACTTGAGCCACCTGGGTGAATTAGTTCAGCAGTTCCCAAAGTGTGCTTCCTGGACCAGCAGCATTGGCATCACCTGGGAGCTTGTTAGAAATGCAATTTCTTGAACCCCATTGCCAGGTCTACCGAATCAGAACCTTGGGGGGCATCGAGGTATCTACATCTTTTTATTTTTTTTTTATTTTCTCTACATCTTTTTAAAATATATATTTATTTATGTATGGCTCCGTCGGGTCTTAGTTGCAGCATGTGGGATTGTTGCAGTACTCGGGGCTTCTCTCTAGTAGTGACAAGCAGGCTTAGTTGCCCCGAGGCACAAGGGATCTTAGTTCCCAGCCAGGGATCAAACCAGCATTGCAAGGCAGATTCTTAACCCCTGGACCACCAGGGAAGTCCCATAGGTATCTGCAGCTTAATAAGCCCTCCAGGTGATTTTGATGACTGCTAAAATTTGAGAATAAAAAACTAATCATAAAGGATGCACCTTTTCTCAGGGTCCTATTTGCCTGTGATACTTGCTTCCCTTCCACTCCCAGCTACTTCTGACCACACAAGATTGCTTTACTTCCTCCTGGAGCCCCTCCTTCCCTCCTTCTACCTCCACTGAGTCTGCAAGTAGAATTTGAATCCCAACAGTGGACTCTAAAAGGGAAAATCTTCAAGACTCCAACAAATGATCGCTTTCAGTGAAAATGTAAGGAAGCAGGACTGCTTGTCACCAAGCAGATAGCTGCCTACTTGGCCATAGAAAATGTGATGAATGGGACTTCCCCGGTGGTCCTGTGTCTAAGACTCCATGCTTCTGGTGCTGTTTCAGTCCCTGGTAGGAGAACTAAGATCCCACATGCCACATGGCACAGCCAAAAAAAAATGTGATGAACTTAAAGCCTTTCAGACAGGGCAGAGAGGATGGGGTGTTGGTTCTCAAACTCTGTTCATAAGAATCACCACAGTAGCTTGTTTAAACACAGACTCATCTGGGTCTAAGGTGAGACCTGTGAAGTTGCGTATTTAACCAGCTCTCTGAGTGGTTCTGGTGCAATCATCCTCCCACTTTAACCGAGGAAAATACTGGAGTGGAGACAAAAATCTTAAGATGTGAGCCAGGCTGAACCTCAGTGCCACTGATACTGGCTGTTTGACCTTAGACAGTTTCCTGGGCCTCACGCTTCTCCTTTGTACTCCTCCCTGAGTTAGAGATTCTCGTTGAACGATGACTGAACCTGTGTTATGTGCCAGGTGGTGGACTGGGTGCTGGGGATTTAGAGCTGAAAGCCTTGACTTATGATTACAGTACATACACGGTGCTGAAGAGGGCAGGAAGGGAGATCCAGGTCATTCTGGAGTGCTCAGAAAGACCACCCTGAGGTCTTGAAGGATGCAAGGGGAGCCACAGTTAGATGGCTGCAATGGTCAAGAGCTAATGGATGAGCACTGAAGACACAGGGAACAGCCAGGAGAAAGGAGATTGAAGAGAGCACATTCGCTTGGTCAGGGGGCTGCAAAGTGTCAGAAGAGTCAAGACAGCTCACATGGAAGGGAAAGTGGGAGAGGTGAGCAAAGGCCAGATCATAAGGAGCAGCTCACGTCACATTGAGGGATTAGGATTTTTTCCTGAAGGCCTTTGAGTGCTTCTAAACCTTATTATACTTGGCTGTCCTAGAGATCTCTTCAGGAACATTGTACATGATAGGGAGAAGAAGGATAAGACAGGGAAGAGGAGGCAGAGGTTGATGGCAAAGTCACACAGCGGGGAGATGAGAAACTGTGGAAGGAGCTAGAGTGACCCTAGAGGGCAAACAAAAAGGATCCCTTTGAGACAGAACTGAATTCATTAATTAGTTTGCACTGGGTCTTTGTTGTGGTGCCAGGGCTTTTCTCTGGTGTGGCACAAGGGCTTAGTTGCCCCGTGGGACGTGGGATCTTAGTTCCCCGACAAGGGGTCAAACCCACGCCCCTGCATTGGAAGGCAGATTCTTTAACCACTGGACCACCAGTGAAATCCCTGAAAGATCATTTTAACTCCAGGAGACTCTGTGGGACTTAGGGACTGATAGATAGAGGTGGGATCTGGGAAACAAGGGGTAAGTCTGGTTGGGTCCATTTGGCACTGGAGGCACTGGGGCCAGCTAGTGGCATGGTCAGATCTGCAACTGAGGAGAAATGTCTGGGCTGGAGAAATCTTTCTGGGGTGGTCTGCATAGTGGTGGATGTTGAAGGCAGGGCATAGATGATTAGCTGGGGGTGTTGGTTAGGAGGCAAGATAAGAAGGTTGAGTGCTGAGCCTGAGCGACACTGAGGAGGAGGAGAAGAGCCCTAAAGGAGTTTGAGAAGGGACTACCCAGGCTTCGGAATCCTGTGCAACTGAAGACACCAGGAGGGGAATGGGTCGTCAATGGTGTGGCAGCGAGGCCCACATGGTAAGGACAGGAAGTGTCTACCAAACTGGGCAACCTTGAGGTCATTTTGTCATCAGCAGAGGTGGTGGGGAGCCGGGGGCAGCAGGCTGGAGAAAGAACAGGAGGGGTGAGCACATGGTTGAACTGTGTCCCCACCCCATCCTACTCCCTGCCACGGGCTTCCCTGGTGGCTCAGTGGTAAAGAATCTGCCTGCAGTGCAGGAAACACAAGAGACGTGGGTTTGATCCGTGGGTTGGGAAGATCCCTTGGAGAAGGAAATGGCCACCCACTCCAGTATCCTTGCCTGAGAAATCCCATGGACACAGGAGTCTGGCAGGCCACAGTCCATGGAGTCACAAAAGAGTTGGACACAACTTCAGTTCAGTTCAGTCACTCAGTCATGTCCAATTCTTTGTGACCCCATGAACCACAGCACGCCAGGCCTCCCTGTCTATCACCAACTCCCGGAGTCTACCCAAACCCATGTCCACTGAGTCCGTGATGCCATCCAGCCATCTCATCCTCTGTCATCCCCTTCTCCTCCTGCCCTCAATGTTTCCCAGCATTAAGGTCTTTTCCAAAGAGTCAGCTCTCCACATCAGGTGGCCAAAGTATTGGAGTTTCAGCTTCAGCATCAGTCCTACCAAAAAACACCAAGGACTGATCTCCTTTAGGATGGACTGGTTGGATCTCCTTGCAGTCCAAGGGACTCTCAAGAGTCTTCTCCAACACTACAGTTCAAAAGCATCAATTCTTCGGCGGAGGAGCCTGGCGGGCCACAGTCCATGGAGTCACAAAAGAGCTGGACACGACTTAGTGAGTAAAAAAAAAACAGAACTAACATAGCAATTGTTCAAGTAGTACACAGGTTATCTTAAAAGGTTAGAAGGAAATCAAGCTGGAAAGATATGACAGCATGGAGAGCTACCAGACTGGGGAATTAGAACTTGATTAGTGTGTGTTGGTGAGCTACTGAAGGTTTTAGGCAGGGAATATGAGCAAAGCTATACCAGGGGCTGGTTATGCAGGCAGGACCACTGTAGCATGGGTCATAGTGGGAAGCACGACAGTCCAAGCCATCACTCATTCATTCATTCATTCATCCACTCATGTATTCTAGTTAATGCTTGTCTTCGCTAGACAGCACTTTCCATGATGGCAGAGAGTGCTTGCTTTTTTGACTCACTACTTTGTCCCAGCACCCACACAGTACGTGGCTCACTGCAGGTGCTTACTACCTGCCTGTGGAAGGAGGAAGAGACAGACATCAAGCATGCAGAGATAAGTAGGGTGGTGTCCATGCTGAAAGAACTGAAGGCATTTTGGAGAGAGACATGAACTTGGCCACTAATTAGAGTGCAGGAGATTGGGGGTGTGGAGCGCAGGAGTCAAAGTGACTCAGATGATGAGCTGGGAGATTGATAGAAGGGTGGTCCCAGGGGCAGGAATAGGAGGGTCGGAGGAGGGTCAGTCAACACTGAGATGACAATTCATCTTTAGTAATATCTGAGTAAATGCATCACCAACCACATTCAGTCTGTTGTAAAATCAACCCAACGGAGTCTCAACCCCATTTCAACCAAGCTCTTGTCCCACTTTGTTATCCCAGTGGTGCGGCCGCGAGTTCAGATGTCTGCTCTGCTCTGATGTTGGGGCTGGATTCCCACTGGTTTCCTGTGGGGCATTAATTAAGTGTCCAGCCATTTCCACACCATGTCAACTGGTTCACGGCTGTACCCCCAGTGCGTGCCACATAACAAGTGCTCAATAAACATTTGTTGTTTGAATGAAATGGTTTTCTGTTCCGGGCATTTACTGGTTTCCCTCTGCCCGTGGGTGGCAGGGGAGCCAACATCCAGAGATGACACTGCAGAGTGGGTGAGTACCAGGGGAACAAGGCAGGGATTGGCACTCTGTGCTTAGCGTTCCATGAATGTAAAGGCAGGGAAGCCAGTTTGGAGAACAAAAGCAGAGTTCCCTTGGCAGTTCGGGTAATGGAAACAAGTCTGACCTCAGCTGCTGTTAAAATCAACAGGATGAATAATTAGAAGAGGAAAGCCAGAGAGAACTCACAAGCTGTTGCAGCTGCCCAAAGCACGGTTTTCGATCAATTGATGATACAGTAAGAGTGAGGGCAGGTCACTGTGTGTGCCGTCTCCTGTGTTGTGAGGGTGCTCCCCTCCTCCTAGGGGACAGTCCAGCTCTTAAACCAGGGCAGGAAGCTCGGGGAGGTGTGCTATTGTTGACTCTCAAAGTCGCCCCTGGGACATCACCTGTGTGTTGGAAAGCCTGACTCTGGAAATTATCGCTGAAATCTGCTTCATCCACAGTGAAGCTTCAAGGGTCAGGGACTCTGGGAGCTGCATAGGATTGGGACTCCAGCATCTGCAGAGAGTCCGTCTTCTTGTAAAAAGACTGTGCTGAGTACTGCAAACCTGTTTCTTGCTGGAGTGCCACCCATGGTGAACGCCACATACAAAAATGTGTAGATTCTGGTGTGTGGTGTGAGTGTGTGGTATATGTGTGTGTGTGTCTAGCCAGAAGTGGGGGAAGGGAGCCCAACCTGGTGAAATCCAGAGGTTGCCAAACCTAAATTTGGTGTGTGATGCGATCTGGAGTCAGCCAAGAGGTTGTGGGTATTCATCTCCTGTAGCCTGGGCAGGGTTCCCAGCTGCCAGTTTTCAGACCACGGGTTTACTGTGATCCTGGAAAAACAGGGAAGCTAGATAATGATGTTCTCACCCTATTTTCTCATCATAGCAACCGCTTATTTGTTTATTTTTGTTTATTTTCTTCTTTCCAACTATAAAATAATACAGGCTCTTTGTGGGAAAAAAATGCAGAAAATATGGAAAGAAGGAAAGAAGAAAAATATCACATTGTTCCAATCCTCAAAGAAGCCTATGTGAGCATTTGAATGTGTTTCTTTCCAGACTCGTATCTTAGCATAAGTTTGAAAAGCAGAGACATATTCATGCTCTACGAATTGTTTTGGAATTAGTCTCTGGGGAAAAGAGAAACATGTTTAGTCTAGGAGTGAAAAACTTTTTCACATTATAATTTTTTCCTCTTATTACAAGAAACTCTATAAAAACCATCTTAATGGCATTCATACTGTTTTATCAAGTAAATTTGCCATAACTTACATAACGAATCTCCTACTAGATACAAAAAAGTCTTAGATCTAAGTCCTCATCTCTGATTGGACCTGGGGGCTTATAATACCATTTAGCCACCAAAGATGATATAGCAGTGCCTTTGGAGGGGTCAGCACCGTTTTGTTACCAGTATGTTTTTGTATTTATTTGAAAAATTATTTATTTATTTTTGGATGCACTGGGTCTTATGGGAAAGCAAAAGTTGCTCAGTCATGCCCGACTCTTTGCGACCTGGTGGACTATACAGTCCATGGAATTCTCCAGGCCAGAATACTAGAGTGGGTAGCCTTTCCCTTCTCCAAGGCATCTTCCCAACCCAGGGATCAGACCCAGGTCTCCCGCATTTGCAGGCGGATTCTTTACCAGCTGAGCCACCAGAGGTCTTAGTTGCTCTGCACAGGCTTTTCTCCAGCTGCGGCCAGTGGGGCTACTCTTTGTCATGGTGCACGGGCTTCTCATTGCGGTGGCTTCTCTTGTTATGGATCACGGACTCTGGGCACATGGGCTCAGTAGCTGTGGCTTGTAGGCTCTGGAACACAGCCCAGTAGTTATGGTGTATGAGCTTACCTGCTCCTCGGCATGTGGGATCTTCCCAGACCAGGGATCAAACCCGTGTCCCCTGCATTGGCTGGTGGATTTTATCCACTATGCCATCAGGGAAGTCCTGGTGTTTTAGAAAAAGCATCTTTGCTTTCTTCCACCTGTTAAAAGATGGGAACTTACCCCTGAAGAACAGATGTCAGTGGCTGCTGCATTTACTGGAGGAAAATCTTATTTCCATGAGTCTTCACTGTTAAAGCAGGTGAAGCCTTGGGCAGCCTCAGTTTTCCTGCTGCCTCTTGGCGATCTGACTTCCTTCTCCAGCTATGCATGGAGGAGATGCTGCCTGACCTCAGGGCTGACGTGCCCTTGGAAAGCCCACTGGATGCTGCCCTGGGGACCAGTATGGAGCCCTACAACCCAACGCTCCTGACCCCCCCACCAGCTTAGCCGAGCAGGAGTGAACGACTCCCCAGAACCCCATCAATGACTAGCTCAGGCTCCTCTGTCCAGAGACCCGTGTCAGAAGAATCAGCACACTTCCTTTAGCCACTGGGCACAGCCGGGCCTTTGTGTGTTGGGGTCAATCCTGGCTCCTAATTGGCAGTGTAGACAATGGGCCTCTGTGTCTGTTCCCAGAAGACAGCGGCATTCTGGGGAAATGACACGCGTTTCAATGTACAAAAAAAAAAAAGGAGCAGAGCTTTATGTCCCAGCAAAAAAATTCTTTGGAGACTCCTGTACTTATCACTAAAAGACCTTATTATATGTCATCCAAATGGCTGCAACAGCAAGCTCTTTGGGGATTTCGGGTGTGGGGCCAAATGTGCAGTGATGGGCAGCCGGCAAGACTGTATTGGACACAGTGGAAGAGTCTTACCTGCCACAGTACCTGCCATGGAGAACCTCTACCCCAGGTCCAACTCAAGCCAAAGACGGCAGCCATCAGAGAGAGGAGGAAGACAGACAGAGAGAGCAAGAGGGAGAGGGAGCTTCTTTCCCACAAATGGTCCAGAGGACTTGGGAGGCATGACGTGTGGGCTCCCACCCCACGGGGTCCTTGCAAGAGGAGATATGAAGGCACCTGTGGCTAGGCCGTTGCATAGGTAGCAGCAGCTTCCCCAGCTGTTTGCAGCAGAAACTTGGAGGCGGGAGTCTCCGGGTGCCGCCTGGGACTCAGCAGCCGTTGTCCCTTTGTGTCCAACTCTGGCAGCTGGTGAGGTTGGGAGAGGGGAGGGTGGCAGATCCAGTAGCCATGCCTTGTGCGTCGCTGTATCAGTCAGTGTTCTGAGAGGCAGAGAATCTGTGGGAGAAGCTGGGGGTGGGGTGGGGGGGGAAGGGAAAGAGATTTATTTTAAGGATCCGAGTCTTAGTTGTGGCATGCAGGATCCTTTTTTTTTTTTTTTTTAACTGAAGCATGCAGGATCTCATTCCCTGACCCCTGACCAGGGATTGAACCTGGGGTGCCTGCATTGGGAGCACAGAGTCTCAGCCATTGGAAGGGAAGTTCCTATTAAGGAATTTGTAACTGAGCAAAGCCCCATGGCCGTCCCAGAACAAGACTCCTTCTCCCCAAGTTGTGTCCTCCGCCTGCCTTTTGTCTGTAGAAAAACTTTAGTCAAAGAATAAATTTAATCAGAGAAGTGAGAAAATGCACAGAGAAAGGAAAACAGTCAAGCAAGACAAAATAATAATAGTTTAGACATTAAACAAAGTCAAGGACTTTTAGTTCCTCCTCCAGGGCTATAGATAATATTCTGAACCACGTCCTTGAGGCTGTTTTGCAGATACTGAAACCCCCACCAGGTGGAAGAAGTCAACTGTATGCTGCCCACAAGCACGGAGACCCCAGAAAGGTTGGAACCCAAAGTTGATAACATTGACTCCTGATGACCTCATCACCGGCCAATCAGAAGAATATCAGGAAGCTGATCACACAAACCGCAACCCCTCTCTCTCACCCTGAAGGCCTTTGGGGAGTTGGGCCTCTTAAGCATTAGCTGCTCTGGACTCCTTGCCTGGCACCCTGAGATAAATGCTGCACTTTTCCTTCACCGCAAACTGGTGTCAGTGGGTTGGCTTTCCGGTGCCCGGGGCGAGCAAACCCAATGTTGGTTCCCTAACGGACTGATTCAGGTGACTGGGGTGGGGGATGCTGGCAAGTCTGAAATCTGCAGCAGGCTGGAGAGTTAGGTGGGCTTCCCTTGTGGCTCAGCTGGTAAAGAATCCGGTAAAGCTGGTAAAGGCTGGAGAGTTAGGTAAGGGAAGATGTTCCCATCTCATCTGAAAGCAATCTGGAGGCAGAACTTGTCCCTCATGGAAACCTGAATCTTTTTCTCTTTTCCTCTGAAGTCCCTCAGCTGATGGAGGAGGGTCATCTCCTTTACTCAAAGCCTCCTGGTTGAAATGTTAATAACATCAAAAAAAAAAAAAATCTGAAAAATACTGTCAGAGCGACATCTCTACTGGCATTTGACCAAACCATGGGGCATCTTCGTGTGATCCAGACAAGTTGATGTGTAAAATTAACCAGCACCATGGCCCTGGTGTGTGAGGTGGTAGGTGGGCACTTGATATTTTCAGACTGCATGGACCACTGACCAGGATCACCCTCCCCTTGGCCTCGGCCTTGCTCTCCTCCCTGGCATCTACTCCCACCTGGTACCCTGTATGCTTTACGTAGTTATTTGCCGGGGCCTGTCCTGAACGTGCGTCTGTCCTGTCCTCAGTGCCCAGCAGAATGTCTGACACACAATAGTGAAGCCAAAGTCAAAGTGTTAGTCGCTCAGTCGTATGCAACTCTTTGTGACCCCGTGCACTGTAGGCCAGCAGGCTCCTCTGTCCCTGGGATTCTCCAGACAAGAATCCTGGAGTGGGTAGCCATTCTCTTCTCCAGAGGATCTTCCCAACCAAGGGATCAAACCCACATCTCCAGCATTCTGCTCCAGAATCCAGCAGGCAGATTCTTTACCATTTGAGCTACCAGGGAGGCCCTCCCTCAATAAATTTTTGTAGAATGAATGAATTTGAAGGGTAGAGATGCCCACCAGCAGGTCCTTACCTGTGCAGGGTCCTGCCATCTTCTGTCACTTGAACAGTACTTTGCTCCAGATGGTCCTTGTTGGATGATAGATTTTTTTCCTCCCCCCACGGAGGTTGTGAGATTCTGGAGGTTTGGGGCTGTTCCAGTTAATCTTGATTTCCCAATGCCTGGCACAATGCCTGGCATAGACCAGGGAGCTCAGTAAAATGCGGAATGATTGGATGGGTCCATCAACAACTTCATTATTAATTCCTCACAACCTTTTGTGTCCTGACAGTCTCCAAATTGCCATTTCAATCTTTGCTTCTCATCCCCACACCAACCCCCACACCCCTGCCCCCACCACCTCACAGAGTCCATGTAACTTAACTCTCAGAGCCATTCTAGTGATTTTCTGGGCACCTGGCCACTTTATAGTTGGCCCTAAGGCCCATTTCTCCCAGTTGTGAGCACCCTCCTGCATCCCGGGGTTGGACAGACTTTTCACAGAATCTGTCCCTCCTTAATCAAGTGGAGGGAACTCTTGTGATTTGGAGGGATTTATAGATACCCACCCACCATTCACAGACCTTTATAGCAATACAGATCCATTAGACAATCATTCAGAGAGAGATTAAAATAATGAAGGTGAGAATAAAGTGAAGATACTGTCCTGTAGGAACTCCATTAATCATCATTTGTGGCTTAAATAAGAAAGAGTTATCATCCCAGCCCATTAAAGAAAGTTGTCAATTAGGCACCATGTTAGACCTTGGAAAATTGTTCCCTGAAGAGAATTTTAGGAGGGCAGCCATGTCCCTGTGATAAATTTATCACCAGAGAGCCGAGTATGGTTCCTTGGACAAAGATGGGTGTATTCAAAATACCAGACAAAAGATACTGTCCTCAACACAGTTCTATAGAGAATCTGGAGAAGGTTGACAGAGGAGTGGTTAGCCATTCCCTTTTGCAGGGGATTTTCCTGACCCAGGGACAGCACCTGGGTCTCCTTCATTGCAGGTGGATTCTTTACCATCTGAGTCACCAGGGATGCCCCAGACAGACGGAGAGCTTTAGGAACTCTAGGATTCCCTGGAATGGTTTCCTGAGGTCAGAGGATCACCCACTTTTTAAAGAATGACCTCATACCCAATTTGAAATTTAAAAAATGCTTCAAGTTGTATTTTTATAATAGCATATATTTAAAAAACAATCCATTAAAAAAATAGATCAATATATATCAGTTATGCAGCTGTTAAATGTTTACAAAAACTGTAGATTGAGTTAGAAAAGTGAAATGTCAGTGGAAAAAAGGAAAACATCAAATATATAGACAATATGGAACTTCCTTGGTGGTCCAATGGTTAAGACTCTGTGCTTCCAATGCAGGGGGCAAGGGTTCAATCCCTGGTCAGGGAACTAGGATCCCACATGCCAAGTGGTATGGTCATAAAAAATACAATATCTAGATATCTAGGTATCTGGATTGCATATAAAATTGCCTGCATATAGGAAAACAACTGAAAGGAAAAGCCCCCAAAATGCTAATAATTGTTGTCTTGGGTGGTGAGATTATTGATAACTTTTACTTTTTAAAAATAATTTCCTATATTCTCAAAATGTTCTCTTTTGGGCAAGTGTGGATCCGTGCACTCCCTGCCAGCAGCAGTAGGCATTGGGGATTTTGAGGTTCAACTCTGCTTTCCCTGTGGTGATAACAGTCGCTCCAGTTTTTATTTAAGGACCCACCCCCCGCTTTTAATGACTAACAATGAGTGGTTATTATTCTTATAGGATTCTAGAGAGTCTCTGGAGTCTAGCCAGACATCTCATCCTCCCACTTATTGGACTGGTAGTGAGCTGGATCTCGGATCAAGTGAAGCCCATCAAGCCCAAACAAGGCTATGCCATTATTTTTATTCGAACTACTGGGAAACCGGAGTCGTCCCCCCTTGGATGTGAAGCTGAGACCATATAGGAGGAGAGTCCATCCGGGAATCAAGCCAAGGGAGTTAAGAGCAGAGATGGGCAGTGACAAGTCTTGATAACATTGTGTGAGCTCCAGGATCAAGCACATCTAAAGCCAGCCCTGTCTTCAGTCTCCGGAGCCAACACATTTTCTTGCGCTTAATGCCACTGAACTGGTTTTCTGAAATCTGCAGCTAAAGGACCGCTTTTCCCATCCACTGTCTTTGAAGAGCCTCCTGTCTGAACAGTCATCACAGATAGATGACTGCAGGTGAACCTGGGCTCTGACAGGTTCCCAGGAGGAACAGGCACCTGAGCTGAGTTTTGCAGGAATCTTCTGAGTTAAAGCTTGGAAGCTGTGAGCATCCCCAGAGTACATGGTGTGAGGCAGGAAGCAGCATAGGACTAGGGGGCTGACCCCACAGGGCAGGGCTTGAATCCCTGATGTGTTCCTTGATACCCATGCCCAGTGACTCCAGAAGCCTGGATGAGAGATTGCAGGTGCAAACACAAGCCAGTAAGCTCTGAAGGCTGCGTGGGGGCCTTCAGGAGTGCAGCATCTCCTGGGACACAGCATTTCCTCTTCTAGAGTGGAAAAATTTATGCTCTGTCAGAAGGGAATTCTGCCTGATGGAAGGCTGCGTTTCACTGTCGTCTGGTCCTGGACTGCCAGACCAAGCTTCAGAGAGGGAACGATGGGGATAAAAAAAACAAACCTGGCACTAAAGTGCCTGGGGAGGAGATTTTGCAGTAAATAGGGGTGGTTTTGGATTCACAAGAATGTATATACCGCATTGTCGGAGTGGAGCAGGCGAGGGGAGTTTGACGGTGAGGAGCTGGAGTACATTTTTCTTCTGCTTCTGGCAAAAAAATGTGTTTGCAATAGAAATGCCATTCAATAAATAAATAAGTAAATAATGAATAAACCATCAAACCTTGCTTTGGGTTTCCACTGACAATCAGAAAGAGAAGCAAGTTCAAGCAGATTATCAAAAATGATGATAAGAAGGGAGGTACCAAGTGAAAGAGGAAGATGTTGTCATAGGGCATGAAGGCCAGTCTAGAAGTGTCCCTGGATAAATACTAGCGGAAAGGGGATGGCTGGTTTGATGCAGACAGATCAGAAGGGAGGACTTTAGATTGAATAATGCCCTGAAAGATGTAGGGATTACAGGCTCGGAGGTGATTTCCTGAGGGACAATGCTCAAGTGCCTCATTTTATTGAAAATCGGACCGTGTGAAACAGGGTCAAATTAAGGGACCTTTCTCAGCAGTTACCTGAGGGGCCTCTTCTCTCTAATTACCAGGATCGCACTGGTAAAACCACCCCATTGTTCAGCCTGGCTTCTGAGGACGCTTGAATGCAAAGCACCATGTTTATCTGATATTCTCCGAAGTAGTTGATCTACCAGAGTAATGAAATGGTGGTTTATTAGGTTAATTGCTGCAGCAAGCAAAACCAAACACACACACACAGAGACAAAAAAAGAGAAAGCCTCCCAAACTTCTGGGAACATACATTTTGAAAATAGCAGGACTTCCCTGGCTGTCCAGTGGTTAAGACTTGCCTTCCAGTGCAGAGGGTGGGAGTTTCTTAGTCAGGGAGCTAGGATCCCACATGCCTCCTGGCGGAAAACCCAAAACATAAAACCGAAGTAATATTGTAACAAATTCAATAAAGACTTTAAAAAGTGTATTAATTTAAGAAAAGAAAAATAGATACGTAAGATTGTGCAAATAAAATTTAACTGTGGGGCCCTAATTTTCTTCCCCATAAATCAGTGTGATGACTAGATTACACAGAGCCTTCTGACAGCAAACAGGAAAAGTCCACCTGCTCTAGAAGTATAGACTGCCCCGGGTGATGTCCATCTTGAGAGCCTCAGGATTAACCTGGAACCACAGTCCCTACTTCCCTCCACTTCTAATTCACTATGATTGTAAAATGTACCGTCTGCTGACGAGTTTCTCTTGACATTGATCATAAAATGTACCTCTCTTTTGAGATTACAAAGTGAAAAACATGTTTATTTTCAAATGGAGAAAATGCAGTCTTAAAAACTATGATTAGTCTTCGTTGTCCATTTTTGTCTGTTTCTGCCTCTCTTTTTCACTGTTTCTTTCCTTTCCCTCCTCCATCCCTTTCTCCCTGGTTTCAGCTTGGAAATTTACACCGAGGAGGGATGGGTAGGAAAGGCTGGCCCACGCACTTTCAGTGAAACAATCCCTGTTTGCCTGGAGACCTGTTCAGCACTGATGACCTCCTCTGGGAAAACAACCTTCCCAGCAGAAAAACAGAACTTTGCTATCTGGCCTATCCACCCCCCTCCCCACTCCAAATCCCTCTGCCCCTTGGCCTTAGGTAACTGACTTCCGTTCTCTGAGTCTCCTGTTGGAACAGTGGAAATAAGATCCTGTTTCAAAGGTTATTGAGACCCGTGAGTATGAGACGATGCCAATAGAACTTTACAGAAAGCTTCAGACATATGGTAGCTGTTCAATAAACATCCAGAGGGACTTCCCTGGTAGTCCAGTGGTTAAGAATCCACCTTCCAGGGCAGGGGACGAGGGTTCGATCCCTGGTTGGGAAACTATTAATGAGATCCTGCATGTTGCAGGGCAAGTAAGCCCATGTGCCACAGCTGCTGAGCCGGTGCCTCAACGAGATAGAAGCCGGAACGCCACGAGGAAAGATTCTGTGCGCTGCAAGTAAGACCCGACGCAGCCAAATAGACAAATAGATGTTGAAAACAATTCAGCTCCTTTCCTTCTCGTGAAACTCTTTATGTAATTTGGGAGATTTCTTTGCTGGCTTGACATGCAAATGGACTCTTTAAACGGAAATAAACTAGATTTCTAGGCCATCGTCTCTCAAGGTCGTGGAGACCCAAGTCCTGTTCCCCGAATATCAGAGAAGCTTTTAGAGTTTGGAAAACTGGGAGGAAATCATGAGAAAGGGAATAGACAGAGACTAGAGATCCAAAGAGATGGGAATACCAGACCACCTGATCTGCCTCTTGAGAAACCTGTATGCAGGTCAGGAAGCAACAGTTAGAACTGCACATGGAACGACAGACTGGTTCCAAATAGGAAAAGGAGTACGTCAAGGCTGTATATTATCACCCTGCTTATTTAACTTATATGCAGAGTACATCATGAGAAATGCTGGGCTGGAAGAAGCACAAGCTGGAATCAAGATTGCCAGGAGAAATATCAATAACCTCAGATATGCAGATGACACCACCCGTATGGCAGAAAGTGAAGAGGAACTCAAAAGCCTCTTGATGAGGGTGAAAGAGGAGAGTGAAAGAGTTGACTTAAAGCTCAACATTCAGAAAACGAAGATCATGGCATCTGGTCCCATCACTTCATAGGAAATAGATGGGGAAACAGTGGAAACAGTGTCAGACTTATTTTTGGGGGCTCCAAAATCACTGCAGATGGTGACTGCAGCCATGAAATTAAAAGACGCTTACTCCTTGGAAGGAAAGTTATGACCAACCTAGATAGCATATTCAAAAGCAGAGACATTACTTTGCCTACAAAGGTCCGTCTAGTCAAGGCTATGGTTTTTCCAGTGGTCATGTATGGATGTGAGAGTTGGACTGTGAAGAAAGCTGAGCGCCGAAGAGTTGATGCTGTTGAACTGTGGTGTTAGAGAAGACTCTTGAGAGTCCCTTGGACTGCAAGGAGATCCAACCAGTCCATTCTGAAGGAGATCAGCCCTGGGTGTTCTTTGGAAGGAATGATGCTGAAGCTGAAACTCCAGTACTTTGGCCACCTCATGAGAAGAGTTGACTCATTGGGAAAGACTCTGATGCTGGGAGGGATTGTGGGCAGGAGGAGAAGGGGATGACAGAGGATGAGATGGCTGGATGGCATCACTGACTCGATGGACATGAGTCTGAGTGAACTCCGGGAGTTGGTGATGGACAGGGAGGCCTGGCGTGCTGCGATTCATGGGGTCGTGAAGAGTCAGACACAACTGAGCGACTGAACTGAACTGAGAGATCCAAAAAAAAAAAAAGGCAACCATAAAGGAAGTACGAAAGGAAGGATGATGTGACATATCAAAGCTCAGGTAAGAACCCTCTCATGGATGTTTGCTCTGGGTTGTGAGAAAGGAAGAGCAGCATTTCGCTGGGGGTCCAGTGGCTGAGACTCGGAGCTCTCAATGCAGGGGGGGTCCAGGTTCTATCCCACATGCCATGACTAAGAGTTTGCATGCCGCAACTAAGATTGAAGATCTGAGTGCTGAAACTAAGACCCGGGAGTGCCAAATAAATACCTTTTTTTTTTTTCCCAAAACAAGACCAGGGAGATTTTTGCATGCAACAACACTGCCTGACGCCAGCCAGCTCGCTGAAACTGGTTTCACTGAGAGCATGAAGGTGGCCTAGCGTGGTGGCTTTCCAACTGTGAGAGGAGGTCCACTCGGGGGTGAAATACAGCTTGTGGGCTGTGAAAAATACAAATAGAAAAGAAAAAATTACATTAGAAATAGAAAAACTGAAGAGAAGAGAAAATATCAGTGTGGGAGGCCTCCATGAGGGAGAGACCTTTGTGACGTGATGCATTTGTCTTGGTTATTTATATAGTTGTCTGTGTGTGTGTTTCTAGGGTCACATGGTGTCATCTGTCTCTTATGGTGGGTCTTAGCCAAGGAGACTGGAAAGCCACTGACCTGGAGAGCCCCGGGCAGAAAGGTGTTGCCCAGGAGGGAGTTTTGGAAGTGGTGGAGGAGCAGAGGGGAGGGGAGGAGGGAGGAGGAGAA
>NW_011494943.1:9199587-9201789 GCF_000754665.1 Bison bison bison | reverse complement strand
GGAGGAGGGGGAGGGCAGCGCTGGGAGTTGACCTGGAAGCTAGACACCTGGGTGGCTCCCCTGACCACACTAAAATGACCAGCCTTCCCTGGAGGACTCTCCCTCTGGGCACTGGGTGTGGAAGTGCCTCTGGGTCCCGTTCTCAGGGGTCTTGGGTCCCTGCTGGACTCAGGTTGCATAGCTACCTTGCAACCTTCACCACCACACTGGTGATCCCAGAGCCCTGACGCAGAGGCCAGGGGCAGTGGGTTCCTGGCTCCAGCAGCACATCTGGGAGCATCTCCATCACCAGCCTCCCCAGGATCTGGGGAGCTGCACCCTTTTTTCCTCCTGATCTCTTCCTTTCTTACCGACTCTGCTCTAATGAGGGGGCTGGAGACAGAGGACAGCCAGAGAAGAGGGAAAATTCAGCTGTGCTGCTGGGACGTGGGTGTGTGGGGTGGGCAGACGGGAGGTGGGGGCTCTGGTGTCCTGATTGGAGGTGGGCACCTGGCTATCAGTTCTCAGAACCCCAGCTTCATCCAGCAGCAGAGCTGTGGACTGTGTGACGAATAAGGAGGGGAGGTTCTTCCGGAAAAGGGTGGGGTTGCAGTGGTTCAGCCCCATAGGGGCAATTCTGGGAGGGCAGTTCATGATGGCCCAGAGATGCCGGAAAAGCCCCCTCCCTGCGGCCCTTCCCCCTGCTGCCTGGAGCCAGGCAAGCCCTGGGCCCCTGCTTTCCTGAGTGTTTTGGGTCCAGACCCGAAGGAGGCGGGAAAAGGTGTTTGGCCAAGGGGACCTTTCTAAGGCTCATCACGAAGCGCCTCTGCCTGCCTAATCACAGCCTGACCCCGCCTAATTCCTGAGCCCGGAAACAGGGAAGCCACTTGTCCAGGTGGAAAAGTGACCCAGTGCCCCAGGGAGAAAGGGGGAGTCTGACCTCAAAAGGGAACATCTGTCCCCCAACTTATTTCCTGGAACAGGAAGGGTTTGGAGCAGTGTGTCTCCGTGGATCCGCCCCCTGCACTGTGATCAGAGGCAGACAGCAGGGCCTCAGTGCCCGTCCACCAGGGTCTCCATGCCCGTCCACCGGGGTCTCCCTGCTGTGCAGCCGCTGGTGACCCAAGTGCCACAGCCACTGAGGAAGGCTTCCGTGGCTACAGGAGTGGAGACCCGATACCCCTCCAGTCAAGACCCATTCAGGCCGGGTTCATCGAGTGTGTGTGTCCACCCACAGGCCCAAAGGAAGTCTTTGCCAGGCAAAAGCAAACAGGAAGAACATGTCTGTGTGTTCTATTCTACAATGACCTTTTAAATATGTGACAAACAGTTAAAACAAAAGGCCATTTAGCTTTTATGCCTGTGATTCGTGGTGTCCATTCCAGTTAATTACAGTGATTTAAAAACATCTGCATTTAATAAAAAACCTTCCTTTCCCCCTCTTCTCTGTTCACCACCCGCCCCTGCTGCCCCCCGCATCCCAATCTTTCTTCAGGCCACTGGGCTAACGCAGTAATTATCATCTCCACCAACCACGCCACAGCATCAAACGAGCACGTAGAGACTTCTGGAGGCTCTGAGAACAGACTGAGGCTTGGGAGGGAAGGAGCCGGTGGCCAGAGTAATGGGGAAGTAGGGGAGGAGGGACAGAGAAGGGAGGGGGCTTGAGCAGGTTGCTTAACCCAGCTGGGAGGATGGTGCTGGCAGCGTCTTATTGGAGAGGCCTCTGAATTCAGACTCTGCCTGGCTCCCCTCCCACCATATCTAGCCTCCTTGTAGGTCAGGATGCTTGAGAGAGAATGGTCCTGCCTCTGTACCTCTTTAAACTTGGAGCTGAGAAAAAGCTTTAGCCTTCGGAGGTGCTTTTTCCCAAAGCAGGAAGGGAGGCAGGATCAGAGAATGAATTCTCAGTGGGATGCAGGCCTCCCTGCTGGGCTTCGCTGCCACCCGCAGGGACCAGGCTCAGATAAAACCCCAGGGGTCAGACCTCTGGCTGGGCGGTGAGGGGGAGAAGAGGCGACCCCACCAGACTCCCTGAGTGGAGGCACACCAGCCTCAGCACATTTCACACCTGCTGGAGGAGGGGGTGTGCCTGCCAGCCTGCACCCCCAGGAGAAGAGGTGGAAGGAGACTCAGGAAAGCCAACCTCTGGTGGGTGGGGTGCTCCCTCCAGGAGGAAGAAGACTTTTCTGCAGTTCCTTGAATGCAAATTTTTATCCCACC
>NW_011494943.1:9196394-9199487 GCF_000754665.1 Bison bison bison | reverse complement strand
TATTCCTACTGCCCTCCCCGCACCCTGCTATTTTTCTTCATCGTTGCTACAAAAGCATCATGTTTATTTCCTGCAAGAGGGCTGTGACTGCTGCTGTCGAGCTCACCATCTATGGACAGCTCGATCGGCATTGGCAGAGCGTTGGGCAACATGGCCATTGCATGGTCGGGGCATCTGGCCTGCATGCCAGCTCTACACGGCACGTTCTGCATAGGCAGTGCGTGATGCTGGGGACCGGTGCGGTGGTCTCATTTCATTTCAAATTCCTTTGGGCCCCCTCCACCTTGGTCCTCCTCCACTGCCCCATCCCAGCCTCCTGCTGGCCCCTTCCAAGCCCCTTTCATTCTGAGCTGAGGGCTTCCTGCCACATCCTTCAGCCTTTCCTGGAAAGTGCCATGAACCTCTCTCTCTTTCTTTTTTTCATGAACCTCTCTCTTGAATTCACGCCAACCTGGATCTACCTCTAGGACCCCTGTACCCTCATCCCATCTGTACCTCTGTCCTGCCCCACACCCACACCCCCCTGGAAAGAGATTCCTGGACAGCCCTCTCCCATGGATACTTCTAGGCTGACAGCTGCCCAGGGTCCTAGCCTTTCTTCCGCTGAAGTCACTCCGCCATCGCCATCATCTGCTGACCCTGCTTCCCTTCTCTTTCCATCATGGCAGTGCCCTGTGTCTACTACCTCATCTCCCCTTGTGTGATGATTGTGCCAATGCCCTGATCTCCCCCCTCCCTGCTTTCCCCCCCTGTTCCCCCCATTCTCTGCTCTGGCCACAGCACAGCTGGGCTTCTGTCCCCAAGAACTGCTTCCCTCCTCTCCCCCTGCCCCGATTCTTCAACTGTCCCTGAGACGGTTGGCCACTCCTGGACCTCCCCAGCTTTCCAGTCCAGCCTGGACCTTACTCCTGAGGCTTAAGACTCATCAGCACAGCCTTTCCTCGCCCAGCAGACAGCGGGCTCCCCTGCCCTGCCGTGTCCCAAACTCCCGCCAATGGAGTCATCTGTTTTCCCAGGCAGTAAGGTGCAGTTCAAGTCAGTGGGCCTTACCAGCTGTAAGACCTTTGGCATGTCCTTGGCCTCTTGAGCCTCAGCATCCTCACCTGTAAAGTAGAGGCAGTGAGCACTGCCTCGTGGAGCTGGTGCAGGTATGTGAGGGCCTGCCTGCTGCCTGTAGGATAGCTGGTGCAGGGGTCAGGGCAGAGGATATGCTCAGGGAACAACTGTACCTTGTCTCCTTTTATGGCACCAGCTCACAACTCTGCATTTCAGGTACTGGTGATAATGTTTGTCCTCACCTCCAGGTTTCCAGTCCCGGAAGAGAAGGGACCGGGTCTTTTGTCATCCTTGTAATGTCAGGCTCTTTTGATGGAATGCCTTGGATATGGTTGCTGTTTAGTTGCTAGGTTGTGTCCAACTCTTTTGCGACCCCATGGACTGTAACCCACCAGGCTCCTCTGTCCACGGGATTTCCCAGGCAAGAATACTAGAGTGGGTTGCCATTTCCTCCTCCAGGGGATCTTCCTGACCCAGGGATTGAACCTGCATCTTCTGCATTGGCAGGAGGGTTTTTAACTGCTGAGTCAGCAGGGAAGCCACTTTGTTATCGGTGTTTAATATGTGACCTTGAATTGAGGTGATTCAAATCTGGAAGTGAAAGTCACTCAGTCCTGTCCAACTCTTTGCAACCCCATGGACTGTCCATGGAATTCTCTAGGCCAGAATACTGGAGTAGGTAGCCTTTCCCCTCTCCAGGGGATCTTCCCAACCCAGGGATCGAACCCAGGTCTCCTGCATTGCAGGCAGATTCTTTACCAGCTGAGCCACAAGGGAAGCTCTAACCAAATTTTGGTGGTAAGGAGTCTGTGGGTTGAGTTGACCTCAGAGTGTTCTGATGGGGACCTCAAGTGAGAATTGACAAACATACCCAGCCTCTTACCACCAGGAGCAGGAAGGGCCACCCTGACAAGGTGGCCAGGGCAATGCTGGCTATCAGCCAAGACTTGTCTCCTAGAAGGGCAGTGTGAAACCTCAGACCTTTCTTTTGGCGTGTGGACTCACAGCTAATTGACAAGTGCATGTCCTGTGTGTAGCTGCTAAGATTTTCCATGACGTCAGCAGGACCCAACAATATCCTGGGTTGTGCCAGAGCTTCAGGGTATTGGCTCCTGAGGACCAGTCATTGGCCGTGGAGAGCTGACGGATGAGTGTGAAGGCTCCTGCTCTCGGCAACCTAGGACCTAATGAGAATCGGCATTGTTTAGTGCTGAGCACAGTGGGCACTTAATAAATTTTTCCTAATGAAAGAATGAATGCATGAGTGAGTGAACAAGTGAATCAAAGGACAAAGTAGGACCATGGTTATAGTGCACGGTTCTCAGTCGCTTTAGTCACGTCCGAGTCTTTGCTACATGGACTGGAGCCCATCAGGCTCCTCTGTCCATGGGATTCTCCAGGCAGGAATACCAGAGTGGGTTGCCATGCCCTGCTGCAGGGGAATCTTCCTGACCCAGGGATTAAACCCTCGTCTTTTGAGGCTCCTGCATTGGTAGGCAGGCTCTTTACCACTAGCATCACCTGGGATGCCCCTAAAGGTGGTAGGATCAATCCCTAACTGTGCCAAAGAGCTTTAGACCTTTCTAGAGTTTAGTCTGTGCTGCTTGCTCCTTGGAAGGAAAGTTATGTCCAACCTAGATAGCATATTCAAAAGCAGAGATATTACTTTGCCAACAAAGGTCTGTCTAGTCAAGGCTATGGTTTTTCCTGTGGTCATGTATGGATGTGAGAGTTGGACTGTGAAGAAGGCTGAGCACCGAAGAATTGATGCTCTTGAACTGTGGTGTTGGAGAAGACTCTTGCAAGTCCCTTGGACTGCAAGGAGATCCAACCAGTCCATTCTGAAGGAGATCAGTCCTGGGTGTTCTTTGGAAGGAATGATGCTAAAGCTGAAACTCCAGTACTTTGGCCACCTCATGCGAAGAGTTGACTCATTGGAAAAGACTCTGATGCTGGGAGGGATTAGGGGCAGGAGGAGAAGGGGACGACAGAGGATGAGATGGCTGGATGGCATCACTGATTGGAAGAGCACACGTC
>NW_011494943.1:9186702-9194441 GCF_000754665.1 Bison bison bison | reverse complement strand
GCCCCTGCCCCTGGGATCTCAGCTCTGTGCTATGTGGAAGGGCGCTGCCTCGGGGTGCCCCTCAGCCCCCTGGCCCAGAGTGGGGGTAATGGGGTGTTAGAGGAAACTTTTCTTTTTCCTGGACTGTGAGGAATCCTGCGAGATCCAGGATCGGGGGCATAGAGTTCCAAGTGTGGCAATCTGTAAGCAATCTGAAAACAACAACAACACTGGCAAAAGTGGCCTGCTTTTTGTCTTGTCTTGTTTTGTTTTGCTTGGTTTCCCTGTGCAGCACGCTTACTTCCCTGCCCAGGGATCGAACCTGTGGCCCCTGCAGTGTGAGCTCAGAGTCTTAACCTCTGGACCACCGGGGAAGCCTGCTCTGCTTTTTATTAACATCATGAGCCTGTGAGTCCCAAAAATGTCCCTGAAAAACTTTTTGTGGGTCTAAAGTTCTAAACAATGGCTGTTACTGTTGGGTTTTAATAATATATCTGTAAGCTTCGAATCAGCACTTTTTTATTACTTAACTTTGATAAACATCCCATTCTTTGTGGGAGTACATTGGGAAAAGCCTAGCGGTGTTGTTGGTTCCCACTGCTCATGTTCATTTGGGGAGTAAGTTCATGGGGGTTTGGGGGTCACTGGCGATCACTTTGGGGCAGTTTGTGTGTCCCACCCCAATGGAATTGCATTTTCCTGCTTTTAAACAGAAGATTAGAAATAAACAATGACAGCACAGGGATTGCAAGGATGAAGAACAGAGCTTGACTTCCTTCAGCTCATTGTGTGACTCCACGTCAGAGCTTAAAATTTAAAACAGGGAAGCAGTGTGAACTGCCACAAGACGTATTTATTGACGAGTGCCGATTTTCGTTCATACACGAACTGTTTTACTGAATTTGCATCATCTTTTTAAGATGAGCATTTCTTCTTCTTTCAAAGTGATTTCTTAAAATCACACTTCAAAAAAATGAATGGCCTGGGGCATGCTCAGAGCCGGGGGGCCTGAAGAAATGGCTCGTCTCTTTACAACACACCCAACAGGAACTTGGGTTCTTTGTGAAGACGGGTGCAAAACTTGTGCGGCCTTGCTATGAACAAATTCCCGACACATGTCCCCCTGCCCCTACGCAAGGCTGCTGGGCAGGGCCAGTGGGACGTGGCTCAGTATTGGAAGAAAAGCTACCAGGTTTAGCCGGGGAGCTTTCCACCTAGAGCCTGCCAGGTCTATGTGTGGGTGGGCCATGAGTGGTCTTAGAAAGGCTGTAAACCTCTCTTTTCAAGGAGAAAGAAAAAAAAAAAAAAGGTTCCAACTGTATGCCTTTCTGGAAAAGGCAGAACTATGGAGACAATGAAAAGATCAATGGTTGTCAGGAGTATGCAGAGAGATGGATACACGGAGTGTCGAAGTTTCTTTGAGGGTGAAAATACTTTGAATGACATTATAATGATGGATATATGTCATTATACTTTTGTCCAAGCCCATAGAATGTGCAAGACTACTCATTTACTTAAAGTGAACCCTAAGATGAACCGGGGACCATGGTAATTATAATGTGTCAATGCAGTTCATCTTTGGCTAAAAAAACAAAAGGTACCACTCTATTGATAAAGGCTGTGCATGTGAGGGGAGGAGGTATATGGGGAATTTCTATACCTTCCTGTCAATTTTGTTGTAAATCCAAGACTACTTAAAAAAAGTTCTCAAAGAAAAGAATTTAACACTCAGGGTAGAAAAAAAAAAGAAAAGAATGGCTGTTACACATTTTATTACAGTGTTATTTCCTAAGGCTGCTGGAACAAATGGCCACAGATTTGGGGGCTTACTGGTGGTGCAGTGGCAATCTGCCTGCCAATGAAGGAGACGCAGGTTCAATACCTGATTGGGAAGATCCCCTGGAGAAGGAAATGACAACCCACTCCAGTATTCTTGCCTGGGAAATCCCATGGACTGAGGAGCCCGCTGGGCTACAGTCTGTGGGGTTGCAACAGGTGGGACATGACTTCATGACTGAACAAACACATCACACAGATCTAGTTATTTCTGGAGGCCAGAAGCCTGAAATGGGTGTTACCTGGCCAAAACCAAGGTGTTGGCAGAGCTGTGCTCCCTCCAGAGGCTTTTGGGGAGAATCCCATGCCTTTTCCAGCTGCTAGAGGTTGCCTCCTTTCCTTGGCTTGTGGCTCCTTTCTTGTCTTCAAAGGACTTCACTCTCACCTCTGTTTTTGTCCTTACGTAGCTTTCTCCTCTACTCCCAAGTCTCCCTCTGCCATGTTCTTTTTTTCTTAAATAACATTTTTAACATATCACTGTAAGTAAGTGCTTAGTCACTCAATCGTGTCCGACTCTTGCAACCCCATGGACTGTAGCCTGCCAGGTTCCTCTGTTTTGGATTTTTCAGGCAAGATTACTGGAGTGGTTGCCATTTCCTTCTCCAGGGGATCTTCCCAACCCAGGGATTGAACTCGTGTCTCCTGTGTCTCCTGCACTGCAGGTGAATTCTTTACCTGCTGAACCACTGGGGAAGCTATAAATTAAATATCACTATATTTATTTATTTATTGCCTGCCCTGCACAGCATGCGGGATCTTAGTTCCCCAACCAGGGATAGAACCTGTGCCCTCTGCAGTGGAAGCATGGCATCTTAACCACTGGACCTCCAGGGGAGTCCCTGGCTCACTTTTTAAGGACATATGTGATTACTTTTAGAGCCCACCTGGATAATTCAGGTGAATTGCCCCATCCCCAAAATCTTTAACCATGTGTTGCAAAGTCTTTTTTGCTGTAAAAAGTAACAGTTTCTAGAGATTAGGATGTTTGTGTGTGGGGGGTATTATTCAGCCTTCTACAATTATCTCCAATAAATTTGTTGTATAGAGCAGGGGTTAAAAATCACCCAGTCTGGATGTGAAATGAGGCCTTAGGGCTGAGGCCTGGCACTGCAGAAAAGGCTGGAGCACAGGTTCTGACTCAGGGGAGGGGAGTTGCATTTTGATGCAAGTCAAGGATGTGTGTGTGTGTGTGTGTGTGCGTGCACGTTTATATATGGGTCCACGAGTCTGATTGAGTGGGATGTGGAGGATGGGTGTGCAGCTGTTTGCAGGGCTATAAAAGCTGGCCTGGCTCCAGGGTCAGGGCCACTGAAGCTCAGCTCTGGGAGGACCTTCTCGTTCTCATGATTATCACCTGACATGCATGCACAGTATAGACCTGCTCTTCCATAAGTTATTGAGGGCCTACTACGTGCTGGCACTCTTCTGACACTGGAGATTCAGCAGTGAACACACGGACAAGCCCTGCACTTGTGGAGTTTATATCACACGCATATGTGTTTGCTTATTATCTGTCTCGTCCTTGAGGGCAGGCACTTCTCCTGTGAATTAGCCACACCCCCAAGTGGCAGTTCCAAGGTTGGTACCCTCGTAGCTCAGTCGGTAAAGAATCTACCTGCAATGCAGAAGACCCAGGTTCAATTCCTGGGTCAGGAAGATCCCTTGAAGCAGGAAACAGCAACCCACCCCAGTATTCTTGCCTGGAGAACACCATGGACAGAGGAGCCTGGCAGTCCATGGGGTCGCAAGAGTCGGACACGACTTCGCAACTAAACCACCACCACACGTGGCAGGCCACAGTGGCCACCTATTGGATGAGTTAATGTCCCGTTGGGACCATCTCTGAGAGGTAAGAGTTTGGAATCACAGTTCTCCAAGTAAAAATGTCCCAATAGATGACATAAACGGATTTCCTTCTTTCCACATTATTTATAGTGGCAATGATATTGTTTTTCTTTTACTGTTTCCTCAAGGTCTTGGAATTCAGTGTCTATGGTGGGTCCAAGTTGGATTTCTGAACAACTAAATATGGAAAGCTTAAAGCTGAGCCTGTGATGGTCATTCATTGTTTTTGCGAACATATAATACTGCTGCTGCGTCGCTTCAGTCGTGTCCGACTCTGTGCGACCCCAGAGACGGCAGCCCACCAGGCTCCCCTGTCCCTGGGATTCTCCAGGCAAGAACACTGGAGTGGGTTGCCATTTCCTTCTCCAATGCATGGAAGTGAAAAGTGAAAGTGAAGTCGCTCAGTCGTGTCTGACTCTTAGTGACCTCATGGACTGCAGCCTACCAGGATCCTCCATCCATGGGATTTTCCAGGCAAGAGAACTGGAGTGGGTTGCCGTTGCCTTCTCCACAAACATATAATAGGTACCACGAAATCCAGCCAGGCTGAAAACATGGTCTTAGAAAAGTAATTTACCCCCCAATTGCTGGTTCAAAAACACCCTCTACTTGGTCTTCAAACAGCACTGCTTTCGAATGCCCTCCTTTCCCTAAACAAAGCTTGTTTCTCTAGTACCCTTGGGTCCCCACCCAGTCCTGCTATCGACCTGGATGGAGAGACAAGGGAAACAGATGGGCAGATGCTCGTCATTAAAGGAGACGGGCATCTCCATTTTCAGGCAGATGTCAGTCTCCAGGCAAATTCAACCTGGTGCTTCAGATTAGTTTGGGGGATCTTTCTGATTCTCTTTTGGCCCTGCAGAAAGGGCTCCGGGCTTCATATTTTGCCTCTGCTTTCCGGATTCAGTTCAGAATCTCACACCCAAAGCATCGTGCCCCTTTAGTGATGCAAGTGATCTAGGCACTCAGACTAGGGTACCAGCTGCCCAGGGCTGGGGTGTGAAGAAGGCGAGTCCCAGATGGAACATCCGAGTCACCAAAAGAAAAGCCCAAGACAAGAGACGGGTGAAAGGCAATCATGTTAAATAACACGTACCCGTGAAATGGACATAAATTCAGGCTGAGGTTCCATCCTGGGGTTCTGATGACATGAACCACAAGAACAAAGCTAAGGGAGATTTTTAAATGTCATCACCAGGCTCCTCTCTGGAATTACAGCTTTGTTATTTATTATGTATCGTCAGAAACATATATAATAATTCCTTACGTTTCCTGCTGCTGGAGTACTTTCAGCTCGGCTATCCTGCAGGGTTCCACACCATGTCACCATGTCAATTTGAGTCCTTTGTAGAAGGACTGCCAGAAGTGGAAAGAGGATTTTTTTTTTTTTTAAATAGATGTTATCTAGGATCATCCCAGACCAGGAAGAAAGTGGCAAGAAGGCTGAAGTCCAGGGAGCAGAGTGACGCCAGTCTCAGCTGCTAAGGACCACGACTGGGGGGAGACATGCGTGTCTACAAGTGGCATGATGGGAATGTGCTTGCTTTGTCTTTGTTGTTCAGTCGCAAAGCCCACGTCCAACTCCTTGCAACCCCATGGACTGCAGCACGCCAGGCTTCCCTGTCCATCACATCTCTGGGAGTTTGCTCAAACTCATGTCCATTGAGTTGGTGATGCCATCCAACCATCTCACCCTGTCACCCCCTTTTCTTCCCTGCCCTCAGTCTTTCCCAGCATCAGGGTCTTTTCCAGTGAGTCAGCCCTTCGCATCAGGTGGCCAAAGTATTGGAGCTTCAGCTGCAGCCTCAGTCCTTCCAATGAATATTCAGGTTTGTTTTCTTTCAGGATTGACTGGTTTGATCTCCTTGCAGTCCAAGGGATTTTCAGGAGTCTTCTCCAACACCACAGCTCGAAAGCATCAATTCTTCGGCGCTCAGCCTTCATGATCTAAAAAAAAAAAAGTTCAATTGAGTGTGGCCAGTTGACTGAGGCCACAGCTGCCTCCTGAGCTCAGCGTCCCTGAGTCTCCAGCTGTGTCCTTGGGAGAGAAGGATGAGTATACAGCTCGCTGGCTAGCCTTGGCAGCCCCAGCCCGATTGTATTTCACTGTTATGCCCACCGAGCTTCCTTCTGCTTTCGGAATGGGGAAATTCAGACATCAATCTGGGCTTTCCAAGAAGTTTCGGTTCCTCGTTTTTAGCCGGAGAGGAGGCATGCTGACAGATTCTGCTCACGTGACCCATGGGCTTTCTAGCAAGGCGGCAGATCCAAGGTTGCAGGGCTGAACAGGGTGCCTTCTGCTTCTTCCAGACCATCCTCTTTTTCTTTCAAATTTGACCTTTTAAACAAGGCTTTGCCACTTGGTCATGATCAGGCAGTCCTTAGAAGGAAACCCCATTAAACATGTTAGACAGTGTGCCAAAGACAATGGCCATGCAAACTCAACTCTGCAAAAAAAAATATTCTGTTTAATTGATTTTCTAAAAAAAAAAAAATCTAATATGTTTCTATGGGCCTGTCTATTGATTTGCAGCCCCACAGAAGTAATGAAGAAGCTTTGTGATCAATAAGGCCAAAGTGTATCTTACTCTGAATCAGTTCTGCCCGCCCGCCAGGGATTCAACCAGCAGGCTTCCCCAGATGGCGAGTGTAGTGTGAACATCTCCTCCACCACGGCTGAGATTTATTTCTATTGGCATAAACATAACAAATGAAACCCTGATGACTTTTCTTGCTCAGAAAGCCAAGAATATATCACATCAGTCATCAGGAAACACACAAGAACACAATTTGCAAAAAGGAAAACAGTGCATTTAAAATAAACTAGTGCATTAACTCCTCCCCCATCCTTAATTAGGATAATATTTTACACCTTAGCTCTCAGCTGATTTTCTTTCTTTTCTCCTCTCTAGCCCCTCCTTCCCCAGTCCTGCTTCAGACTGGTTTCACAAGTCTTGGAAGGTTTTTCTGCCTTCACGGTGAATACCAAGTACAGGTAACGGCAATTGTGCAGGCTGATAATCCTGTGTAGAGCTAACACTGCTATCTTATCCTCTAAAAAAATAATAATGTTGAACGAGATAAGGCCCTTGCAATAAGGCACGAAAGGAAGCTGCAGAACCACTGCAGACACGGTCAGGCAGCATTGGCTACGGAAAGGCGAGCTCCCTGAACCTGATAAGTCATCTTGGCTGCTGTTAATTTCAGAATTTGTCATTTGCATTTTGCCCTTTAACTGGAGGACACCGCCTGAGGCTGATTCTGATCAGATGCTATGCAAACTCATCCTGCTGCTTTGAGCTGATTTAGGAACAAGCTTTCTTCAGGACTAACCCCTGTGCTGACGGAACGTCCCCTCCTCCAGTGAAGTTGGCAGGCTTGGCTGCATGGGTGGGGGCGTGCAGTGTGAAAGGAGGTTGTCAAGGTCTGCAGAGACCAGATTTTGAAGGACTTTGTCTGAGGGCACTGGAGAGCCATAGAGAGATTTAGAGTGGGGGAAGTGACCAGATGTGTACTTCATAGGCATCCCAGGCTAGGGGGCAGGGCTCCAGTCTTTAGCCACTCCTGTTTGTGCACACGTACAAATGATGGTGGTGATGACAGTAAGCTAACATAGTGGACCAGGCTGGGCCCCAGGTTTCATTTAATCCTCACACCAACCCGAGCAGGGAGATACTGTTATTCTCCCATTTTACAGACAAGGAAACTGAAGCACACACAGAAATGTCCCACACGACAGGGGACCATCCCATGAACCACCCTCCCTTGGTCAGGCAGGTATGGAGTTATTCTCTCCTTTAAGGTTCCCCGGGAATGCATGCTGGATAAGGAGCACCCAAGTGAGGAGCTGTTTAACAGAGGCATACTAACCTTGACTCGGTTCGAATTTCTATTCTAAAAAGAAAATCCCTTGGTGGGGGGGGGAAGGCAGTTATTAGTAAATGATCTCGTGTGCACATCTTCCAGCAGGTTAAGATGAACCAGTATGGAGGCCAGGGTGGCTGTGGGGAGACTGGCAGAGTAAGGAGCAGGGGAGGGATGGAATCCCCTGGGGACCCCCAGGACTGCCCTGCCCTGTT